>NC_045436.1:165436053-165469303 GCF_002776525.5 Piliocolobus tephrosceles | reverse complement strand
TACTACTACTACTACTACTACTACTACTACTACTACTACTACTACTACTAATACTATTTAATTAGGTCATCTAATATAATTCAATTTATAAATCTGATGCATACATTTGACGTATAGGATAGAGACTTTTAAGGACCTAGCATTATAAAAAATATATTTTAAATACATAGATCAAATACAGCTGTATATAATATTGTTAAATAGGAAACAAGATAAATGATTATGAGGATATATAGACCTTTTCATTCTTCAGTTTTTGTTTTTAGTGGACATTTTATTTTGGTATGCCATTCAGCAACTTGAGGTCAGTAAATGAAGCATAATCAATATTAGAACAAAAGCCAGCATAAGAAGATTTATTTAAATTGGATTTATTTAGAATTTGGAGTCTGGTCATTAGAATTTTGAGACTAGGTGATTCTATAAAAGGCTGTATGTAACCACCTTCTACTCTATTCCTTCCTCTCCACCCAGGCCAAATATCCCAGAATATGGTATTATTTAAGTATCATCAATTTTTAATTTTAGTGTGTTTCCATTTTCAAACTAAGACAGGCACAAAAGTTGAGGTTACCAGTGGTACAAGATCAGATCACCTAGTTAGATATTGGTGCATAGTAACACGTAGCCTAACACACTCTATTCATAATGTGGATTGACAACTAAGAAAAAAGTGAATGCTTTATTCACACAAATAGGTTAATATTCCTGAAATAGTGTCCAGTGCATTTAAAGCCATTTAAAAGAACATAGAGAATACATTGATTATTTTTCTGAGCTTATTTCTCTAGTATTTCTCTCTGTATCATTTACTCTTGCTCATATTTAGACTTCTTGTTAATCTTAGAAAAAGGATAGACACACACACAGTGTATTTCTGCAGACTCCCCTTTAATGGATCTCTGCCAGTGTTAGCCATTGTTTCAGTTGCTTGTGGCTGCTCAACTGTGCAAGGTTGCCTGGAAACGCTCCTTCTTCAGTGCAAAGCTCTCCGGCCACTTTCCATACCTCCCAGCCCAGGGCTTAAAGATTCAGGGACTCCAGCCACTGGTGTTTCTTTTTGAAATCTCCTTAGTAAACTAATGATCTTGTAAATGTAGAAAATAGAAAAATTGCTTCCCAGTCTGTAGGGCATGCAAGTTTAAAACAAAACAAAACAAAAACTTTGAAAAAAATATGCATTTGTTGCAAGTTAAAACAAATAAAATTTATTTATCTTCTCTATTGAATTTGATTTAAAGTTTTGTTAAACCAAAGCATTTTGTAATGTGTAAGCTTTTTGGGAAATATTTTAAATTAACATCTACCACTGTCTTTCTGCCTGGAAATTGTGTGCTATTCCCATCAAGGTTGCATCATGTTTCCATTACTCCTTTAATTGAGGGGAGGTTTCAAAGTCAGATACCTTGATTTGGAATTGTAATACTTTTAACACATTTTAAAGCAAGTACCACTATTAGGTAACAGAATGTTATTATTACTCACTTTTTTCCTTGGTTAAATTTGTTTGTCAGTCCTAAGAGGCTTTAAGAATATAAAATGGATGTGATGTTTAATAATATCAATACAGTTGATTGTACTTGGCTCTGCTGTTTTCTATTTTCATATTATAACTTAGTAAAAACAACAAATTAGAGATATGCAATTTCTGCAGTTAGTTCAAGTTCCTAATTCCGGAGTATAAGATGGGAATATTATATCACTGTGCTTGAGTTAAATATATGCCACTACATAATACCTATATATCATTACTGGCTTTAAAAGAAAGATTATGTAAAAATTGGTAGTAGGTAGTACTCAGTCTTTTTCTTTTGTTACAAGTACTTTGAAATTACTGGTTTGTGATATACGACATGAAAAGAAAGACATACTCAGTGATGTTGGAAAGGCATACTATTATCAGATATGGCTTACTTAAAATTAGTTATTAGACTTTGGTCTCTTAACAGCTTTTATTCCCCCCAATATACTTTAAAATTCTGATTTTCAGAAATCTTAATTGTACAGTATTAATGTTGCTATGGACACAAATTTTGCTAGCCCTTTATTGGTAGATTACATAGACTACATTGGTTATTAGATGTTAAAGTTTATTGATAACATCATGCTTATTCAAAAATATTTTAATACTTTTTCTTTATTTATTTAAGGAATTACTTCAGGTGATATGTGGATTTTAATTGTTACAGAAATGCATTTTGTGATTATTTATAATATTCCCTTTAAAGGCCTATAGGACCTGTGGTTGGTTGACTGTATATATTAATGTTTTTTAACGTTAAGAACTTACATAATTGGTCAAGAAAATGAGACTTATCCCTTCATGTTCTCTTTCCTTCTGTACTTCATAAGCCTATGTGTCTCTTAGGATAGGTTACTGGATCGGCTTGTCAATTGCTGATAGAAATTTTTCAGTTAAGGTAAGTTATATGTTAGACATCATAGAGTGATCGGACTGGTTTTATTACATAGCATATTGAGAGCAAAGCAAAAGAATCAAGCAGAGACATATTTCTGCATGTTGACTCATGTATCCACTGTATTTTTAATGCAAACTAATTAATTGTGGGCCAAAAGTAATAGTAATGAATAGAAGTCTGATCACACTCACATCAGGCATGGAGTCTCACTTTCCTGTAAATTTAAATTGGTGAGGCAGGTAGAGTATCACATGAGCTTAAAATCGTTATTTTGAAGAAATTATCAAGAAAAATATTAAGGAAAAATTCGGGTGTCTACTCTGTGAGACAATCTGTCTCTAAGGTGCTTTACATATTTTATCTCACTTAATCCTAGGAACCACCCTATGATTTAGGTAGCAGTGTTCCTATTTTGCAGTTTGACGAACTCATGCACCTTGAGGTTAATTAAACTCAGGGTTGTCTTAATCATTTCTAATTTCAGTGAATATACTTTCCCACTGGACATTTACCTTTCTAATTAATGTGAAAAAAGACAATATTTCTGATAGCATATACAGTAGTCAATTTAGGGGCAGATAAACATAAGATGCCAGGGATTTGGATTGTTCAAGTCAATGGTGTCCTGAAGAATAATATATTCACCGTGTGAAACAACAATAACAACTATATGCAAAGTTTCTGTAAAATTTGGACAATCATTTTCGGTTCTTAACAGAAATAGGTAGGATTGATAGGTATAATGATATTTCAGTAGAAACCAGGAACACATCCCAACTTCAAGAATCGTTTCTTGCCAAGCCCACAGTAAGAGTTCTAAATATAGCCGGGCGAGGTGGCGGGCGCCTGTAGTCCCAGCTATTCGGGAGGCTGAGGCAGGAGAATGGCGTAAACCCGGGAGGCGGAGCTTGCAGTGAGCTGAGATCTGGCCACTGCACTCCAGCCTGGGTGACAGAGCGAGACTCCGTCTCAAAAAAAAAAAAAAAAAAAAAAAAAGAGTTCTAAATATAAGTTAAGACATGGTCTCTGCCACCATGGAAGTGGTACCCAACACAATCCCACTTATAAAATGTCTTTATAGTCCACTATGGCAATTATGAAGGCGGAGTATAATATGGGAGCCTGAAAAGCTATACTACAGAGGCGACTTTTGAATGGGGTCTGGAGGGATGTATTCACCAGGGAGTGAAAGGAGGAAAGGAACTGAAGTTGGTGAAAAAAAACAGATGGATGTGTGAACAGCTCCACATGGCCAAAGAATGGTGTGTTTCGGTGTGTAGGGAGGGATTTCTGGTCAGGTCCATGATCCAGCATTACAAAGGGCTTTGCATGGCATGAGAAGGTATTCGGATGCCACTTTGTTCAATACAGAGATCTACTAAGCACTTAAAAATTAGAGACAAATAATATTCAGATTCGTATGTTGAAAAGATTGCATTTGTGCCAATGGAGAGGACATAGTAAAGGGAGCAAGATTAGAGTTAGCAGCATCACTTAGGATGCCATTACCTTTGTCTAGGGATCTTAGACTCAAGGTAAGCAAAGCTTAGGGCTTGAACCAAGCAGATAAGGACTAGAGAAGAGGTACTCAGAAATGTTGAATCAGTACATTTTGCTATACTTTAAAAATTTTTACAAGGCCAGTGGTTGCCACACAAGGCATTAAGCTTTTTTGTTTTTGTTTAATGAATGAGCACAAATGTTGGGGCAGTAAGGAAAAAGACAGCTCTGAGATTTGCTGGAAGTTAGCACTATCCTCAAGTTTAACAGACCTATAAAGACTTGAAGCAAGAAGTAGATTTATTGTGTTGGGAGGGAGATAGATGGCTTGATAGAATGGGGAAGTGAAATGAAATGGTTTTTCCCAAGAATGACAATGCATTTTAGAGAAGATGTGAAGATGATGCGGTTGTTGAGAAGAAAGAGTATTCAGTGAGCAGCACAGTGGAGAAAAGGTATTGTACCTAGGTATGAAAATGAAAATGAAGGATTCCTCATTTTCTCTTCCACCTCAGGTCATGTGACAGGACTGCTCACTCCCTCTCTACACTTTAATCTTCGCTGAAAGATACATAGCGATAGGAAAACTTCCTAACATTCTCTCTTTTCCTCTGTATTAAGTAAGTCATTCCATTAACCAAAAAGTTCAACAGATGTCAACTGAATGCCTATTATCTGTCCCTTTTTAATTTTCTTTCTGCCCTGTAAAAAGCTGAATAGAGGAATGCTTACATGTTAGTGGGAGTTTTAGAAGTCTCTGAAAGTGGGAGATAAGTCATTTGTCATTTTGGCTAGATCTTCCCCTAGGAACTTCTAAATGGTTTCATGACCTCATTTCATCTAGACTAATGCGAGAGAGTTTTAGATGTGAGAAGAGCCACAGGAATCCAACTTATAGATATAAACCTTTCTTTTAACAGGTTACTTAGTAAATCAGTTTTCTTTATACTGTGATTCATTAAGAGCAATAACTTTGATTTCATTTTTTACTTTATAGGAAGCATAGAGTGACTCAATAGTAGAAAAATTCAATAACATTTTTGACATTATGTAAATTAAAATTGTGAAAATTGTGTAAATTACATTTAAAAAATGTGATTAAATTAAAACCAGGATCTGTGGGGTGGCTGAATTAGATTTCTTAATAACATTTATGAAAAACTGCGCATGGTACATACTATTCTTTCAGAAGCAATAATAGTTGTAAGAGATGATTGCTTTAAAAAATAGATACCATTGAGAGCTTACTAGGTGCCAGTCAGTGCTCTATGCAGATTACATGTATGAATTCATTTAATTTTTAAAGTCAACCTGTGACACCCTGTGAGCTCACTCTGTGAGCCATCACCCTTGTTTTGCAAACAAACAAATTGAGGGGTAGAAATGAATCCATATTCTTATTATACATCAGCCATATCTCTCAATAAATCCTAATCAGAGCTGATTAACAAATTATAATCAGCGTGTTCAATATTTGGTATTTCATTTACCTTACAGGACGTTCTTAGTTTTACAGAAGTTTTTAAAAACCTTAGTATGTATATATTTTTAACTAATATTAAGGCTCCTTAGGTGAGTGGTTTTCAAACGATATCCTAAAGATCTCTAGAAATTTCTTGGAGAATTTCATATCTTCTTCAACCAGATTCACTTGAGGTATATTCATTTCATATATTGGGTTTTATTATTAGAGCTTTTCCCTCCTCTTGCTCTGCTTCCTATCCATCCATCTACCCATCCACCCATCCATCAAAGAACTTTTTTAGCTGTAAATAACTAAAACTTGTAGTACTAATAAAAAATAAAGCTAAAATTGGAGGACAGAATATTTAAAATATTAGATTTCAGGATCTCTCTTGAGATTGTACACATCACTTCATTAATGTTAACAGTAGCATTAAATCCAACTTATAAAATGTTAGTGATGAGGTATCAGTGCATTAAATATAGGTTGGTGCATTACTTTCAATTAAAAGTAATGACAAAAACCACAATTACTTTTGTACAAACCTAATATGTTGGCCTTTCCTGATTGAATGTAATTAGCTACTTTATATGTAATGTTATAATGTATAACATTAAAATGGCATGTTGAATTTTTAAAGTAGCTAATACCTTTAAAGATTCTACAACATAAAACAGTTTTGCATAAGAAATGCTAGGTATATCTAAGTATATTTTATTTTTAATTTTTATTTCTTTTTTCTCTTCCAAAGAAAACATTCAGGTTTATTGATGTACAATTTACATAAAAAGCATTCACCTTTTCTGGGTGTACAGTCCAATGAGTTTCTCTAAATATATCCTAAATATTTTTTTAACAATCATATTCAGAAAGTTTAAATTCAAAAAAGTTTAAAATTATTTTCAACCTTAATTCAAAATACACCATTCATGATGTTTCCTGCTCATTTTGCTACACTGTACTAAGAAAGAATTTTCAAAATATGGGCAAGTTCTCTTGGTGAAAAGTACTTTCCAAGGGACAGCCTAATTAGCCCATGCTTTCCCTCCTGCTCCATCTTGTCCTCCTCTACTGCGCGGGATGGCCTTTTCCCTGAGGTAGGTGAGAGTGCCCAGGACAAAGGACATACTGGTTTCTCTGGGAGATTTAAACCATTTTATCAAGAATGGTTCTGTTTGCCTAGTTAGCAACTTTTGGTTGGGGCTTCGAGTCAGTTGGGGAGCAGAGGGTGGGTGAAGGCAGAGGAGAGAACTTCATAACAGGAACACAGAGCAGCAAAATCTCAAGGGAACCTGACAAGGGTACCTTGGAAGAGGCAAGCTCTCAGTTTGTAAATTTTTCCTTGGTTCTACGGACTGTGGGGGAAAGCAAAGGGACAGCTTGTTTTTCATGGACTGATTTTCCAAGCAGCTTTATGAATTGTTACAATTTTGATCTGGGTTGCATGCGTTCAGTTAAATGGATGTTTGTATTAATATAAACATTAATTTTATATTATTTATTTAACTAAATATTTGTGTTTATATAATTTTTATATTCTGTGCTGTTTTACTTTTTTGTATTTTTTAAGTGTATATCATCTTTTTAGCTCGCATAAATATGTTTATTCACTTAAAAAGTAAGGTTTTTATGTTAAAACTATATTAAACGCATAAACATGTATTTTTCCCGAAGGTTATTCTTGAAGGGTTTGCTTCATCCTAATCTCAAAGGCTTTGCTTTGTTGTTTACTTTTTATAAATTAATATATTTTAGCCAAATACTTCTGTTCTAGGACTTAAATATTGGCTGTATTATTTTTCTTAATATTAAAATGTTTCCTTTAAAATTTATTTTCCAAGAGGAATGAAATTTTTTTTTTTTTTTAGAAAGGAATTTTAATGTTTAAAACTGCTTTGGGACTGAGTCTGTAGGTTAAGTACACCTTCTGAGACTGAAACAATAAGAGCACTCGTGGCTTATTGAACCATGATAATAAAAGCAACTGAATAACAATAAATACTAGAACTGGATTCTGCTTCATACACCTAATTAAAAATATATATTGTTTTAAATGGGGAATTTACAGTGAATCTCGTGAACAAGTAATATAGACTAAACAATCTGACATTAAAATTAGGGAATACAAATATTTGTGATTTATGCCCTTGTCTTCATTTGAAACAAGTGTGTGATATATAACATGTACAACAAAAAATAAAAATAAGATTAAGCCAGAATGCCATTTTGAAAACAAAATAAAACAAAGGTATGTTCCATTAATCTACAGAGATCAACTATGGTAGCGTTTCTGCATTACCATAATTATTTCTGCAGAGCAGGAGAATAAGCAGAAGAGAATGTACATCTATGTTCGCTTAATATCGTTTCTGTCTTTACGTTTCACTTCTCTCCCACGGTCATGTAAAAGTAGGAACACCTGTTTTCCATTGGGCATTCAGCTTGGGTAAATTCTTACAACACAGCTATGTATTTCTAATCAGAATTTTCTGGAAATGTGAGGGAAGTTGATGATAACAATAATATTTCTAAAAACTACAGTCAATAGAATTAATTCCAGGAAGACCCCCTTCCTCCCCACCAAAAGAGAAATCTAGGAAGAAACATATACACTTCCTATGTAGATTTAAAAGCTTTGGGAATCAAGGTTATGAATTAAAAAATCATTTTGCTTCCAAAAGGATCCAGAAGTGAAATATTTAAATGTAAAATTTGATCTATAAAATCTAGACAGCATGTATTTTCCTGCAACTATTTATAAAAGAACAGGGCATTGTAGAATAAAATTTGTAATAAATGGAAGTATTTCTGTCTTCAAAAGGATTGCTGTAAATTGTGGGAGGTGTGGAAAAACTGCTCCTGCTTAAAAAATTGCAAACGTGTTTTCAAGCAATGTTTCTAAGTTTCTATTTTAAGTCAGCAATAGGAGAAGTTATTTTCTTGTATATATGTCAAAAAATATCAAATCAGAAAGGCCATCTACAATTGATTTTTCTACTTGAAAGGAACGAGGAAGGGAAAGTTGGTCTTTGCTCTTGTCCATCAGAGTATTATGCCTGCCAGCTTGTGTGCAAATGATTTATTCTGAAAAGCAGACTTTACACTTAGAGAAATACTGGGATGGAGCATTTGTGCCCTGTGGAGTGTTTGGAAATGGAATAATGCATCCACAAAGACAGCTTTCTGCATCCTTTCTGCCTGCACATATGAAAGGGTAAGCATTAATTTCAATAATGGTTCAAGTAATTGAAAAAGGGCCTGCATTTCAGGATAGCTGGACAGTTCACCCATTAGCTCTCTGCTGCAAAGAGAAAAAGAAAGCTGAGCTGCCCATTTTAACATTTTAACAGATAATTAAGAATGATAAAATCTAAAAATGTCAAATAAAATGTATTAACTTAAAAGTAAGCCAGTAACCGTACTCTAATAGTTTGTTTTCTAGTTCCTACTTTTCATTAACTTCAAAATGTTTATGCTTAATACCTTAACTGCCATTTGGTGTAATTATACTTAAAGTTTTTTTCATGTAAGTCATTTTCCTGCTCTGAAGGTTATTTTTAGAAGAACTTGATCCATCTTTTCTCTCATTCACATATTTGCCAAGAGTTTCTGTGAAAAGCCGGGTGTTTTCAGTGATCTAATAACTAATCTAATTACAGGCTTTGAATTTTAAACCTAAATATTCTTAACTTTTAAAATAAAATTTCGGAGGTAAATTAAAGGCACTAGAAGGTCACGAAACCAATATCAATTGTAGTATACTGTGAAGTTCCTCTTGGTTTGCATACTAATTTATAGAGGATTTTTGAAGGCTCTTTTTACTCTTATCAATTGACTCAATGGACTCATGATTGTAGCATGTCTTATCTTCACAGATGAAACATTTCAGATGCACTGTACCAAATAAAATCATACTCCTTGGCATGATTTTCCAGATTATCCACAGTCTAGTCTCAATCTCTTTCCAGATTCAACTCACTGCTTCATGCCCCCCAGTTGCCTAAACTCTGTGTTATTTTGAGTGTGCTCGTTCTCCAAGTATTTCAAAGTTTCAGCGCAGGTCTCAGCTATTCAGGGCAGACATTTGAACATAAAAGTGTTGAACTGCTGGTTATCAGTTCCAGTTTTTCATCACACATGCTGTTATTTCTAACATTCCCGTATCAGTTAAGAATGATTCATGTAACAGAACGTACAAGCCTGCTGTCGGTGTTTATATAAGAAAAAGTCCGCAGGTAGGCAGCCGGTTCAGAGGTAGTGTAACTCCTCAGGGACGCTTTTAAGGACCCAAGATCCTCTGCCTCTCAGCCGTATCATCTTTACTATGTGAACATTTGTCCTCATGATAGTTGAAGCCTCAGTTGAAGGCTGCTGCACCTTCAACTCTCTGCCATGTTCCAGGCGAGGAAAAAAGACAAGTGGAATGGGGCATGAGTAAAGGGCTGTACCCGATTGTCCTGTCCTTCCCCCCACCCTCCTGTCACTTCTTTCTTTTTTTTTAGGAAATTAGAAGCTTTCTCAGAGGCTGACGACAGCAGTCTTTGTTTCACATCTCATTGGCCAACACCCAGTCATGGCTGTCCCTACTTGGAAGGTGGCTCAGGGAGAAAGGAATGCAAGTGGGGACTGGGCCAGTGAAAGAACAGTGCCTGCCACGCTGCTTTTCACTTGCACGCATCCCTCCACTTGAAATGCCCTTTGTCTTATCCTTTATGTGTGTTCATCCACATCTTGTGTAGAGGCTGTCCACTTTCTCCGGTTCTGACTGAGCTCCTATGAGCTGCTCTTTGTATTTTCCTACGGGATATCATTTTTAACCTTCATAATAAAAGGCAGAATGACTGTCATTAGCTTTATGTAGTTGTGTCTTAACACTGAGGTCAGAAATTGTGCTATGAATTAGGAATCTTTCAGTGACAGGCGTCAAAAAATTATGCTAATTAGTTTATCCCATAATTTGTTGGTTCACTTAACATAGAAGTCCAGGGAATCACTGGCTTCAGGCACGTCTGGAAGCAGAAGCTGAAATGATATGCTCAGTGTTAACTCCTGTGCCTCTCATCATTCTAAATCTCATCCATGCTTCCTCCCTCTCATTGCTCCTCTCTACTCCTCTTTGTCCTTCTTTTTCTTCCTGTCTTTCTCCTACTCTTTATTCTGTATCCCGCTGTTTTGCTCATTCTGAAACAGGTTCTCAACACTTTGTACAACGTACAAATGATAGACATTCACAGCTCTTAGCTTACCTGGCTTCTCATTATGCCAGAGTCAAGGAGTTCCTCTTTCTACAAAATACATATATCAAACGTTTCTAGAAGGAATATGATTAGCCTTGGTTGGCAACATTTCTGTTTTTTGAGCAACCTTACCATGGAGGAGAATAGAGTAGTAAGAATGGCTATGAATAGGTCCATTCTAGTTGCCCAGAAGTAGATGAGGCAGTGTAATTGACAATCTCACCCAAACCATTTGTGACATTGGGAGAAAATTCTAGGAATGCAAAATAATAAGTACTTACCCCAGATCTCATTGTGCCTGTCATCATTCATTGCATGTGCCTATCTCTATTGAAGTAATAGGAGCTCAGTAGGGATATGAGGAAGTGAATGGATAAATGGGAGAGGGGAAGAACTGAGCTGGCCTATAAGCAAAAGAAGAAAACGGCAGTGTTTCGTGTTTTATGAGCTGTATTCAGATCATGCAGTGATATTTTAGTTTTTTGTTGTTGTTGTTGTTGTTGTTGTTTTACTTTTTGAAACAAGGTCTCACTCTGTTGCCCAGGCTTCAGTGCAGTGGTATGATCACAGCTCACTGCAGCCTCGACCTCCTGGGCTCAAGTGATCTGCCACCTTCAGCCTCCCAAATAGCTGCGACTACAGGCACGCATCACCACCCCTGGCCAATTTTCTGATATTTGTATAGAGCCAATGTCTTACTCTGTTGCCCAGGCTGCTCTCTAACTCCTGAGTTCAAGTGATCTTCCTACTTCAGCTTCCCAAAGGGTTGAGATTACAGGCATGAACCACTGTACCCAGCTGTTTTATGTTTTAAATTTATATAAATCCACAGTGGATACATCATTCAAATTACAAAAATAAGGAAATGCGGTACAAAATCATATTCAGAAAATGCATCTTCCATTGCTCCTTCAGAAAATAGTTGCTGCTTGCTTACTCTGTGATAAGGCATTAATTGCATGGTGCTTCATATTTTTAGTGACAATTATTGAGATGCTTCTCTCTGTTCTTAGAGAACATCTTAAGCTGATAAAAAATTAACAAATGGGGGATACATAGTTTGTAAGTAAAGTATATTTGGGGAACCTTTTGTCTTTTTAAAGCATATAAAACTATATAGTGTGTTTTCAATTTCAGTGTATGGATATAAGAAACTTAAGAAAATGAATTCATGTATTTAGCCTCATTTATTTGAAACCATTTATGGAGACATTTGATATATTTTTAAGTCTCTCAGAAAATATTCTAAGCATAAGCAAATAACTTCAAATAAAATGTTTATATTTGGACATACTAGTTCTCTGCTGTCATCTTGACTGATTCAGAAAAGTTCTGAAGTGAAAGATTTTAGCATTTATTTCTCCTGGCTTTCTTCCATCTGCCTGGAATAACTCAGTTCACTGAAGGCTTCTGATAGGTCCCTGACCTTGGCCCCTATCTTTGCCATCAGTGTTTGGGGTGAGGAGAGAATGGGCTTTGAGGATGGTTGCCTCTTTTTCACTGCTGCACCTCCTCATTATCTCTGCAGGAAGCAGGTTGATTCTGGCAGGCAAAGCTCCCTGAGGCGGGATCCATTCAGTTCATTCTTAGAGGGGTAATAGGGCTTGGGGCTCATTTCAGTCAGCCTTCCTTGGAAGAGAGAGGTCCTTTTCCTTTCCTTTTGAAGATTGATTGGTTTGCAAAGAAAGAGAGATAACACCACTCTCATTCTCACTTTCTCTCTTTTTTCTGTTCTTGAAACTCAATAGTTGTGTACAATAAGAAGTCTTGCTAGACAAATTGTGCCTGTGCTTTACGTTCTGTAAACATGATTCTTGGAGCTGAGCAACTTTTAATGGAACCCTTTACCTAAGCTGAAATTACTTATATAATCCAACTCTGTATTAGTTTTCCTGGTTTTTGAAATAGTGTCACAAGATAGCAAAAAAAAAAATGATTAGAAATAGAGAGAGAGAGAAGAGAGAGAAAGTATGGGAAGTGGAGATGCAAAAGAATTTCTAAGACTAGTCATATAACAGACTGACTCAGATGAAAGTTCTCAGTAGCCCTCTGGAAAGAGAAATTTCTAAACACAACTTTTTTTGTTAAGGATAATTGAAAGTAATTATATGTGTGTGTGATAAACCACAAAGATCTTTCTATATTGTAACTCTTAAAGTAGATGAAGAGGTTAATGAGGAGTTTTCCCAGCAGCAAGTTGAATTGTAGTCATGTAAAAATTACATAAACTCAGCAAAAAATTTGAACACCTACTCTGTGCAGGAATCTGAAAAAATTTCATTCTAAGTAATTCCTGTAATTTAGACTCTCAGTGTAGTGGTGAGAATTTGAAAAAGTAAAGAATGCTCATGATAAAGTTTGACAGGTGCTCTGAAAGCAGTAAATATGAGGAATTAAGGCAACCTCTACTTTTGACATCATTTGCTCTGAGAAAGTATTGTATATCCTGACTTTAATTTTTTTAGGACCCTGTGCACTTACAGGATGACAGAAATGATATTTCTTCTCTCCTGAAATGGGGTTGATATTTACACATCACACTCAGACATACAAAAAGTACTATTCTGCTTTATTTATCAATAACAAGACCCTGTCCTCAAGGATGGAGACAGAAAACAACTTTGCTAAGTTAAGCTATTCCAGCCACTACTTCTGGTTTTTATTGTTTTATTTCAGAGGAATTCAATTGCAGTTGACTAAATCCTCAGTCAATTTAAAGTTCATATTTCATGTGAGGAATGTTTTTCTCTAAGTGAGTCCGCATTCCTTTCTCTTTCTTTCCCAAGATGGTCCAGGGAGCAGGGCTGAATTCCCATGTTCTCATGATGAGAGAGGGAGTACCTTCTGGTTTGTGCGCTGTCTCTGTCCTTATTGATGTCCTCTGGGATATAGCTGCCTGGTATCTTGTGTTCTTGCCCACTGAGGTCTGGCCATTACGGGGTTGTAAGGCTCATATATGCTGTTGAGGTGGAAGTTCCTTTTCCTCTGGTTTTTGAGATTTCCATGGCAGGGGTCAGTAAACTACAGCATACAAGCAAAACCCAGCAGCTGTGTGCTAAATCCAGCCATTTAACTTGTTGGCTAAGGCTGTCAGTTTTCCTTCTACAACAGCAGTTGTGAGTCGTTGCAACAAAGACTGTGTGTCCTGCAAAGTCTAAAATATTTACTCTCAGTCGCCTTACAGAAAAGATTTGCCAGCCCCTGATCTCTCTGAGTCCTTGGATTGTCCATTCTTTGTTTGTCCTTCCTCTTGGCATGTTTCATCTTTTCCAGAGCACACAGGAACCAGTGGGTCTCCTGCACAGAAACTCAGGGCAGACAGAATCACTGTCTAGGGACCTCCACATCCCTCTCCTGTGTCACTGCTTTGGCATCATGCTGTATGTAAACAGGTAGCAGGGGATCAACCCTATCTTAGCCTGTCTATTGCTTGCCATATCTGGGGGTATTTGAAGTTTCTGTGTTTTAGGTTTCCACCCTCTTGCCTGAAGGTCTTCAATATCTTCTTAGAAACTCTTGTATCATTTTCAAGCTACCTTTCTCCCTTGCAAATCCCCTTTCTTCTTTCCTTGAAAGGCTTAGTATCTGGAAAAAACTTTCCTTATGTGAATGATTCTTGAAGTGTTTTCTGTACCAGCAACTCCGCATCATATGAGAACTTGTTAAAAATGAAAATACTTGGTCTCTACCCCAGACCAACTGAATAAGATTGTCAGAGGGAGAGGCCCAGCAAGCTGCATTTTAGCAAGCTCTTAAGGTGATTTGTGATCTGACAAAGTTTGAGAACCCCCTACCTTACATCATATCTGCCACTAAAACCAGATGATCTGAGTAGCCAGGTTTCCTGCTTGATGTGTGAAAGGGAGCTTTCAAAATGTAGAAAACTTATTTCCCATTCCACAAAGATTGACTGAAGTAGACCCAAAAATTCTGTTTTGAAAATTGAATATTTCATTCAATTATCATTTTCCTTGTCTTTCTGGTCTACTAATTCAAATCCTCCCTGAGGCAGCCGATGCCTCTGGTTAAACAGAGTGTGTGTAGGAAGTGCTCTTAAGGAGAAACGTCCAATGCTTTAGAATAAATGCTCTTTCTTCTCTGCACTCATGATGCACATTTATCTAAATAGCAGAATATGTGCCTGAAACCAGCAACACTGTTTGCTGAGTCAGAAATTTCAGCCTTAACCTGTGAGACAGAGACTCCAATACTGGAATCCCTTTAGATCTTCATGGACATTTCAAACTTAGCAGGTGTGAAAGGAAATTTACTGATTCCTTATCTTTCTCCTCAAATCATTCTCCATTTCCCAAATCCTTGACCTTGGTAAATGGCTATGGGGAAGTGACTATAAGTATTGATTTGGAAGTGGACTGATCTGAATTCAAACACCAATGTCATCATCCATTAACTTGGTGATCTGGAAAAGCCAACGTTTCTAGCTATACATTTTCCTGTAAAACAGAGGAAGTTCCAAATCCCATGGGTAGTTTTTAAGCTTTGGAGAAAATGTATGCCTGATAATATGATATTTATTATCCTATGCTTGCCCATTCTCAACTTCACTTAGTGACCAAATCACTAGGCATCGTTGTGCATTCCCTTTCAGAAATGTCTTGAATTGATCATCGTATCCCCTTCCTTTCAACAGATTGCCACTGCTGATAAAGGTTATCTTCATTAGGGGATGGCATGGTTTATTTCTTCTTCCTATCTCTAGTTGGGCCACTCCTTGGGAGAACCACTTATGGTTTTGTGGGTTTGGGAGTGCACAAGAACACCACATCTAAGGGGCACCATTCAGATGTTACCTGGACCTTATAAAGGTCCCTCTACACACTTACACTAATGCACCAACACACATTCTCACAGTCTTACATGCACATGTTCTCACACAGCCACTCATACACTAACACACACTGGCCTTGATACTCACACAGACTTACACAAATGCACATCCTCATACAGACTCAGATACCACCCCACCAAAAACACAGCCACTCACATTCACACATGCATTTGAGTGTTGTGTATTATTTCAACAAAACAGTAAATCATGTTTCTCCAATAGAATCAGTATATTGAAACATGTTCCTGTAACCATATTGAAGAAGGACTATCTTTCTTTTAATCTTTAAAGCACATGGAGTTGTCCTAGGGGCAGCTCTGCTCTCCATTCCCATCTTTTATTCAACAGTTGCTAGGATGATTCCATCTGAAGCCCCCACTTTTTCAGGCTCCCTGTGCCTAAGTTCCCATTGCACCTCACGCAGACTGCATTTGTGGTTCTCTCACACGGTGCATGGTTATTTGTGTCACCTGAGATTGAAAAATCGACTGTGATCATCACTGATAACCACCATTATACCTGGTCAAAAGGAGATGTGTAAGAATGTAAGAATTATTTTGCCTACTGCATGAATAATTAATGCTATTGGTCTGTTTTCCATGTGTAAGGAAATATAGAGAGAGTCAGCCAAAAATATTGTACTCTTGTATTTTTTTTAAATTTGGTGATAATCCATTTACCTATTTTAATTACAAGGAAGAACTCCAAAGAAATCGGAATGTTATAGGAAGAACTTGATGGAATGTGCCTAACTGCTTTTTAGGACTATTCTGTGCAATATGTTTTTAACAAAAAGAGAGATTACATTTATCCAGCATTATTTACATCATTCTGTTGCTTCAGGTGGATGAGAGGGTTCTCTTGTCTTTCTTATTCTTCACCCACTTTTAGAGTCTTCCATTTACTGAGTACTCTTTATAATTATGACACATTATGCGAGTTGGTTTTGAAGCCTTGATTTCATGTGATTCTTCAGACCAGTCTTAGAGGTGGGTTGATTTTATTTCCATTTCACAGGTGAGGAAGCAATTATTTTGAGAGGAATTTACCTGATATTAAGTGGTGCAGAAAGGGCACAACATGGCTTCAAAACTAGTTTCGTCTGCGTTGTGAGCCTGTGATCTCTAGAAGTGTGATTATTGGACTTTTCTTTTTTTTTTTACCACCTTAAATTTTACAAAAAACTAAAGTGAGGAAAAGAAACCCAAAGAGAAAAGGTAAAATACTGTTAACAAAACCTGTTTTTTGACTTTTTATTAAAAAGAAATGATTTTATGTTATCTATTGTTAATTCTCTAACTTCCAAAATTAACTTTGTCCTGTTTGTAAATTGTCTTTATAATTTATATCTTTTACTGTGTTCTATAGCATGGATCCTGCTAAATTCTGACTTTCATGCTGGGAAGGGCCATGTTATCCATTTTTATGATCTTTGTTGGTTTCTTTACTCTTGCTCTTCCAATTTTGCATATGAATTCTAGAAATAACCAGATAAGAGAAAGCAAAACATAGGCAAGGTGACTTTTAAGCCCACTCACAGCTTCGAGCATCATAACAAAATTGAATGCAAGTGTATTGATTTGGGTGGTATTATATTTGTCTCTAGGGCTTGAAAAGACCTTTAATTTCTCTCTTCTTACACACCATTTTTTGTTATAAATATGTTTGCAAAGGAATAAATATCATATTTAATAAACCTAATGGAGAGAAGCTGCCTTTAAAGAAACCAACAGATATGAGCATCATGTTGTGAGTGTGTTTACATTTATGAACATATTATTTTCTCATTGCCTACTCAGTTATTTAGAAATCATAGGATTTAGATGCTAAATGTCATTATATTTATATGTGAAGCAGCATTTCTAATCTCCAGTCACTTCTTTCAACTTACACATCTGACTTTGACCTCTCACTTCCCCATGGCATTTCAGAGTTGTTAGGGAATTTATAATCAAAATTAGTTTGGCAGCTTAGAACTTATTGGAAGAAAAACATCACCTTATTCTGCTGCTATTATCATACTGAAGAAAACTGCTTTTTCACTTTGTTTAAACTGTATTTTTGACTTCTAGTAGATCAATTTCTCCGTATTTCAGTTTACAATTATAGGGAACATGAATCTCAATTTTTGAAATACCTAACTCAATAATGTATGAAATGGTTTATAAAATAATTTCTATTTGCTTTGAAGGAAATTTTAAAGAGATTAAAATGCTTCCATTTTCACATACAAGTTTAACTCATAAGTTTAATGGTGACTAAAATTATATCTTGGTGTAAATCCTACTAAAATTTTCTCTATCCTATCGTATTAAATATATTTATATATAAATTACACACACTGTGTGTTTTTAATAGGCACAGGTATATGTGTTCATGTTTAATAAAGTTGCTTTCTACAAAATTCCTTAGGGCTTCCCTTAGCATTAATTTACTCACTTGATAAATATGTATTGAGTCCTTTTGATGTGCTAAGCTCACTTCTAGGGACCACAAATATATAAATGACTAAGTGAGACCCAATTTCATATTCCCCAGGAGCTGAGAATCTACTGGTAGAAACATACCGTTCAAGAGCAATGACAGTACTATGTGATGTTTCTCTGGTGTAGCACATGGAAGAGGCACAGTCCATCCCAGGGAAGGCTAAATGAGAAGCAGGAGTAGCTTGGAATCATAGGGGAAAGAAGGTTTTCAGTGAAAGGAACAGTGAGCAGCTTGTAGAAGGAAGATGTAGTAGCAGAACCTGGTGATATTTTGTCTCTTAGAAATTGCTGTCATCTGTGAGAGGCAGAGTGTGTAGGGGCTAAACTAACACAGTTTAAACTGCCTAAGTTTGACTCTTGGCTCGGCTACTTTTGGAGTGTAAGTCATTAGCATCACTTCTCTGTGCCTCATTTTCCCCATTTGTGCTAAAGTGGATTTTAGAATAATGCCTACTTGATGAAGGTACAGGGAGAATTATATGCGATGATACATGCAGGGTGCCTGGAGGAATGAACGCCAGGTACGAAGAGAGTTCTTCTATGTGTTTGCTAGGATTGCTGTATCAAAGTACTAAGAAGTGCATGGCTTAATAATAGAAATTTATTGAGTTACTGTTTCCTGACCTGCTTATTATTTGTGTGAAGAGAAAGACTTCTTAATGAATACATGAAGTAAAATTGTTCTTTAATCTTTTGCTTTCAGTTTTACCCTTACTGCTTTACGTGTTTGGACTTTTTATCTAGATTGTCATTTCTGTACTTTGGCATTTAAATGGCCTGCTTTAAGCAGTCCAGACCTTTCTTTATTGCCTGAGAGTCGATAGTTTCCTGCTGACCGTCTATCTGAGAAGTTGAGTCTTTTGCTAATTGTGATGTCACAGCTCACTCCTTCTACTTTCTTCTTGTCCCTTCCAATTTTTCCAGTCTGTAGTCTTTTTCCTCCTCTCTCCTTCTCTTCCCTTTCTCCTTCTTTCCTTCCTTTCCCTTCCCTGTGTCCCTGTTTACTGCTTTGTCACTTGTTTTCCTGTTTCTTCTGCAGCGGTAAACAGGAAATGCAGCTTCAGTTTGCTACTACATGTTGTTATAATAATACTCTGAAGAAATTAATACATGGTTTCTTTGTTGTGACAATATAAACTTATTAAAGATTTATGTTCACTCAATACATTGGTCACTTTTTCTGATAACTCTAAAAACCACAATGTCAATAAGTCACAGAGTTGAAACCTGTCAACATTACGACAGTTGTTAGATTTGATATTTAGTCTTTTTTATTATTGCTTTTGTTTCTTCCGTATAACCTCATTGAAATTCTAGTTAGAAAGAATGGAGCAGTGATCTATGAAGAAACATTAATTAATTGTACGTGGCATGTGTGTATGTGTATAAGTGGATTTTAAATAATTAGTCACAATTAGTATGGTTTTAAAAATTTTTAGCTTAGTGATCTAGACCATTATCATCTTGGTTATTATGTTTTTAATGTTCAGATTATAAGTGGGTTAAAAGTAGGGCACACATTCATCCATTGAATAATTGTTGAAGGAAGAATGGTGTCATCAGTTGTTCTGAGGAGTTTTGTTCATGAAGTTCTGCCATCTCACTGTAAATAATTGCAGAAATGGTCCCATGGAGGACTGATGAATCAGTAAAACAGGCAGATTCCCTAGAGCAAGGAATACGTACACCTGTTGCTTAAAATCCATGATTTTGTTTTTTCTGGTTTATAAATAGAGGCCTGAAAATAGTTTTTACTTGAAGATATTCTAATATGATAATTTTGTTGATTATGAATGAAGAGTATTTTATCTAAGTCATATCACTTGAAGAGCAAGGGCTAGTAGAACCAGGCTCTGGATTGAGTTTTGCATTAACTAACAATTTGATTTATGGCAAACCATTTCATCAGTCTTGGCCTTGGTTTTCTCATCATAAATTGAAAGTGTTAACGTCTATGTTCCTTTGAGGCCCTTTAAATTTCATCAGTTGATATTTTAAAAATTTTAATGACCTGGTCATTACAGTAACATCTGCATATTAACCCATCAAAAGATCTAATGTTAGAGTGTAATTTTATACTTTGTAGATGTCCAAGGGAAAAAAAAGGGACAGTGTCATACATAAAAATGTGCTACATGCTGTCATTTAAAAAATATTTTGTATCACTGTTCTTCAAATATTGAAGCATTAGGATCCCTTTATGTTCTTAGAACTTGTGTGGGACCACCATGAGCTTGTGATTATGTGCAGTATAGATACCAAATTTAGCATTATAAATTTAAGCAATACATTTAGAGATTTATTTAAGAATTTATTCAAAAACAATAGACCCATTATATGTTAAGATAAATAACATATCTATTAAAAACCCAATTTTTCAAAACAAAAAACAATGAGAAGAATAACTTTTTTTTTTTTTTTACAAACCTCTTAAGTGTCTGGCTTCTTACAAGACACCTGGATTCTTCTCTGTGTTTCTACTATATTCAGACTGTTGTAATATCGCACAACATGGAACCTCTGGGAACTCCACTGTATAGTCATGAGAGATTGAGAATGAAAAAGGCAAATGACATTTCAGTATTGTTACAAAAATGGTTCTAACTATAGGGGCCCGTTGAAAAGTGTCTCAGTGAACCCTAGATGACCCTGGAAATCACTTTGAGAACTACCATTCTGTATTTTTTTAATATGAGATAATTCCGTTGTAGAAAGTGTGACTTCAAAATTCCAAGTTTTGATGTATCTTTCAGTTACTCAAATATTCAGCTTGACTTTTAATGTTGCAATGATGCTGAAATCTCCCTGTTCATGCATCAGTTTATTTTTCTACTGCCTATTTGCATGATGGTTAAAAATATGGGTGAAATGATTTTCTTCCCCATTATCCCCTTCAAGAGACCTTATCTTTACATATGCATGTTCTTTACTTGAATATAAACTGTAAGAAGAGGGAATATTCCTGGGCAGCCATAAAAAAGGATGAGTTCATGTCCTTTGCAGGGACATGGATGAAGCTGGAAACCATCATTCTCCGAAAACTGTCACAAGGACAGAAAAGCAAACACTGCGTGTTCTCACTCATAGGTGGGAATTGAACAATAAGAACACTTGGACACAGGGTGGGGAACATCGCACACCAGAGCCTGTTGTAGGGTGAGGGCTGGGGAAGGGATAGCTTTAGGAGAAATACCTAATGTAAATGACAAGTTAGTGGGTGCAGCAAAGCAACATGGCATATGTATACCTATGTAACAAACCTGCACGTTGTGCATATGTATCCTAGAACTTAAAGTATAATAAAAAAAGTAAAAAAAAACAAAAAAAAAAAAAAAAAAACAAAGAAGAGGGAGTATTCAATACTGTATCCTATCTAATTTCTCAGGATATATGTGTTAAATGACTGAATAAAATAGAAAAGATAAAAAGAAACAAATGGAACATATTAACAGTATTAACAAATTTGAATAAAATGCCAATGGAACATATTAACAGTATTAACAGATATGAATAAAATGCCAATTCTTGAGAAAATTGGTATTAAATGTCTAAACCATTCTCAAATAGAAAAATGTTATCAAAATTTAATTTTACAGTTTGTATATGAATATATTATATTCTCTCAGGTGCAATTGAAAGAAACCCACTGAAAGTGAATGCATCTATTAAGATTAAAATTAAATGAACGAGACCTCTAACAATATAGAAGTATATGGACTTGCCTGAAATGATGGAAATGCTTCTAAGAATACAAAACGGAAGGTATTATCAGTATTATAAACTAATAATCAGAAGCCCTATCCTCCCCTGCCACGCAGAGTTGTAAGTAGGACTCCATAGGAGACAAATAGAGAGCTCATACTCCATTTGGAATTGGACCGCCTGGATTTTGGTGTTGATTGCATGTGGCAGTCCCAGCATAAACTTACTCAGCCCCTCTGGGCTTGTATGTCCTCCTACAGAGAAACTTTGTAACAATGGAAACCTAAAATGTAACGGCTGCTTACATCGAGGGAGTGAATTTCTGACTACAGAAGGGGTTTAAGTCCAAGTAGACAGGACAGTTCCCCAACTCTCAGTTTCCTTAATTTGAGGGAGGTAGTTGGTTTCTCAGACTGCTCCCCTTAGGCCTGCACTTATCTAATAGGTGTGGTATCTGTAATGCTAAAAATTCGTACAACGAGTGGCAAAAGTTGTGCCTGGAATTTATATGCATAGTTTGTAACATTATTGTAAAAATGAAGAATGAGGAAAAACTATATTGAAAACAATAATCACCATACTGGTGGGTTTACAAAGTTGTTCTTGTGACCTAATAATGTGTTGAACAGATTTTGATCAGTCCCTGCACCCAACGTGTATGGATATAATGTCACTATGATACTTATTATTATACTGAAATGCAGAGATTCATTTATAATTTGCAAATTAATTATTTATGGTTGGAAAAGGCAGAATAATTTATTTTGGAAGCTGTGTCCCAGTGGCTATACAGTTTTCCCAGAATTTCCTAAATGATAAAAGTGACTTATAAAAATCAGTTTTACAAAAGGTAGCACTGTTTAGTAACATATATTTGCAAGTTTCACATAATAGAAAAAAATAATATATTCTTTAATTGAGGAGCCACGAAATCTATCAGCATGTAAACAGGATATGACATTCCTTGTTGCTAACTTAACAATGTGATTACAGTTTACGTATTTCTTTGGATAGTGGTGCTTTACTAGTAAATGACTATTTATCCTTTTGATGCACAAATAAGGGCTTATTTTATATGTAGATGCCATAAGGATTTGCTCATGGAGCTTCAGAAGATTTTGAGGTCTTTTCAATTAGGAAAATGATCAGACATACAGAAATATTGGAAGAATGTATTGCCTATGTAGTTATCACATAAAATCAGTAGTTGCTAATATTGTACCCTCTTTGATTCATCTACACATTTATTTCATGAACCATTTGATCACCTGTATTTTCAGTAACTGGAAGGTTAATCTAAATATGTGATAACGCCCACTTTGGAAGACAGTTTGCCAGTTTCTTACTAAGTTAAATATCTCTGTGCCTTGGTATTTACTCAAACAAGTTGAAAACTCATACTGCACAATCACCTGCATACATATGTTTAAGAAGCTTTATGCATAATTGCCAAATCATGGAAGCAACTAAGTTACCCTTCAGTATGTAAATGAATAAATGAACTGAGATACATCTAAGCAATGGAATATTATTCAGTGCTAAAGAGAAATGAACTGTGAAACCGTGGAAAGACATGGAGGGACCTTAAGTGCGTATTAGTAAGTGAAAGAAGTTAATCTGAAAAGGCTACATACTGTATGATTCCAACTCTCTGACAGAGTACAGAGGGGTTTTAGGCCAGTGAAACTATTTTGTATGATACTAAATAATGATGGATGCACGTTACTGTAAATGTATCTAAACCCATAGAATGCACAACACTAAAAGTGATTCCTAATGTAAACTGTGGGCTTTGCGTGATAGTGATATGTGTCAACATAGACCCATCAGTTGTAATAAAAATAAAGGTAGTACTCTGCATGGGGATATTGATGGCATAAGCAGCTCTACACATGTGGGGGCAGGGAGGTATATGAGAACTCTGTAATGAACATAAACTACTCTAAAATTAGTAAAGGTTATTAAAAATAACTTGATATTTAACACCTTTGACAAGAAAATTTTTCAGATGATATTATGTACTTTATTTTATGTTACATTAGAGAATATATGTCACCTTACCCAACTACTAATGATAGTAAGTGTGAGCACTTGATGGATCATCTTAATACAACACATAAATATTGATGCTGATTTCAGTTTCTTTGGTAGCAATTTAAATATCTGATCTTCCAGTTATAATTTCCATAAGCAATAGAAACTAGCCACTGTGAATGTGTGTTCTTTACTGACACAGACCTGCCTTTGACTATTTTGAGTGGTTGGTATTTGAAAGACGTCCAACTGTGATAGAATGACAGGAATGAGATTTATTTTCCTACTTTAACTAGAAAATTAATGAAAATATATGAAACAATAGTTTCAGAGATTGAACAATAATAGTAGGCAGGACGGGAAAGAGATTTATGAGAGAAAAAATAAGGGAAACAAGGTGAGCTCTGTGACTCCCCAAGCTTACTATTTGGAAGGAATTTCAAAACAGTGTGGGGAAGGGGAGCCCAAACAGAGGTGTAGTATTTGTAAGTAGAAGAGACAGACTTCAAAGTTCAGGGAAAACAAGGCAGCTGGAATTTGAAGGGTAAAATAGCATAGAGGAAGAAACTCCCTAGAGACAGCTCTGGAACACTGCAGAGGGGTTCAGTGAAGCGTTTGGTAGATTATTGATCTATGCTTGACTGTGATGAAACTATGTAAGACGAGGGAATGAATCAATGTAGAGGAGTATGTAGAGCAACTTCAAGAGTTCATGCAGGAAGACAATGACTTTGTTCCTACCAGAAATAGGACAAAAACCTTTTATGCAAGACAGCGGGTAGAGTCCTCAGAAAAGTATTACCTCAGTAGTATGGCCAAATTAGCCCCAGATCAAATGCTCTTCTGGATTTTCCTTAACAAAACTTATAAGCATTTCTCAAAATGAATAAACAAATCCAAATTACTTACCTGTATATCAGAATATAGTTCTATAATGTTTGAAAGGATAAACCGAAAGTCCCAAAACCAACATTGTACAAATTGCAATATCTTACATGCAATAAAAAAATTACTAAACATGCAAGGAAGCAGGAAATAAGACCATAAACAGGAGAAGTAATCAATAGAAAAAGGCTCAGATGCCACTGAATAGAAGAACAAGAGACAAAGATGGTAATTAGGTATTGTAACTATACGCTTCATGTAGGACATGGAGGAAAACATGAGCATGATGAGGAGAAAAATGAAAGTTAAGAAAAGATGCAAGTCAGGCTCAACAGATGAAAAATACATAATAATTAAGACTACACTGTATGTGAGCAGTAATAGATAACACTTTAGAAGAAAAAGTTAGTGACTCGAAGACATTGCACTAGAAAATAAACAAAAATGAAGCAGAGAAAAAGTACTGAAAAGAAAATGAACAAAGTATCTTCTGTGGGAAGATATTATGGCAGCATATCATACATGTAGTTGAGGTTCCAGGAAATAAGGGGGGCATGCAGAAAAATAATAAAATACGTGTAAAATTTTTTTCCAAATGTATTGACAATTACAAACCCCCAAACTAATAAACTCAATGAACACGAAACAGAAGGAACACAAAACAGAAGAAACATGAAGAAAACCATAACCAAAGCACATCAAGATAAAATTGCTGGCTGGGTATGGTGACTCACTCCTGTAATCCCAGCACTTTGGGAGGCCCAGGCAAGTGGATCACCTGAGGTCAGGAGTTCAAGACCAGCCTGGCCAATGTGGTGAAACCGTCTCTACTAAAAATACAAAAAATAGCTGGGAGCGGTGGTGACGCCTGTAGTCTTAGCTACTCGGGAGGCTGATGCAAGAGAATCACTGGAACCCAGGACATGGAAGTTGCAGTGAACTGAGACTGCGCCATTGGGCTCCAGCTTGAGTGATAAGAGTGAAACACTGTCTCAAAAAAATAAATAAATAAGCTTGCTGAAAACCAGTGATGAAGAGAATATTTTAAAAGCAGGCAGAGAAACCAATGCACATATCATACAGAATGATAAAGGTAAGAATAGCAGATTTCCTGTCAGAAACTACACAGGCCAGAAGACAATGGAGTGACTATTTAGTAAATTTCTTGGTCAATACAGCTTTAGCTGTATTTTACAAACTGTGATGTATTTTCATTTTCATGTTCAGTTTGAAAAACTTCTGATTTCCCTTTTTTCATGTCTTCTCTGATCCATGGATGAATTAGAAACATATTATTTACTTTTCCTGATACCTTGCTCTTGTTAGAAATCCCAATTTTCCAAAAATAGATAGCATGTAGTATAACCCATATTGATTAAAGAAATTGCATAGTTTAAAATCTTTCCACCAAACAAACCAACAAAACTAACAAATGATGAGCAAACAAACTTCAAGACTGTATGTCTTCATTGGTGAATTCTACTAACATTTAAAGGAAGTATAATGTCAAGTCTACACAGATTTTTTTATAAAATAGAAGAGGAGAGAATACTTCCCAATATATTTTATGATACAAAAATCAGAAAAATTCATTACAAAAACATAAAACTCCAGACCAATATCCTTCATAAATACATAGTACATATGTATTAAACTGTATTTATATATACATAAATACAAAAACCCTTTTTAAAAATTTAATAAATCAGTATATCAATACATAAAAAATGTGATACATCATGACCAAATAGGATTTATCCCAAAAATGCAAGGTTGGCTTTAAGATTTGAAAAATCAAGCATTGAAATTCAACGTATTAACATATTTTTTTCAAAAGGAAAAAGTATTTGACCAAATTTAGGACCCATCCATGGTCAAAGTTCTGAGCAAACTAGAAATAGAAGGGAACTTCTGCAAACTGAAAAAGGGTGTTATTGAAAAACTTGTAGTTAACATTCTCCAATATGGTGAAATGCTTTTCCTCCAAGTTCAGAAAGAAGAGAAGGATGTGCACTCCTGTCTATCATTTTTCCAGATATCCTAGTCTTCCTAATAAGTGTTTAAATAAATGATACAGCTTGAAAAAGAAGCAGTAGAGCCTTCTAACATGATTGTTTTTGTAGAAAATCTTGAGGAATTACCCAAAATCTACTTAGACCTATAAGTGGGTTTACCAAGTTTGCAGTATGCAAGACTAATGTGTAAAATATATATTTTTGTGTACTAGCAATGTACAATTGGTAATTAAAAATTAAAAATCACCACTGACAATAGGATCAGAGAATATGAAATATATACACATAAATGTAATAGGATATATATTCAGTCTGAACACTGAAAATAGCATTGCTGAGAAAGGTTAGAAAAGTTTCAAATAAATAGAAAAATATAGCATGCTATGAGTTGGAAGACTCAGTGTTAATACTGTATCACTTCTGTACAGTATTACAAGTGATCTGTAGATTCAATGCACTTCCACTCAAAATTTCCATAAGTTTTTCTGTGGAAATTGACAAACCAAGTATAAAATTGATATGGAGATGAAATAAAAAGTTTGAATGGCCAAAGTAATTTGAAAAAAATAGAATAAAGTTGGAGGATGTACAAAGCAGATTTTAAGACTTAATATTAAGCTGCAGTATTCTACACAGTGTGGCTTTGGCATAAGGTAGACATAGATTAGTGGAATAGAAAAGAGAGTCAAGAAATAGACCCCCCACATATATGGTTAGTCAATTTTCAAGAAATTACCGAAGTAATTAAATGAGGAAATAATAAACTTTTGAAATGATGTTGAATAATTGCCATCCACATCTGAAAAATAAACCTTGATTCTAATGTCACACCCTATGCAAATATGGGTAGCTAAAACCATGCAACTTCTAGTAGATATAATGGAAGAAAATCTTAACTTTGGTTATACAAAGATTTCTTAAATAGAACACAGAAAGCAGAAACATTAAACATTTTTCCTCTCCAAAAGACACAGTAAAACAAAATAAAAGCCACAGACTGGAAGGAAGTATTTTAAAAATACATATCTGATAAAGGATTTTTGTTCAGAATATGTAAAGAACTCTTTCAACTCAATGATAAAAAGATAAATGACTCAAACCTGTGGGCAAAATATTTGAAAAGATATTTCACCAAAGGGGATAGAAACAAACACCTGAAAGTATGCTTAACATATTACTCACTAGGAGAATGAAAGTTAAAAATGCAGTGAGATACCACTAAGCACACACTTGAATGGCTAAGCTTAAAAAGACTTCCAATCCCCAGGGTTGGCAACCATATGAACTGGAACTCTCACATATCACTAAGAGGAATGCAAAAATGGTTCATTTATATTGGAAGACATTTCAGCAGTGTCTTATCAAATGAAACTTATACTTCCCATATGACCAGTGTTACTATTCTTTTTTTTTTTTTTTTTTTTTTTTTGCCAGAGCCTCACGCTGTTGCCCAGACTGGAGTACAGTGGCACGATCTCGGCTCAGTGCAACCTCCATCTCCCAGGTTCAAGCGATTCTCCTGCCTCAGCCTCCAGTGTAGCTGAGATTACAGGCACTTGCCACCATGCCCAGCTAAACTTTTTAGTATTTTTGATAGAGACGAGGTTTCACCATGTTGGCCAGCCTGGTCTCAAACTCCTGACCTTAAGTGATCCACCCACCTCGTCCTCCCAAAGTGCTGGGATTACTGGCATGATCCACCACACCCAGCCAGTGTTACTATTCTTAACTGTTTTCCCAACAGAAAGGAAATTTTTATTCACACTGAGGCTTATATGCAAATATTCAGAGCAGCTTTTTTAACAAAAAAAAATAGTCAAAAACCAGAAAAGAACTCAATTGTTCATTAGCTTTTTGCTGTGGTAGGCAAATGTGATATGCATGTACAATTGAATACTGCTCAGCAATTAATAAAATACAATTATCAATACAGATAACTCTCAAAAGTGTTATGTTATGTGAAAGAAGCTAGATGCAAAAGGCCCCATGCTGCATTTTCATGTATATAATATTCCAGGAAAATCAAAATTATGATGATAGAAAACAAATCCCTGGTTGTCAAGGGTCAAGGGTTGGAGAGAGATTAAGAGCAAACAGACTCAATGGAACTTTTTGGGGTGAAAGAAGCATTCTGCATCATGACAGTTTTAGTGGTTATGGGACTTGTAAACTTAAAATTCATTAATTTTACTGCTCATAAAGTATACCTCAGGAAAACTGACTAAAAATAAGATATAACAATCTATCTTCAGACAAATCTTAACAATTATACTGACAGTTGTGTCACTAAGAATATTTCTCACTAATTGGTTCAGAGTTGTGGGCTGCTAAATGGATTAAAGCAAACCAAGAAAAGAGCTTAATATTATTTTAGAAAGGAACCGTTGAAAGATAATCCTGGAATATAGCCACATAAGGAGATTAGCACATACTCGCCAAAAATTTAAATCTTTTGCTATTTAATGAAATCAGACCAAGCAGCAGCACTTGTCAGTAATTATACTGGTGGTGACAATTCATATGTATATGCTTTATGGTTTTGAAAGTAAGTTAAAATATGTAAGCTGAAAGACTCAAAGGCCTGAGACACATTCTGGCCATGGGAGCAAGTAAGCAAAACATTTTCATGGGTGCAAGATAGATGGCATCAAAAATTGGAATGCCGTTCAGAATGCGAAAGAACTTCCGAAATCCTTACAGTCAGTCTGCTGGGCTGTCTGCTTTTCCTGCTCCTACTTTCTGAGGATCTCTTCTTGGGTATATTACAGTCTCAACTCACTGAGACCAGATTTGCTTGACTAAGTAAGTCACTGTGATATAGAGGACCTCACTGGGGAGAGTTCTTGGATTAGATCACCTTTGCCAGGGTTGGGGTTGTTTGGGGCCAACAGTCGTCCCTGGTCTACACAGTTCTAACTAAAATCAAATGGCAGATGAACAAACATGGAAACATACTAGCATTTTATAATCTATAAACTATTTGTGAATTATTTCATCTAATTCCTGTAACAGATATTATAAACTTTTCTTTAACAGTTGTGTATATTCAGTTCTTTGCACAGTGAGCTAGTCTTGGTAGATATTCAGTAAATATTTGTTAAATGAATTCATTATGAGATTAATGTATGGATTGAGGGAGATGTGAATATATCAGTGTTGTCTTCAAAAGTTGTATAGCTTGGCCAAGGTCAGAGAGCTTGGCTCATGTTAAAGGAAAGGCAGTGGAGGACAGTGAGCAATTACTTGTATAGGTTTTGCAGTCATATCTGCAGCTTCACTTGCTGAGCTTCAGTTTATTTCATCTGTGAAATAAAGTCGGTTGCATTTCACTTCAGGATCTTAAGAAGTATTAGGTGAGAGAGGGTTGCTGTTTGCAAACCCAAGAGCACATACCAGGCACTTAGGAACTTCTCAATTAAAGTTCAGGATCTCTGATTATAATTCCTGTGATTCTTGTCATTACACTGTGCTTCTGAAATATGGGTGTTCATTTTGTAGATCAAAAGAAGAAAATGAACACAGTTTTTATCTTAGGAGAAATAAAACCATACAGTTTCTTTATTTCATGTTTCTTCTGCAAATTTTGCTTATTACTGTTTGTCTACTTGTGGTTGCTTTTGTAATTCTCTTCTTTGATAATTGAATGATGTATCTTCCCAAATTTAGTAACATATAACTTATCTAGAAACTACATATACTTAATTTCAACTAGTTATAATGGCCAAAGTCCAGGATGTGAAGAAAATAATTAAGCAAAATACACTTTCACTTCCCCCCAACATAAATGCCGTAATGTGTATGGTGTTTGTATAAGTGTATAAAAACTCATGTATTTGACTCATAGGAGAATAATTTGGGCTTTACTTAGAGCTTGTTGACTCTTTTTGCATGTAATTATATTAAGCTGAATGATCTGATTTTCCCACAAAGAGCAGATTAAAACTAGCCAATTAAAAGGAGGTAAGAGAATTGACAGCAGTGAGAATTAACAATAATTTCCCACAGGTATTACTCTTCAGTAACTTTACAATACAATGTTTATGGCTTCATCTAAGACATAAAATATTAATTATGCTAAAAATACTTCTTTAATAAAGGGTTGTATTTGTGTGACAGTGACATATTGTATCTTGTTAAACTATCTTAAACAAAAATAACTCAGAAAATATTCCTTCACTGAGCAGCATTTGTGAAGCTCTGCAAATTGAATTAGACTTGTTGAAATATGGATAATGATGATTCTGCAGTAACACCAAATAGAAGTACAATGTGCAAGCCTCACTTTTTGTTTTTTCAAAACATACTGAAATTCTGTTCTTCAGTCCTCAACCATTGATTTATTGAGAGCTATTTATATGTGTCATACAGTCCAGTCTCTCCTTAGCATAGATATTGGGACAGACTGATTCCAAGGCATACTCTAGAAATGAGAAAATATAAATGTTTAAGAGAATAATCTGTGATTTATAACCTAGAAGGAACAAATAGCTGTGTGATACATGATGACCTCTCTTGTATGCAGATGGTTTTTGTTCTAACTGGATGAATGGAATTGTAGCATTTTCTAAATAATGAAACATGCTGCCATGAACCACGGGGGTATGTGGTGAGCTTTTATTATAATTTTAACTTCTCAGCCTCATAAACACATTTCCTTTGGGGGATTCCTCTCAGTAAGAGTCGTGGTAGAAGCGGGGTGTGGCTTCAGCAGTGGTTATCAATGCTGTTTTCTTAGTATTTCCAGCTCTCTGTCTTACAGGACGGAATTACCTGACCACCTTCTGGTAGGGCGAGCTTATGACTGCTATGGGTCAGTGAGATGTGAACAGCAGTGATGGGGTTTTTTCAGCTGGATTACCGAGTGGTGGTATGAGACCCGCTAGAGCACTACTTAACTTTTATTGTTATTCTCAGGACTCCTTTACACTGTTAAACATTTTTGAGGATTCTAAAAAGATGTAGTTTACGATAGTTGTATCTATTGATATTTATTGTATTGGAACTTAAAACAGAAATTATAAAAATATTTATTAAATTATTTAAAAGAGTAAAATAAACCCATTCCATATCAATGTCAGTAACATATTTATATAAAAATAATTATGTTATCAAAAAACAGTGAAAAGAATAGCATTGTTTACCATTTTTGGAAATCTTAATTTTTAACTAAAAAGAAGACAGCTAGATTTTCGTATCAGCTTCTACATTCAATCTTGAAATATCTCAATGTCATGAAACCTCTGGAAAACTCCACTGTGTGTTAATTAGAAAGCGAATGGAGAAAGTGTCATAGGAAAATACTAGGTGCAGCAGCAAAAGAGGCCAAAGAGATATGGTAACACGAGAGGAACTTGGCCAGCCAGTGCTGGTTCCTAGAAGGAGGACTATGGGCAACAAAAAGAGAGGCCTCTGAGAGCAAAGGGTGGCCCCCAGCTGATACCAGCAAGACAATGAAGACCTCAGTCCTAGACCCACATATAACTGAATTCTGCCAACAACCTGGATGGGCCTGGAAGTGGGTTCTCCCCTATGCCTCCAGTAGGGTGTGCAGCTTTACTGACTCCCTGATTTCAACCCTGGATGTACAGGGTTGTAAGATAAGAGGTGTTGTTTTAAGCCACTTCTACCCCAAAGCAAGCAATGTATAATAACTTATCATATTAATAAACTAAAAAACAAAAAAAAAAAACACGTGTTCATCTCTATACATGTAGAAAAAGCATTTGACAAAACCCCAAACCCCTCCTTCGTAAAAATCTTCATGAAACTAGGAAGTGGAGGGAATTTCCTAAAACTGATAATATGATATCTATGAAAACCCTACATAGAACATCATATTTGCTGGTAAAAAGACAATGTGAAGTTTTTTTAAATATGTTATCAAAAGCACAGTTCTAAAAAAATAAACTGAAACATTGGACTTGATTAAAATTTAAAACTTCTACTCTTTGAATGACATTGTTAAAATTTAAGCCACAGACTACAATACAATATTTGCATATCTTATATTTGATAAAAGACTTGTATCCAGAATATGTAAAGAATTTGCAAAACTCACAAATAAGAGCAAATAAGCCAAGGAAAGTCGGTGACTTGAGCTAAATTTTAAAACATGGTTAGGTTATAGACTGAAAAATCAAGCTTAATGGGAGAAGTGAATTATCACGGAGAGGAGCAGCATTAAAAATATTAGGGAGATACGGCCAGGCATGGTGGTGCATGCCTGTAATCCCAGCACTTTGGGAGGCTGAGGCAGGTGGAATGCCTGTGGTCAGGAGCTTGAGACCAGCCTGGCCAACATGGCAAAACTCCATTTGTACTACAAATACAAAAATTAACCAGTCTTGGTGGCATGTGCCTGTAGTCCCAACTATTTGGGAGGCTGAGTGAGGAGAATCACTTGAACCCAGGAGGCGGAGGTTGCAGTGAGTGGAGATCATGCTCCTGAACTCCAGCCTAGGTGACAGAGTGAGACTCCGTCTCGGGGGGGGGGGGGGGGGAAAGATATATATATATATATGTATATATATACACATATATATGTGTATATATATATGTGTATATATGTATATATACATATATATGTGTATATAGATGTATATATATACATATATATGTGTATATAGATGTATATATATACATATATATGTGTATATA
>NC_045436.1:165032604-165070185 GCF_002776525.5 Piliocolobus tephrosceles | reverse complement strand
ACTTTGGAAATGGATCAAACTCTCTGCACCTTAGTTTTCACGTGTTTATCTTTTAAAAAATGAGGGTTACAGATGGGGTTGTTAGATGGTGAGGCATGCCAGGGACAGGCACATATTAGATGCTTTCTGAATGGCAACAACTTCAGCTCAGGTTCAACTCATCTGGCGAGACTCTTTTTATGTCCTTTCTGTCCTGCAGCTAATTTAATCATGTCAGCACTGTGCTCTCAGAATATTATTTTTTAACTCCCATAATCACAGTTATACTTGAGATTGACATTGCCCATCTGCTACAGTAAGCTATAACATTATTTTGGAGAAAGACCACATCCTATTCCTCTTATTCCTCCTACATGATCAGCACCTCACACATGGCTGGGCACACCGTAGGCTGTGGGATAAATATGAGTTAGGCATCTGTTAGGTGATTGAAAGAAAAACTGTAAGGTCCAATGGCAAGAATATCTTTTCACTCCTCTCTAACATGCATGTATTATCATTACGCTATCCTTGTGTTTTCTTACCAATTAAAATAATATCTAGGATGGTTTTAATTTTCTCAGATGAGGGAGCACAGTAAAGAGTTACTAAAAGAAAACAGCAGAAAATATACAAGGGGAGGCTGCAGAAAATCTAGGTTATAACCCAGATCTGCCACTGAGTCAATATGTGGCCCCGAGCAAACCATTTACCTTCTCCAATGCCCAGATTTCATATCTGTAAATTGAGGATAATCATGTTTGTCCTAATTTTGAGAGTTGGGAGAATCAAATGAGACCTATAATGCATGTGAATGAGCTTTGTGGCATTTTGAGCGCCCTCGTAATAGAAAGCATTGTGCATTTGAGAGACACAGTATTAGGCACACAGTAATAGTTGTATTCAACTAAAGAGTATCCTCTTGGATATTTGATAATTTCTAAGTCGCTGGCTTTTATGATACATTAAAAATTACATGCACTTGGATGCTATGCATTCTTTTACATAAAGATTAAAAATGTAGCATCATGCTATGAAAAATTAAACTAAACTCAACACTGCAAGCATAACTGTAACTCTGATAGTATGTTAACAAGTCCACATTTGTACTTACCTCCCTGTGGAAAGAACTGTGAGTAAATCTCTTTGAAGGTTTCTTCATTAACAACACCACTGGGGCATTCCTAGGGAAAGTGGCAGAGAAGCAAAATGAGCAAAGTACTCATAAAACTGATTTTTTTTGCACATTTTGAAACAGAACCGCCTACCACGCAAAGCTGCACCAAGAAAGTTAACCATTCATCCATTATTACAAAGAGAATAAAAGCACACTATAAACTTATCTTTGTTCCAGTCCTCACAGGAAAAAAACAAAATGTAGATATAAATATCTTTGCATATTAAGTATCAAAGGTATGATGTATTCAGAAACACAGTGCTGCTTTTAAGAACACATCTGTTTATTATAAATGAAGTAAAAGGAAACTGCATTTTTTTTTTTTTTTTTTTCACACAGCAAGCATGTTGCAAGATGTTTATAATATGGTCTTTGGTGAATCTTGGTTTTGTCTTCTCCAGGTTTTCTGAACCCACATAATCTATGGTTCAATGACAAAATTACTCCATTGGCATCTCCAGTGGCTCAAGAAGTTTCAAGCAAGAATAGATACTAATGCTTGTTAACAGGATGTCTAGGCATACCCAAGACATGGTGCTGTAACAAATGACCTTGGGTGAGATAGAATCCCATGATATTTTTGAACTTCTAGAAAGGAGAGTCTGCAAAAAATGGCATGGCCTGGGCTTAATAGATCCCCACCTTTGTCCCTGGGTCAACTTATCAAAGAACGATGGACACTGATCTTGGGAACTACACCCATGTTGGACTACTGACCGGGAGGGGCCATAGGGCAAGGCTAGCCCTCTGAGAGTGGTTTTGGCATTTTTGCTAAAAAAAAAAAAAAAAGAAAAGAAAGAAAAGAAAAGAAAAAGAAACTTTAAAGTGTCAGAAGGGGGCTCCCTTGGTGGTGAATATAAGGTTTGAGCAAGCAAATTAACCCCCAATCTCTGGAAATTCCTCCATTTTTTGAAGTTATAAGAACCAATCTGGTTAAGAATGTTAGGCATAGAGGCCCCCTGAGTGGTGGAGACTGACAATCACATGATAGTCCAGAATTGAATCACATGTGAGATATTAACTGTACGGTGATCCCTTGTTATCCATGGTGCATTGCTTCCAGGACCACCACGGATACCAAAATCCACGCACACCCAAATCCCACACTTGGCACTGTAGAACCTGCAGTTAAGAGAAGTTGGTCCTTCCTGTCCTGTATCTTTGATCTGCATTTGGCTGTGGATGCTGAAGCTGCAAATTCAGAGGGGCGACTATATTTATTGGCAAAAATCCACCTATAAGTGGACCCACACACTTCCAGCTAGTGTTGTTCAAGAGTCAACTGTACATTGTAAGTGGAGAAGTGGTAAGTTCTGTTTAGTCTCTTAGTAGATTCTCGTGAACAGTCCCATGTGATCAGGGCTCCCCTGACTCTAGCTGTCACAGCACTCCCACACCACCTAAAGTCCACCCAGGACTAAGTTCACTGGGGAAGGATGAATGGTGTGCTAACTCCCCAACAGGCCTGACTTTGGACATGAATATTCTGTGTACTCTAAATTCAATACTGTGCCTGGCATCTTTATCAATCACCTACAGTAGTATTTAAAATGTCACTTAACCCTTTAAATCATTGTTCCCTCACTAATAAACTTACTTTCTGAATTTGGTCTTTCTTTATTCCAATGAGGCAGTTACTCAACTGAAATGTGCTTCACCTGCAGAATTTTCTATTTTTTCATTTGTTGTTTTGAAAGGTAGGACCTTTGATACATAAACGATGTTAGCAGTTTCAATGTGAATTTGTGTTTACAGAGCTTCTCAATATGGTTTTATCCCATTTGTTAATGATAATGAGCTTAAGTAGGCAAAATAGTTCCATTCACAGAGGCAGAACTGGAGGTGCTGAGTGGCAAAGCACTTTGTTACACACTAAGCCAGTGAGGAAGCTGGAATGTAGACTTGGAACTCTCCAGGTCACAACAAGGTTTCATATTAGATGACCCCTATGGAAATAATGATGACCTCAAGGACCTAAGAGAATTGGAGCAAAGAAAAAAACAACCAAAAAGAGCAAGCAAGTGAACTGTGATGGTTGATTTTATGTGTTTAACTTGTCTGGGCCATAGTGTCCAAGTGTTTGGTCAAGCATGATTCCAGATAGTTCTGTAAGGGTGTTTTTGAGATTACATGGATGCAAAAGTAATTGCGGTTTTTGCTATTACTTTCAATACATTTAAGCTGGTGGACTTTAAGTAAAGCAGATTGCCCTCCATAATGTGAAGGGGCATCATTGAATCAGTTTAAGGCCTGAGAAGAACAAAGACCTCCCCAGAGAAAAAGAGTGTTCTTCAGACATCATCTGTAATATTGGCTTCCCTTGTTCACCAATACCCTGCCTTTGGACTTGAACTGTAACTGTTTTCTGAGGCTCCAGCTTGCCAGACCCCTCCACTAGATATCAAGCTGGCCAAGGCTTCACAAAGTGTGAGCCAATATCTTAATAAATCTCTTTATACTCACGCATCCTATTAGTTCCATTTCTCTGAAGGACCCTAATACATAAATGAATTAACAACCAACAGCTACAACTCTGAAAAGGAAAGAAGGTGGTATGTATACAGTCAATCTTTCAAACATTTTGACTATCTAGCTGGCACCAATAGACCTATTTTAAGACTAAACACTTTGGAGTTGGACCCTCTCACACATGGAAATTGTGATTTATTGGCTGTTTAATGCTAAGCCATTTGCTTGGGATAATAAGGAGAGAGTAAATACCTGGCTCTCTGCCATCAGGTGGCAAGCTTGTGCAAAGTTAGAGTTGGAAAGGTGCCGGGGAGTTAAAGTTGATGCTGATAAAGGAAGAGGATTGCAAGAAAAGGGAACTCTGCACTCAACAAACTTGCTAGCTGCCTTCAGTCTCTAGATACATTTGATAGATATACTGTGAAATGATTTTGTAAACTGACTATCTGACATGCACGAGTTTTATGTTTAATCACATATCTGTGTCAGAGGAAATCTTTTCTCTGCCAAATGAAAACTGCTGGCCAGGTTTCAGGTTGGAAAGTCTCACCAGATAAATTTGTCTTTATCCATCTTATATTCATTACGTTAGTTTACATCTCTACGAACACATATTGTATGCCTATTCCAGGAGTCTTCTAGGTACTGGGAATGCTACAATAAACGAGTCAAAGGTCTCACCATCATGGAACCTCTATCCAACTAGAAGAATAAAGACTGTCTTTGTTCGGGCTGCTTTAACAAAATGCCATAGACTAGGCAGCTTATAAACAATAGAAATTTATTTCTCATAGTACTGGAGGCCAGGAAGTCTAAGACCATAGGGTCAGCAGATTCAGTACTTGATGAGTGCACATTCCTGGTTCATATATGGAACCTTCTAGCTGTGTCCCCACATGGTGACGGGGCAAGCTAGCTCTGTGGGGTTTTTTATAAAAGGATGCTCGTCTCATTCATGAAGTCTCTGCCCACATGATCTAATCATCTCCCAAAGGCCCCACCTCCTAATACCATCACATTGGGGGTTAGCATTTCAACATACTAAGTTCTGAAGGGACACAAACATTCAGACCATAGCAAAGACCAAAAACTAGATAAAAGATTAAAAAATCAAATCCAAGAATTATGATCTTTTATTTCTTCCCAGAGACTTTTTATTGAAACTAGTGCATTTTTAACCTTCAGGTGAGTAAAGGATGCTAGTGATTTACAAGATGGTATACGTTCTCTAACTTTTTCTTCACTTTTTTTGTGCAGTGATCTCTCCATAAAAGTGGTCTCTCTACTGCTCCATCAAGAATGAATTTGGCCAGGCTGCATGTGAAGCAAAGTGTAAACCACAAACAATGTGCTATATTAGTTAACTTGCTGCTGTAGCAATCAGGTCTTCAAATATCCCTTAATCAAAATGCTTGGGAACAGAAGTGTCTTGGATTTTAGATTTTTTGGGATTTGGAATATTCACATTAGACTCACAGGTTGTGTTATTTCATTTTCATACTGCTATAAAGAACTGCCCAAGTCTGGGTAATTTATAAAGGAAAGAGGTTTAATTGACTCACAGTTCAGTATCCCTGGGGAGGCCTCAGGAAACTTACAATCATGGTGGAAGGCAAAGGAGAAGGAAGGTACCTTCACAAGGCGGCAAGAAGAAGTGCTGAGTGAAAGGGAGAAGCTCCTTATAAAACCATCAGATCTTATGAGAACTCACTCACACTATCATGAGAACAGCATGGGGGAAACTGTCGCCATGATTCAGTTACCTCCACCTGGTCTCTCCCTTGACATGTGGGGATTATGGGGATTACAATTCAAGATGAGATTTGGGTGGAGACACAAAGCCTAACCACATCACCAGTTGAACATACCTAACCTGAAAATCTGAAATGTTCCAATAAGCATTAACTTTGAATGCCATTTTGTCACTCAAAAAGTTTTGGATTTTAGAGTATTTTGCTCTATTGGATTAGGGATATTCAACCTGTATAAGACATTTAAAAACCATGTAGTGTATTTCTTATTCACATAACAATCGGGTGAGTGTACAGATCAACTGATGGTTCTTCTAGGGACAGAGGCTAATGAAGATTTGGTGACTTTAACATATGGCTCCAACAGTCTCTGTGACTGTCTCATCCAGAAGGAGGAAAAGAACGCTGAAGAGAGTGCATGGAAGCTTTTTATGGGCCAGGTCTTAAAGTGGTATACGTCATTTCTATTCTCATTTTTTTGTTGTTGTTAGAGATCACTTAATGTGTCTACCCCAAACAAAATAAGTCTGGTATGGCCAGGAAGAAGATAAGAATGCAGATTTGGTAAAAAGTTTGGAGCATCTATCCCTGTGACATGTTTAAAAGATACTCCAAGTTCCTGTGTTCTGAAATAGTTCTCCCACTGACGCTTTATTTATTGATTTTTATTTTTTATTTTTGTAAAGATGGGATCTCACTATGTTGCGCAGGCTGGATTTGAACTCCCTGCCACAAGCAATCCTGTCTTGGCCTCCCAAAGTGCTGGGATTACAGGTGTGAGCCCAGCCTCCCACTGATGTTGTAACATGAAGATTATCAAGTCATTTAGCAGTATAAATTGTCTCCATTTCCCAGGTGTCATTTTTAAAGACTGTTTACTTGCTTCAAGTAAACAAGTACAATGAAGGTTAAACATCTGGGCATGAATTTGTTTACTGGGTTTTCCTAAGGATCCAAGAAGCAGTAGGGTTCCTGGGTTTAGGGAAAGTGAGAAATGCCTCACTCATCCATCTTTTGAAAATTTGCTGTAAGCTTCTACTAACCCTTATGGTTCTGTATTCTATTTTCTAATGAAATTTTGTCTGATTATTAGCAAATGATTATTCCATGAAAATATGCCCTCTATAGAAAAAAAATAAGGAAAATGAAAATCACCTATAATCTGACTACTGTAAGAGTATACTGGTCATTTATCTAAGCATATATACTATAGAAATAAAGTTTTAATAAGACAAAATTACAGTATTTTATCTTCTTTTTTTAAGTTTAGGATAAATATCCTGAACATTTTTTTACATCATGATTTTTAATGACCGCATAATAATGCATCCACTGAACTTACCATACTGCTGCATGTTGAGACGATTTTGGCATTTTCACACTACATAGGAATAATGATGTAATTAATATTCTATGCATCCATCTGTGACTGCACCTGTGGTTCTTTCTTTATGACTAATCGCAGAAGGAAAATCATAAGACCAACGAGTTAAACCATTGAAAGGTCTTCCTATGCACAGTCATGGTGCTTTCCAGAAATGCTGCCTCCATTTGTGCTGCCACTGCAACCTTATGAGAAAGTCTCACACGGAGAGGAGCTACTGACCAGAATCACATGGAATTGGATGCACACACAACCCCATGAACAAACAGCAATAATTTGCTTCCCTCATGAATCTAATCATCATTTTGAAAATTACTAGTGGATACTAAGGCGTTTGGACAGGTCGCTCCAAGGGATAAAGCAATTTGCCTGTTTTTCACGCAGACAGGGTTGCTGTGATGGCAGTCAGCGGAACCACATCACCACAATCACAATGGTTTACTGAGTATAAAATAAACAACTCCATTCTTTCTGATGTAGACCATTACTTTTAACATTTTCGTCAACCCTGAAAGGTGGGTATTATTTAGACATGAGGACAATGAACTTGGAGAGATGAAGTCACTTGTTTGAGTCACACAGGTTTTGATGGAGACATCTATTTGCTCATTTATTCAATAAGTAGTTATTTAATGCCTTCTAAGTGTCAGTAAATAGTCCATATGCCTTTTACTATTCTGGGCACTGGAGATACAGGAATTAGTTTTTAAAATTCTTTTTTTTTTTTTTTTTTTTTTTCTCTTGTGGTATATTAAAATTAGTAGATTCAAATTCATAAATTTCAATGTTTTCTTTGCCATTTTTTCTTGCCCTCTGGATTATTACTTTTTCTTCTATTAGGACTGAAAACATGTTCTCCTGGAGAGTCATCTGTGGAAATCCTTCTTTTGGGAAGATGTACTAGGTGTGTTTGTACCCAGAGGCACCCATCACAGCTGCGTTAGAGAGAGGCATGTGCAAAGGGAAGCCATTTCAATCAAAATTGGGAGCACCGATTAAAATTTATTGTGTATTGTAGCTTGAGAGATTTGAGGAAAATACTTTCTTTTTAGAAATCTTTGGTTTTAGTACAACAAGAACCTCCTCACCTTCCTCTTTGCCACATACTCTTTACTGTTACTGTAAATGGCTAGATAGTAACGGCCTGAGGAAAATGTTCTGGTTTTTAGGACCAGTCAAATGAATTGCTCCATCCAATATTTAGGAGCTGGAAGTCCCTGGTTCTCTTGGCTGGTATAGTCATCTATGATGACCATTGCATTTCTTTTATTGACTCTGAAACCCTTCGCTATGATATGATAACACAATAAATGTGGAATAAGGTTTTCTTTGCAATATAACTGCCATAGATTTGTCAGTTGGTGAAGAAACAGTTGCCTTTTGGGGCCTTACTGCTGTATTCCCTGATGAGCCTTTTCAGTCCTCTCAGGCCATGTGGGGACGCATGTGAGGGTCAAGATTAGCTGTAGATATGCAATGAATACTATGCTAGTACTAATATCAATTCTAACAAGGCATTATTACTATTACTATCATAATAATCAGCATACTTTATTAGTATTGATATTTTATAATTATTAATGTGATGATGACGATGATACTGATGATGATGAGCTAAAACACTTGAGCACTTTATATGTTCCAACCTTGCATTAAATGTTTTACATGGATTATCTCATGGGAATAGAAAGATGTTAGTATTAACTCCATTTTACAAATGAATGAACTGTCTTCGAGAGGGGCCACTGCATTCCCATAATTAGAAAATATCAGATCTAATCTATAGGTCACAGAATCAGGAAACTTGAGTGTTTAAAGCAACTTTAGAGGCTGGGCACAGTGGCTCATGCCTGTAATCCTAGTACTTTGGGAGGCCAAGGTGGGTGGATCACCTGAAATCAGGAGTTCGAGACCAGCTTGGACAACATGATAAAACCCTGTCTCTACTAAAAATACAAAAATTAGCCGGGCATGGTGGCACATGCTTGTAATCCAAGCTACCCAGCAGGCTGAGGCAGGAGAATCACTTGAACCTAGGAGGCGGACTTTGCAGTGAGCCAAGATCATGCCACTATACTCCAGCCTGGGTGACAGAGCAAAATTCCGTCTCAAACAAACAAACAAACAAACATAAAGCAATTTTAGAGACAATTCAATTCAATGGCCTCATTTAGAAGGTGAGGGGATAGAGGTTAAGGAGGTTACAGGAACTGACCATAGACACACAGGGGGCTGCTGAGCCTGACTTCATGTCTAGATTTCCTGAGGTCTAGGACTAAGTTTTGATACTGCAAATGTCTTCGTGTCCATACAATAGCTGGTATTTTTTGTCAGGCAGTATTTAGAGGAATCTAGTGCAGTGTTTAGATTCTTGGCCTCTGCAGTTAAGCAGAAGGCCTGAGTTGAGCCCCTACCCTGCCAACTTGGGAACTGTGTAGCTTCAGGCAAACTGTTTAATCTAAGTCTCATTGTTCTCCTCTGTGAAATGGGGACAGGCATTGACCTCAGAGAGCTGTTATGAGAATGAATAAGATACGCATATTATGCTATTATCCTAGCCCTCTACCTTGCACATCATATTTGGTCGTTTAATATTAGCTGTTAGCACCATGGTAATGGTTTAGAATTTGGTAAGCAGAACTCCATCATGCAACGAGTCACTGTAACATCAATGCCAGTAGACCAAGGATAAATCATATTTATCAACGTGGTTGAATCTAGAATAACACAGGTCTGAAATGCAATAAGCTTATGAAGCAGATATGAATTATGCCTTCTACTCTAGTGTTATAAGTTGAATTACTCTATCTAATATCATCAGAATTTAGAATGCCCTAAAAGACAGGCATATCTTAATTGTAAATGATAGCTGAGGAGAATAAAGACCACCATCATGAAAATAAATGTCAGTAGAAATCCAGGAGCCTCTTATTTATTAATTTAAATGAAAGTTTTCCCCAGCGATGCTTATATGAGTATGTTTGAAATCATCACGGAAAGTGTTGGGAAGGGTGCTTTGGAGAAAGATCCATGTATGCATAGGAAATTGCTAAGAAACATATTTTGTGAGTGCTTCATGAGTTATCATACTTTCACCACATAAGGAAACCTTTCAGCATTTCCTGGAAGGTTTTCAGAGCTCTGTTGCAATGCATGAGAAACAGCTGCAGTGGTATGCAAATCAGATGTATAATAACCTCATATAATTATAATATTGTCCACGCCAATAATCTTTGCCCACTGTATTAGCTGAAATCCTCTCTTCCCCTAAATCACTCTGTTCTGGTATGTGTCTTCTCCTCAGGATCAGAATTGTTATAAAGCATTTAGAGACTTCTTCAGGAATAAAAAAGGAATTATAGTAAGACGTTTCATAGGAAAAAACAAAACTAAAAGTGCTTGTGAAATAGTTATTTGGGGATCCTTTCATGATACCTGTAATGCCACATCTCTTAAGCATGTGTATATTTCACCAGCTCTCACACCCACCCCTGGTGATAAAGAGAACATACAAGGTAGTCTGCTCAGTCTATCAGTTAAAATAGTATTTAGCATCTAGTGTGACAATTCAGAGATTCTCTGGCATTCTATAATTGTAGATGAATTTTCAAAATTTAAATGACACAATCCTACAATCTGTGCTGCTGATAACACCAGATTCTGTGGACTTCTCTGCTCTCTTTAGAGTTAGTAAATACAGGGCACGGACTAACCTTTATGAAGTTTAGAATAGGGAATATTAGAAATATTTATGCTGAATGAAGAAATCTTCAGTTCTTAGCTTTTAATAAATTAGAAAATGAATTTGCTCTGATAATGTCCTTCAAAACTTGGGTCTAAATTTTTAGAACTCCTAAGATGAAGACCAAGATAGTCATGGGGGTTCCGACATCCCCATGATTGCCCACAATGACTATGATCACAGAAATTAAGGGCAGATGGCTAGGATCAAGAAAAAAACACTTCTTACCTCAACATAAAGAGCTTAACATAGTCAAAAACTGGACTCTAAAAAGTTCATTTAAAAACTATAGGATTAATCTTTCAGTTTTCAAAGCAGAAAAGCTGATCACAAAGAACTAGAACTGGCTATAAATTTCTGTTCTAATATGCCCAGGTGTTTGAACTCCTAGCAACTGATTTATTCCTTTTTACTGTAAATGTTCTCATCTGATATAACAGGTAAGTAATACTAACATCACAGGTAAGCAAAATAAATGAAAATTAAACTAGACAATGGATGAAAGAAACCCAACCAATTTTAAAAACTGAATATACTCAACATGGTGGGTATTTTCTTGTTTCCAAAGTCTGCATTAACTACCTCTTCCGTTTCCTGAACACACTTCTGGGGTCAAAGTAGTTAAATATGAATTGCAGATTAAAAAAAGAAACAGCCAATGGTGGGAAAAGGCTGACCTAGATACTATCCTTGGAAAAGGAATGAGAGCTGGGTGACCAAGATTCAACTCAGCTGCCTGAGTGCAAGGATGTGGGCACATTCTGAGCCCCACGAGTTCTCAAGGTCACTCAGCATGAAGCAGAAATCCAAGGTGCTAGGCAAAGATTCTCTCCCCTTCTAGTTCTGCCCTCTAACCATATGGAAGAAGGAAATTACATGAGATTTACAGCCAAAACAAAAAGAAAAACAAATAAACAAACAAAAAACTGGCTCAAGTTTCAGCTCTACTACTAACCAGGAAATAATTGAAAAGTTCTGCTTTGAGTCTTCATCTTTAAAGCTGCAGGAAACAACAGCATCTTACAGTAAAGAAATGAAAACTAATTGGCATCACGTATATAAATATTCTAGCATAATACTAAGCATTCTACAAATTTTATTTATTTTACTATTATCTCTTCAAGTAACTTAAGTTGATTCTGCAAAAAGAGATTTTCCAAATTTTGTAGGAAAAGGCTTCTGGGATTGGGCCCAATCCCTGAATCTTTAGTGGAATGCACGTAGAATTGTTTGATTTAGGGAGACTTTTAAAAGGAATTTCCCAACTTTATCCTGAAGAGGGTGTCCATTTTTTCAGGGTCTTTTAAAAACTTATGATGTAGTTAAATTCTATAGGCACCCAAAACCATTTAGTGGAAAAAAAAAAAAAAAAAGACAATGGTGCCCTGGGAGAAAGCTTATGTATCAGTTTCCTATTGCTGCATAAAAAAATTACCATAAACTTAGTAACTTTAAACACACAAATTTATTATCTCACAGTTCTGTGGGATAAAAGAGTCTGACATGGCTGAGCTGTGTTCTCTGCTCAGTCTCACACTTAAACCGGCTATGGTTCTCATCTGGGCCTTGCAGTCCTCTTCCAAGCTCATTGACGCTGTTGGTAGAATTCAGCTTCTGTGGTGGTAGGACCCAGGTCCCTGTAACTTTATGGCTGTTCACTGGGGGCTTCTCTCTCAGTTTCATTCCATCTTCAAACCAGTAAATAAAGGCCCGTTGAGTCCTTCTCACACTGATTCTCTCTGACTTCCCCTTTGGTAAAGGACTCGTGTGATTAGATCAAGCCCACAAAGATTATTTCTGTATCTTAAGGTCAACGGCCCTGAGACTTTAATTATATCTGCAAAATTTCATCACAGCAGTACCCTGATTAGTATTTGATTGAATAACCAAGAGACAGGGATCTTGAGTGGCTGCCTTTGGATATCTATTAATACCTACCGCAGCCTGCTTCTTCTGAACATGAGTTCATGTTGGTTTTCACAGCAGTTCTTGCTTAACAACAGCCTTTTTTTTTTTTTTACAGTTCTACTCAGAAGTGTATCTACCACAACTAGCAATTATATTTCTTGATGCCTGCCATAGTTTAATGCGATTTGAAAGGACTCTATTCTGTCAAGGCTTTAGTCTCAGCAGTGTAAAGCCCAGCTCTGAGGCCAAAATTCAGGATTTTTTATGAGTGCTAAAAGTAGTATCCCATGTGCTGAGTGTTCCCTGCCTATAGCATGTCTGCCTATATCCAGAGCAGAAATAAATTTTTTTAGATTTTACTAATTGATTAGATCACTTTCAAGTTGGCATGACATCAGCCTACTGATACTGACCAAAAAAAAACAAAAAACAAAAAAACAAACAAAAAAATACTGCGTAAAGAATTCTACTTAAAAGAAGCATGCAGTGTTTCAATCAGAAAGAATAAAATAAAATACAGCAGGCACTCCATATTACAGGTGCAGCATCCACAGATTCAACTAACTGTGGCTTGAAAATATTTGAAAAAATAAAAATAAAAAATAAATAAAAAATAAGGCAGGTGCGGTAGCTCACGCCTATAATCCCAGCACTTTGGGAGGCTGAAGTGGGCGGATCACCTGAGGTCAGGAGTTGGAAACCAGCCTGGCCAACATGGTGAAACCCCGTCTCTACTACAAAAATACACCCCCGTCAAAAATACAAAAAATTAGCCGGGCCTGATGGCATGTGCCTGTAGTCCTGGCTACTCGGGAGGCTGAGACAGGAGAATCACTTGAGCCCGGGAGGTGGAGGTTGCAGTGAGCTGAGATTATGACCTTGCACTCCAGCCTGGGAGACAGAGCAAGACTCCATCTCAATAAACAAACAAACAAACAATATAAATGTAAAACAATACAGTATAAAAACTATTTACGCAGCATTTCCATTGTATTAGGTATTATAAGTAATCTAGAGATGATTTAAAGTACATGGGAGGATATATAGGTTGTATGTAAATACTACACCATTTCATATAAGGAGACTTAAGTGTCCCCAGATTTTGGTATCCATGGGGGGTTCTGAACTCAGTCCCTCAAGAATACAGAGAGATGACTGTATGGAGATGATGGTATACACATACGTTCATCTGCACATACGTGGTTTTATAAAACCTTTTTTTTCCCTGAAATCCTGAAGATTTACAACAATCTATTCTCTCTCAGTCTGATTTTTGTCACCTGCTGAATTGGCTAGATTCTGGCCCCTTGATAACTTCATTTCGACTATCATCTCTGGACACTTTATGTGAGATTACACATTTTCCTCATGTGTAAGCCATTCTTTATTGATCTTTTTTGTTACTTATAGTCAAAAGTATTCTAACATAAGCTACAACCTTCTTGTCCTTGCATTACATCTTTCTACAGAAAGAGAAAATAAAAATGAGTTGAGTTTACAGATTGCTGACAAGTTTGGCGAAATGTCTGCTGGAGAAAGAAGTGTAGTCTCTAGATTACAGTGGTGGGTGCACACATGCGGGTCCAGATTTCTGAAGAACATCTTTTAAAGTCTATCCGAAGACACTTTGAGAAAGCATAGGAATTGGGGGTGAATAAAACTTTTTTTTTTTTTTTGAGACGCAGTCTCTCCGTCGCCCAGGCTGGAGTGCAGTGGTGTGATCTCGGCTCACTGCAAGCTCCGCCTCCTGGGTTCAAGTGATTCTCCTGCCTCAGCCTCCCGAGTAGTTGGGATTACAGGCACCCACCACCAAGCTCTGCTAATTTTTTTTTTGTATTTTTAGTAGAGATGGGTTTTCACCGTGTTAGCCAGGATGGTCTCGATCTCCTGACCTCGTGATCTGCCTGCCTCAGCCTCCCAAAGTCCTGGGATTACAGGCGTGAGCCACTGTGCCCAGCCGAATAAAACTAACTTTTAATGATCACTCATGGTCTGCTGGACACTGAGCCATGTGGTGTAGGAGATACATGTTCTCATTAAATCCCTGACAAGTAAAAGAGGTAGATGTTTTCCCACACGATGTTTAAGAAATGAGCACAGCGAGGTTTAAAGAACTTTCCCAAGGTCACTGGGACTAGGATTTGAACTTGAGTTTGACTACAAAGCTTTTACATCTTCCTAAGTTTGAAAGATGAGTGCACCTGTGGGGGGGAAGTTAACTGAGAGGTAACTTTTATCTCAATGTCTTTCAATCCTATTAGTCACTAAAACACAGAATATAGTCATTTGTTCAACACATATTCATATACCAAGCACTTGGCTATGAACAGGAGCGTAATGGTGAGTCAACAAGCATGGCCCTCATCCAAAGGAGCTTACTATGGAGGAAGCTGTCAGTATTCAAATACTGACATAAATAAATCTCATATTGAAACCCTCAGGGCAAAACAGCATGAAAACTTGAATTGTTTTTTACAAATAAATTGAAATATCCCAGGTGAGGGGATGGAGGACAGGACCTCAAGGTCTCTGGTCATCTGCTTTTGTGAGGCAGGTTCAGGATAGGTCAGATTCAGCTCTAAATACATTTTATTATACATTTCTGGTCATCTGTTTTTGTGAGCAGGTTCAGGACAGGTCAGATTCAGCTCTAAACACATTTTATTACACATTTCGTTGCCTTTCTCTCTCTCTCTCTCTTTTTTTTTTCAGAGTTTCACTCATGTCTCCCAGGCTGGAATGCAATGGCACTATCTCAGCTCACTGCAACCTCCACGTCCCAGGTTCAAGCGATTCTCGTGCCTCAGGCTCCCGAATAGCTGGGATTACAGGGCCCGCCACTATGCCCGGCTAATTTTTGTATTTTTAGTGGAGACGAGGTTTCACCATGTTGGCCAGGCTAATCTCTAAGGCCTGATCTCAGGTGATCCGCCCACTTCAGCTTCCCAAAGTGCTGGGATTACAGGCATGAGCCACCACGCCTGGCCCCTTTCCCTTTCTTACTGCCCTTCTGAGAAAAGAATAGTTTGTGCCTCCTGCATAAATTTCTCCCTCAGTAAGCTACCATTACCAGCAGCAGCCCCGAGTCTCTGAAATTAAAACAATAAAATAAAATAAAATAAAATAAAAAGTTTCGTCTGCTTAATTAAGTTCTTGTTGCAAAACTTTCTTAGTTATTACTCTCAGTTGTAGCTTTTGGAATTTAACAGCCCCTGGCTTATGAGCTACTCGTGTCACTTACTAGCCTGGAACTTTGAATAGGTTACTAAACTTCTTCAGGCTGGATTTTATCATCATTTATTCATGCAGGACATATTTTTGAAATTGTTGCAATTGTTGCAAATACTTGAGAAGTTTCTACCCTCCTTTGCCTTCTCCTAGCGCTTCTTCAGAGACTATGAAGGGAACAATTATCAAGGGTCACAGTAGCTTCCTAAAAGGAATCTGCGTCTAGGACTTCAATGCTTCCGGCCTCTCAGTGGGGCAGTAAAGCCTCTCTCTCCTCCCCATGCCAGGCAAGAGGGCCCAAAAGGAAACTCCCGGGCCTGTTGACCCTGAGCAAGCTGGGGCAGAACACTTCCCTCGGAGCTCAGACGGCGCTCAGGGTAAGCTGGTCCGAACGTTCTTAGGACTGTATTGTCACATTGAGGCACAAGGGGGCAGTAGTGTCCTCCATGATAGTTAGAAAAGCGATTTCCAGTTCTTTTTCTTTAGGGATTGTTCTTTTCCTAAGCTTGGAGCCTGTCTGGGTAAATTTCTTTCAAGAAGGCTATTTCCTTTTTATGAACGGTGACAGCCTCATTCTTACGTTAGATAATTTAAAAAATTAACTATTTCTGGGAATGGGGCCCAGAGGCTCTGATCGCCTCCATTTTGGATATTACATTTGGAGTACGTCAGTCTGAATTCACAATCACTTTTTTTGGCATTTGGGCCACCTTTAATTTAGTCACCAAAAATTTGTAGGTCTTAGAAAACAAATAAGCCAGACAACGCCACTGAAGTTCCAAAGCTTGAGTCTGAAAGCCTTATGAAATGGTTAAGTTTACGTGGGCTCTGACATCAAAGCTGCTTGAGCCTGCTTTGCTGTTTAACAGGGGAACAATTTAAACCTTTAAGATGAAAATAATGACACTACCCTATCTGGAGGTTATTATGAGGCTTAAATAAAGATAACCCATGCACAACGTCTAGCGTCGTGCCTGCATGTATAAACACCCACTGCACATTCCCCATGGAGGGATTTAGTTCTACAATGATGCTCATTCCGAACCTGTTAGCTTTTGTCATGTTTTCATGTAATGTGGGATATTATGTTTATCCTTGTTAAATACCATCTGCTTATTTAATTTCAGAGGATATTTAGAATACCACACCAATCTTCCACTTTCTTAGTTATTACTCTTAGTTTTGTAGCTTTTGGAATTTAACAGCTCCTTCCTTATAAGCCACACATATCACTTACTAGCCTGGAACTTTGAATAAGTTACTAAACTTCTTCAAACTGGATTTTTATCATCATTAAATAATTCAGGACATATTTTTGAAAGTATATTATATGTCAAAAAGTGTAACAAGAAATGAAGCTAAAACAATCAAGACAGATGAAGTCCCTCTTGGAATTTGATGACTATCAGAGAAGTCACACATAAAACAAAGTTCTGTGTAAATAATAATTCAGTTACAGTTGTGATAAGTGCTACAAACCAAGTATGTAAGGTCTAATTTATAGGGAAGACTTCCCTGAGGATGCGACATTAAAGGAGGGACCTGAAGGATGAGTAAAAATTAGCAGGAGATAGAACTGGGGAAGAGGCAAAGGAATACTGTGTACAAAAACCTGTGATGTGATCAATGACAAAAGAGACAGCAGATGTGCCTGGGGTATGTGGTCTGAGACAAGGTTGGTTAATTCGGGGCCTGCTAGTTACGTTAAGAATCAAGGTCTTTGCCGTTCATAACATAGGTATCATGTACCTGTTTCTCAGAGCTCTGGAGAGAATTAAGAGATGATTTACATCAGGTACCCAGCACAATCCCAATCACATTCTAAACACTCAGTATTCCTCTCTTTTCTGTTTACTCCACCAGAGTTGAATTTTTACCTCTGGTTTATTATTTATTCAGTACATAATTATTTAGCATCTACTGTGTACCAGGCTCTCTGTTGTAAACTGAACAAACAAAAGGGGAAAAGCAGACATGGTCTTGCCTTTATAGATTCTCTCCACTGATTAGCTGTTATGTTCTTTGTGCATATGAATTTATTTCAAGGGAACAATAGTTTCAACATATATGGGGATTAAAATCTTGAGCTCCTATCTCCAAAAATTAAAAGTAAATAAAAGCAAGCAAGTAAGCACACAGAATAAACTGACATTGCCATGGATTACAATGTAAATAACTCAAGATTATGAACTTGTATGTAGGAGTTACTTCTGCATGTTTCTTTGCTATTGCTAATGATGAATAATAACGAGGCCAGGCCAGACACAGTGGCTCATGCCTGTAATCCCAGCACTTTAGAAAAACAAGGCAGGAGGATTGCTTGAGGCCAGGAGTCCAAGGCCATCCTGGGCAATACGCAGACCCAGGCTCTAAAAATAAATAAATAAATAAATAAAAAATAAATAAATAAAATTAGCCAGGAGTGGTGGCATACACCTTTTGTCCTAGCTACTCAGGAGGCTGAGGTGAGAGGATTGCTTAAGCCCAAGAGTTTGAGGCTGCAGTGAGCTATGATTGCTTGCTGCACTCTAGCCTGGGCAACAGAGAGAGAGACTCTGTCTTCAAAATAAATACATGAATTAAAAATAATAATAATGATTGTTTTTACAATGTATTCTTGCATATGGTACAGATGATTAGCATAAATCTCTGTACTACTGAAAGTGCTAATAAGGTCTCCATTATATTATCTTAGGGGCTAAGAATCCTCCAGGAAGGCAGAAAAACTTCCAGCTAATAGGCGTATCTAATCCCCATATGGCTATGCGGAAACTGAGGCAGTCTTACTCTTATTCCTTTCTGTTTACCTATCTTAATATATTGCATATTTATCTATTTAATATATACAAATGTTGTCTTCTGATAAAGGTCCAGAAACTCCAGGCATATAAAAGAGCCTCAGATCCCAATGATTTGACCACGTTCACTTTTCATTTCCATCTGCACATTTTTCATTTTTAGAGCTCATGGAGAGTCTAGACATTTATTTGCAAATATTATGAAGGTATTATTTCAATCAGCAAGAGATTCTCTTCAAAACTTATATGAGTTTATAACAATTCTTATTCTCTCTAGTGAGGCAGAAAGCTAAAGATTTTATGTTTTTTGCCATGGAATGAAGGAAAAACAAGGCATGTTTGTTTTTTTACTAGTATCTCAGAGATATTTTCATTTTCTGGTTTACCAGTTGTTAACCTTAATGCGTCCCAGAAGGAGATTAATATTGGGATTTATCATGGGAGCTTTACTTTCGGTTTCTTGTTATCTTTGCTGGGAGATGAGCAGTCTGGGGGGGTTTATTCCCTATATAACCTCTCAAAATTGTACTGTAGTTCAACATACTGAGTAAAATAAGGAGCAGTCCCTCCAGTACTTACAATGCTCATATGAAAATAGATGATTTTCTGAAAGAATTAGAATGCTATATTTTATTAATTGTTTCTAGTTAGACTTTAATTCCAACAACTAATATCTCCTTAAGAACCATTTCCTTAATTCTACCATTAGGAAATTATTTAATTCTACCATGATTATGTTTTATTTTTTCCATTTTATGCCACTGTGCCAGGCACTGTCCATTTTATGACATATTTGTGTCAGCTAAACAAATCTGGCTCATCAGTTCAGAATCAACAATGAACAAAATATTATTGTAGATTATATGTCAATACATAGGAGCACAGTTATTACATGTATAACTATTTCTCCAGTTTGTGACCATAAAAGGTAGTTATGAATGGATGAAGGCATGATTACTTTAGATCAAACCACAGGCAAAAAAAAAAAAAAAATGGATCTTCTTTGGGGAAATGTTTTATGCTATAGACTGAAAGTGTGTGTGGCCTCCAAATTCATATGTTGAAACCTAATCTCCATTATGATCATTATTGGGAGGTGGGGTCTTTGGGAGGTGTATTAGTCCATTCTCAGACTACTATAAAGAACTGTCCAAGATTGGGTAATTTATAAAAAAAAAAAAAAAGAGGTTTATTGGGAGGCCGAGACGGGCAGATCACGAGGTCCAGAGATCGAGACTATCCTGGCTAACACAGTGAAACCCCGTCTCTACTAAAAAAATACAAAAAACTAGCCAGGTGAGGTGGCGGGTGCCTATAGTCCCAGCTACTCGGGAGGCTGAGGCAGGAGAATGGCGTAAACCCGGGAGGAGGAGCTTGCAGTGAGCTGAGATCCGGCCACTGTACTCCAGCCTGGGTGACAGAGCCAGACTCTGTCTCAAAAAAAAAAAAAAAAAAAAAGGTTTAATTGACTCACAGTTCCACAGGACTATAGACGCCTTGGAAAACTTATAATCATGGCAGAAAGAGAAGAAAACATGTCCTTCTTCACATGGCAGCAGAAAGGAGAAGTGCCAGGCAAAGGGGGAAAGCCCCTTATAAAACCATCAGCTCTTGTGAGAACTCACTCACTAATATAAGAATAGCATGGGGGCAACTGCCCCCATGATTCAATTCCCTCCCACTGGGTCCTTCCCACCACAACACATGGGGATTATGGGAACTACAATTCAAGATGAGATTTGGGTAGGGACACAAAGCCTAACTGTATCAGGAGGTGATTAGGTCATAAGAATGAAGTTTTTAATGAATACGATTAATGTTCTTGTAAAAGAGGCCCCAAAATGCTGCTGTGCCTCCTTCACCAAGCCCTAGTGACAATGAAAATATGGTCTATCTATGAACCCGGAAGAGAAGCTTTACCAGTCACCAAATCTTTTGGCACCTTGGTCCTGGACTTCCCATCCTCCAGAAACGTAAGAAATAAATTTCTGTTGTCTATAAGTCACCCAGTTTATGGTAATTTGTGACAGTGGAGGTTGTGGATTACAGAAAAAAGGTACAGAGATGGATTAGTGCAGTTTATGACACCATGAAGTTTGAAGTTCCTGAGGGATATCCCAGAGAAGTTGGAAAATCAGTAATTAGAAAGGAGTTTGGAACTCAGGTCAGAGATCTAAGCTTACAGCTATCAGTTTGTGCTCCTTTAGCACATAGGTGCAGAAATCCCCCAAAGAAAATACCTAGTGAAAAAACCAGGGAGCTGAATGCACAGCCTTAGGGGAAGCTACATTTAAAACCAGGAATGGGATGAGCAGTCCATGAAGAAGACCAGGAAAAAGTAGTCAGAGAGGTACAAGGAGAAGCAGTAGATTATATCAAAGGAACCAAGGAAGAAGAGACATTCAAGTAACTCAAGGTCTCCACTCCCAAACTCAGCAGACACTTCAGCTAGGTCCAGAGAGATCACAGGAGAAAGTGTTAGTAGCATAGACTCTGAACCAGGCTGTGTGGGCTTGCATCTAATCTCCACTATTCACACTAGCTGTGTTTCTTAACTTCTTTGTCCAAGTTTATTAATTTCTTTGTGCCCCACTTGCCTCATCTGTAAAATGGGACTAATAATAGTATACTTACCCCATAGAGTTAATACAACCATAACATTGACCAATATTTGTAGAACCTTACATTCTTAACTCATAGTAAGAATTAAATATATTTATTGAATTTAAATCAAGCAATTCATAGATGTCAAGACTGGAAACTATTCAGTGGATTTGCAAATGAAATGTAATTTTGACACACACACAAATCAGTACAAGGAAAACTGGGGAAATCTGAATAAGATCAGTGGATTACATCAGTGTGAGTAACCTGATTGTGATACTGTACTCCAGCTTTACAAAATGATACTACTGGGGGAAATGGTACATGGTGACTTCCTTGGACTATTTCATACAATTGCATGACAATCTATTGTTATCTCAAAATAACAAGTTTAATTTAAAAATATTGGCAGCCATGAAAAATAAAGGTGGTTTTGACCTAAGAAAGAACAATTTAAATAACATGGTAGAGGCAGAAGCCAAGAGTTAAGAAATAAATGCAGATGAGGGGTTATACAGACTGAACTTAGACCACTCTTTTAGGAACTTTATGTAAGAGTATAAGAATGAGATTTGCCAGTAGTTAGAGAGAGCTGTGTGTGCATGTAAAAGTTGTTGTTATTGCTGATTTGGAATGAGTATGTCTTCTTATGCATTTTTTAAGGGTGAATAAGACTTGACTGGCATTACAAGATGTAAGGAGGCAGCCAGGAAACGGGGAGGAGACAGGGAAGAGGAGGGAGGGAGGGAGGCAGATAAATTATAGCTATAAAGAGGAATCAAGATATCATAGGAAGTGGGATTAAAAACACTAGGGAAATGGAACATTCTTTTCTTTTATACTGGAAGAAGAAGTCAGAAAATAAATACTAATCAAGTACCAGCTATGCACTGGACTTCATTCTAGGAGTTAAGTATGTGGTTTTGATTGAATAAGGCAAATCAAATTCCTCTGTCCTGTGAGAAAATGGGATAGTTCTGTAGGTACATTTAATGCTGGAATCAGAAGAGCTGTAAGGATGTATAAGCATGTTACTGTAAATAGATGGGGAGACATTAGATCATGAAAAAGAGACAAGATTATCAAGCTGAGTATAAAAATTGCTAATTAGTAGTGACTGTCATATCTGGATTTTTGTTTGTTTTTCCCCAGCAAGTAGTAGAGAAGTGGAAGACAAATCATTGTCTGACCCCAGAGTTTGGTGACCCCAGAGCCATATAGGTATGTAATAGGCTGGAAACTGGTTTCCCAAAATATATTGATACCCTAGTCTCTGGAACCTAGCTTACAAGCCTCCCCACCCCCTTGTCCCACCAGCTCCACAAAAAACAAAAGAAAGAAATGAAAACGAAAAAAATTGTAGGTATAATTGGTTTAAGGATGTTTATAAGGAGAGATTATCCTGAATTATCCAAGTGTGCCCTTCAGGCCATCCCAGTTATCCTTACAGGAGAGAGGCAGAGAGATGTGACATACATACAGAGGAGGAATTGATATGGTAATGGAGCAGAAAGACATTTGAAGATGTTGACCTTGAAAATTACAGTGATGCAGCCACAAGCCAAGGAATGGTGACAGCTGCCGGAAGCTGGAAGAGGAAGGAAAAGATTCTCCCCCAGAATCTCTCAAGGGAGCATGGCCCTGCTAACACCTTGATTTTGGCTCAGTGATATTAATTTCAGACTTTTGACCTCTAGACTGTGAGAGTAAATTTTTGTTGTTTTAAGCCTTGCAGTTTGTGGTATGTTGCTACAACTGCATTAGGAAACTAATACCGGCATGATCATAGGACATGGGTAAGAAAGTAGGGATGTTCAAGGGTATTTCAGGAAATTGACCATATAGTGCAGATTAGTATGGAATTTCTGAGACTAAGAAGGGCTGGTGATCCCAAAGGTCTTGCTTGCAGAGTCAATGAGCAGAATGTAGTGAGATTGAGGGCTTAAGACAGTTGAATGTATATAAAGTTGTGGTCAAAAGGGTGAGATCATCATTTAGGATGTCAGGAATTAAGTAGTTTCAGGTAATAATAAAGTCCAAGTGATATCCATCAGAGTGAAAAGTAGAATGGAAAAGAAAATAATGGCATTTAAAGAGTCAAAAAACACTGAAGCCCAGGTGAGTGGCTAGTAGGCAGGTCAGCTTCATGGATATTACTGTCAAGCCAGTGAACAAAGATTTTAAAGTCAGTGATCAAAGTCTGGAATGAGTATGATACAGAAACTCTGCCAGTAATAACAGGAGATGCCCTGACTCTGTTTCTCTGTGGCTCAGCTCTGGTAGACAATTTTCTTGTTTTAGGAGCTGCCAGTCCCCCATTTAACACGATACTGGTGAGGCTCTCAATCCCATTTCCATGGGCCACAGGGCTAGGTCAAATGATGCAGGCTTGTCCAGGAACAAGTCTCCATCCCCCAGGCCAAAATGATTGGTTCAGTGTCATGTGACTAAAACTAGTTCCTGCCTTGCTGGAGTTATTAGCACTGAGAAAAGGTGAGTAAAAGAGAGAGAGCATCCTTATACACTGTTGGAAGCTTGATCCAGCCATGCCTGGTGCTGTAAGTATTCCTATCTTAGGTATGTGAGTCAATAAACCTTTAACTTAAGATACTTTGAATGGGTTTTGGTTACATGTACTCAAAAATATCCTAATTTATACCAGAATGGTATTAGTTTCTTGCTCTTTGTTCTTTACAGGGTGGCTACAAAGGAATCAATGTAGCCTTGTAGTTTCTCTGGATGGTATTTCAGTGCTTTGGAAGATATAACCACCAGATAAATGAGAGAGTTCCTATTTTTCTTAGTTATTGTTTTACTATCTAACCCCAGCCACAAGAAAGGATATGTTGGTTTATTTTACAAACTTTATCTTCACAATCAGAAGGATGTGAGCTGTAGAGCATTATTTTGAAGACCAGTTGGAACAGGAAATGTTGCAAAAAAAAAAAAAAAAAAAGAAAAAAAGAAAAGAAAACCAAATTAGTCTGCAAACACATTAGAATTTTCAAGAAGATTTAAATTCACTGTTATTTTTGCCCATATGTAGCAAATCTATTCACTAGATCTCTATTGTAAGCCAGGTACAAATAAATGAGATGAACAATTTGAACTGATTTCAAATTGCAAAGTAACAATTATATGATGAATTTCTTTGAGAAGCAAATGTTGATGTATTAGTCCGTTTTCCTGCTGCTGATAAAGACATACCCAAGACTGGGAAGACAAAGAGGTTTAATTGGACTTACAGTTCCACATGGCTGGGGAGGCCTCAGAATCATGGCAGGAGACAAAAGGCACTTCTTACATGGTGGCAGCAAGAGAAAATGAGGAAGATGCAAGAATGAAACCTGATAAAACCATCAGATCTCATAAGACTTATTCACTACCACAAGAACAGTATGGGGAAAACCGCCCCATGATTCAATCTATCTCCCTCTGGGTTCCTCCTACAGTGTGTGCGAATTATGGGAGTACAATTCAAGACAAGATTTGGGCGGGGACACAGAGTCAAACCATATCATTCCATCCCTAGCCCCTCTAAATCTCAAGTCCTCACATTTCAAAACCAATCATGCCTTCCCAACAGTCTCCCAAAGTCTTAATTCATTTCAGTATTAATCTGAAAGTTCACAGTCGAAAGTCTCATCTGAGGAAAGTCAAGTCCCTTCTGCCTATGAGCCTGCAAAATCAAAAGCAAGCTAGTTACTTCCTAGATACAATAGGGGTAGAGGTATTGGGTAAATATAGCCATTCCAAATGGGAGAAATTGGCCAAAACAAAGGGGTCACAGTGCCCATGCAAGTCCAAAATCCAGCAGAGCAGTCAAATTTTAAAGCTCCAAAATGATGTCCTTTTATTCCAGATGTCACATCCAGGTCATGCCAATGCAAGAGGTGGGTTTCCATGGTCTTGAGCAGCTCTGCCCCTGTGGCTTTGCAGGGTATAGCCTCTCTCCAGGTTGCTTTCACAGACTGGCATTGAGTGTCTGCAGCCTTTCCAGGCACATGGGGCCAGCTGTAGGTGGATCTACCTACTGGTGCCCCAGTAGGAACTTTGTGTGGGGGCTCCAACCCCACATTTCCCTTCTGCACTGCCCTAGTAGAGGTTCTCCATGAGAGCCCTGCCCCTGCAGCAAACTTCTGCCTGGGCATCCAGGCATTTCCATACATCTTCTAAAATCTAGACAGAGGTTCCCAAACCCCAAATTCTTGACTTCTGTGCAGGCTGAACACCACATGGAAGCTGCCAAGGCTTAGGGCTTGCACCCTCTGAAGCCTTGGCCCAAGCTCTACATTGGCCCCTTTCAGCCACAGCTGGAGCAGCTGGGACACAGGGCACTAAGTCCCTAGACTGCACACAGAATGGGGACCCTGGGACCTGCCCATGCAACCATTTTTTTCCTCCTAGACCACTGAGTCTGTGATGGGAGAGGCTGACGCAAAGGTCTCTGACATGCCCTGGAGACACTTTCCCCATTTTCTTGGGGATTAACATTTGGCTCCTCATTACCTATGCAGAATTTCTCCTCAGAAAATGGGATTTTCTTTTCTACAGCATTGTCAGGCAGCAAAATTTCCAAACTTTTATGCTGTGCTTCCCTTTTAAAACTGAATGCTTTTAACAGTACCCAAGTCACCTCTTGAATGCATTGCTGCTTAGAAACTTCTTTTGCCAGATTCCCTAAATCATCTCTCTCAAGTTCAAAGTTCCACAAATCTCTAGGGCAGAAGCAAAATGCCGCAAGTCTCTTTGTTAAGACATAACAAGAGTCATCTTTGCTCTAGTTCCCAACAAGTTCCTCATCTCCTTCTGAGACCACCTCAGACTGGACCTTATTGTTCATATCGCTATCAGTGTTTTGGGCAAAGCCATTCAACAAGACTCTAGAGAGCTCCAAACTTTTCCACATTTTCCTGTCTTCTTCTGAGCCCTCCAAGCTGTTCCAACCTCTGCCTGTTACCCAGTTCCAAAATCACTTCCACATTTTCAGGTATCTTTTCAGCAACATCCCACTTCTGGTACCAATTTACTGTATTAGTCAGTTTTCACACTGCTGATAAAGACATACCTGAGACCGGGAAGAAAAAGAGGTTTAATTGGACTTAACAGTTCCACATGGCTAGGGAGGCCTCAGAATCATGGTGGGAGGTGAAAGGCACTTCTTACATGGCAACGGCAAGGGAAAATGAGGAAGATGCAAAAGCAGAAACCCTTGATAAAACTGTCAGATCTCGTGAGACTTACTCACTACCATGAGAACAATATGGGGAATCACCCCCAGGATTTAAATGATCTCCCACTGGGTCCCTCCCACAACACGTGGAATTTATGGGAGTACAATTCAAGATGAGATTCGGGTAGGGACACAGAGCCATAGAATATCAGTTAGTAACACACTGAACTAGGGCTCTACCATTAATTAAGCACACAGAAATACAAAGTTTGAAGAAGGATAAACAGGGAATAATATAAAAACTATTCTGCTTAGTAGTTCAGATACCTCTTAATTTTTATATTATCTGCTAATTAAGAGTGAGTGATATTATTGGGAAACCACAAAGGATCCATTTCATCAACACTATTTTTTGTTTGTTTGGTTGTTTGTTTTGAGCCCTTACATATGTCTGGCACTGGGCTAGGCTCTGAGAATACAATGGAAAAATGGCAGGCCTAGTTCCTGCCCCTAGCCTTTGGTTCCTGTCAGGGTATGCTCCGAGTCATCGCAGGGTTAATCCAGTTCACTCTTTAGTAATTGATAAAACTCACATTCAAACACTAGTGTCTTAAAACAATATAAGGCTGTCCCTCCTAAATGGGCTCATTATTTTTGTTTTAACCACCCCAGAGTAGAGCTTCTAATTCCTATCTAGCTTGCTGTTCAAATAACTGATAATTAAACCCAGAACATTAGTTTGCTTGAATTGAAAAGGCACATCACGTTCAAGTGCCTCGTTTTTAATATAAGGCAAACTGAGGCAAAGGATGTTAAATGATCTTCACAGAGCAAGAGGAGAGGCCACTTTTCACCCTCAGCCTAGTGTTTATTTGACTAAACCACACCGTGAAAGATAACCATCTACGAAGACAAAAATTACAAGGTTTAAAATCCTCTTTCCTTTTTCCTCAGACAACTGGGAAATAATATTCTTTAATAAGCTTGTTGTTACTGGACTAGCACAGTAGCCAAATTTAGGATGACTTATTTAAAGATTAAGACTTTCATTCTGGAAGTACTTTTAACTATTAAAGATTCCTCTTTCCCTTTCCTTCTTCCTTTCTTGCCTCCCTCATTTTTCCTACATTCCCTCCTTTTTTTTCTTGTATTATTTTACTACACAAATGATCATTTATTCCACACAAAGTTAGGGAATGTGTAGGGTGGGTATGCTGGATGCAAGGGATATAAAATTGGCACAGCATCTTTCTTGCTCTCAGTTGGCTCACAATCGAGTGGAAAGCAAAGATGCATTCAGTGAATCATTGCAAAACACTGTGATGTGTGCATTATGGTTCATCACAGAAGGAGTTTTGGACCCTTACTGGGAAGAGGAGAATTAAGAGCTGGGTGACTATGAAAGATTTGTAGGGGAGAAAATGGCTAAAGAGATTTTGAAATAAGGGAAGGACCTTCCAGCATGCAGAACTACCACTTGCAAAGGCAAATATGATTTTCCGCAGGTCCTCCCCTAATCCCACCCCAGAATCTCGGGATATATATCATCGGGAAGAGATAGAGTTTAATAGAGAGGAAACACTGTTGGACCACTCTCCCATCACCTGTTTCTCAAATGTGAGGCAGGGCTAGCGAAGCATCCCACATCGAGAGAGGATTAGGACTGGGGAAGAGGTAGAAGTCAGGCAGGAAGAATGCTAGAGACAAGTACCAGTCCATGAGGTTGGACTGGTAGGTAGGACCAGTTCTTAATTTTCTAAATGCATGCCACTTTCTCTACAGATCAATGACTGCTAGCACTTCCCTACTTGCTTTTCTTTGGCGGTTTTTTCTTTTTTGCTATTGCGTGCTGATTTGACTACTGCTGCCAACCTTGGGAATGGATTGATGACACGCTTGCTTCTCAAACAGCTCTGCAGATACCACTTAGGAAGCTGGTGTTTGTGCTCTCAGACTGAGGAGGAGCAGTGTCTAAAATCAATGACCTGGGATGGCGTGTGCTGATCCACCTAGCAATGAACTCAGATCTTTGGAGCTTGTCTGATAACATGTACGTTGCTCAAGATACCCTGGTTCTAAGATCAGTGACACTATTTCAGAGCACAATGGAGGTAATATATTTTATATTTATTTAATGTGAATTTTGGAAGAATTTGATTAAAAATGACACCTTTGGCTTTTTTAAAAAGAAAATCACAATAAAGGATAGAAAGTAATTAATGATTTTTAAAACTGGTTAACCATATACAAAAATCAACTCAAGGTGTATTAAAGACTGACATTGTAAGTCCGCAATCTATAAAACTCCTAAGACCCTGGTGGTAGGATCTCCATTTCTTGGAGGGAATGTAACTTAGTGCAGCCACTGTGGATAGCAATTTGGAGATTTCTCAAAGGACTAAAAATAGAATTACAGTTTGACTCTGGAGTACCATTACTGGGTATATACCCAGAGGAAAATAAATTGTTCTGCTAAAAAGACACATGCACTCATACGTTTGTAGAAGCACTACTCACAATAGCAATGACATGGAATCAACCTAGGTGCCCATCAATTGGGTGAATTGGGTAAAGAAAATGTACATATACAGCATGCAATATTCAGCCATTAAAAGGAATGGAATCATGTCCTTTGCAGCAACATGGATGCAGCTGGAGGACATTATACTAAGTAAACTGACACAGGAACAGAAAACCAAATACTGCATATACTCACTTGTACGTGAGGGCTAAGCTTTGGGAATACGTGGACATAAAGATGAGAACAAGAGACACTAGGAACTCCAAAAGAAGGAGGGAGAGAAGGGGACAAGGACTGAAAAACGTTCTACTGGGTACTATGCTCACTATCTAGGTGCTGGGATCAACAGAAGCCTAAACCTCAACAACACACAATTATACCCTTGCAACAAATCTGCACATGTACCCGCTGCATCTAGAATAAAAATAAAAGCCAAAAAGGAAAGTAATTAGTGATTTTAAATTTTCTTTACTATAGTGTTCTATATTTTTCCATATTTCTATAATGAGTATAGTTAGTGTTGTAGTTAGCAATACATGGGAACTTTATTTAAAAAAAAAAGATAATCACCACAACCATCAGCAAACTTTCCTGAGTAATTTCTATCCTGTTACCTTATGAAAGTTGCAAAAATAAAAAAGACCATTTCTTGCTCATTTAGAATGTACACTGTGCTTTATAATACATATGGCCACTACCAATTTCTTGCAAGTGTTTATTTTAGACTTTGGGAATATAGTAGATGGGTTGAGACAAAAGGTACCATTTGTTAAAGAGAAAACAGTATTAGACTAGCAATTGCGGTAGGATACAGTTCTTTATCTTTCTATTATCGACAATATAGCCTTGAACAACTCCCTTGCCATCATAGCGTCTGTTTTGTCAACATAAGATGGGCCCAATAAAGTATCTCCCATCTGCCAGACAGGGTGACTGGAAAGCAGTGTAAATATTTTGTAAGCTGTAAGGTGCTCTATCCATGTACGTTGTTTTTGAGGCGACTATTCTTAGTAATAAATGACATACTGCTTAGAAACTCAATGTGGGCAGTCTTGGTCTAGAGACCTACTTATTGTGCAACTGACAGAGGGGCCCTTCTGAGATGATGCATAGACAGACAATGTAGATACACAGAACTAGAAATGGTCACACTGTAATATCTGTCCTTTCCCACCTTTTATATCTCAAAAAGCAGTTCTCATGTCTCATAAAAAGGGCATTTGCATCTATAAATTCCCTCTCACATGTCTACATCTCTCAATCAATTTGCTACCACCGCAATTTATTTTTTAGATGGTTTTATTCAGATGAAAATAGTTTATTTGAGCACTTTGGAGTTGCTGTTTGAGAATGCTATAAGAGTATTAAATACTGTATTATATTTCTGATGCTCTTTAAAGATTTTCTTTTCTGCCTGCAATTAATTTTGTTTTTAGAGGTTTGTTTCTCTTCCTCTTCTCATATTGATTTTATTTTTGGCACTATTAAAAAGTGCTCAATGAACAACCTTTTTGGAATGAATCTAAATAAGTTTGTATCTCTATGTATATGCACATTTTTAAGTGCATTAACTTTTAGTATAAGACTTTTGTAATGATTAATCTGCTCCTCAAATTCTAATTCTTATTCAATCAATAACCATTGTTCACAATTTAAAATACATTTTACTGATTTTTGAACATTTAAATCATTACTAGTGAGATCAATGTTAGCCATAATTCACCTTTAAATTTCCCATGATCAGATTATTAAAAATCATTTGCTTTTATTTCCAGCATAATTTATTTTTAATGGAAATTCTTACTCGTGATTATTTTTCTTTTTAAAGCAACCATGTCTTCTTTACAACTGAGTGTCCAGTTACATTTTCTTACTTAGGAAGGTTTTTAATATCTGATCATATCTTATGTAATCAGTGGACTATTCCGTAAAGTGATAGTTCTTTTTCTCCCTTATTTATAGGGATTTTACTACACACTTCCTTCCACCCTATTTTATTCTTTCCTGAACACCTTTCACCTGGTATTGTGATAGTTCATTTACTTGTATGTACTGCTCACTAGATGGTAAACTGCGGGGAAAGGAATTTTTTTGCATATTATGTTCACTACATTATTCCTGCATTTAGTATATGCCTAACAAATAGTAGTCTAGCAAGTATTTTAAATGAATTAGGAACTGTAAACTACGAGAGACCAAGGAACAGATGTTCAAATAAATACATAAAGATATAATCTACATGACAATGAAAAGGTTATGTTAAAAGTAAAACCCTGAAGTGCATTAGAATAAATATTTAAAAATACTATCCAAGACATATGACAATTGCTATTTTTCTATTTAATGAAGTACATTTTGGATCCCAGTCTGCAAACAACTCTCTCTACCACAAGTAGCTGACTGTAGCCCAGCCTGTCTTTGGAGTGCATGGCCGAAGATGAGCAGAGAACACACAGGGCTCAGGTCCTCTGAGGAAGAGTTAGCTCAGAGAAAATAGAAAATCCAATCTCAGCACAGCAAACATGTAGGAATTTAGCATTTCATAGAGGTTACTGAAGGAAAGCAAAGAATCAAAAATAATAAATGGTTATAAATAGTCCATGCTCTCAAAGAACTTGGAGTGCATAAACAAAACCTATAAATCTTAAGTAAATGAAAATAAGGCTGTGGCTTAAAAAACAAAACAAAACAAAAATAGCCTAGTGTAATTGTTAAGAGGAGGAGAAAAACATACCCAAAGAATTCAGTATGCAGTTGATGAATTCAGAGCAAACAAAAATGGAAAAGTACACCTTCTCAGCCACACAAAAGAAAAGACGTCTAAGGATTTAAATTAAGAGTATCACAGTGAGGAGGAAGGAGGTATTGATTATTGGGTGAAATATTTTGCCTCTACCAAGGCTTCAGCTCATGAATAAAAGGTGTGGAAGGCCTCCTTCCATAGAGTGCTTTCAGCCATTCTCAAAGAATCCATTCATTTCCACATTAAATTCTCAAGTAAAGAAATAAATCAAACAAAAAAACTCCTATGTGTTACTATAGTTTCTACCTGGACTAGGTGGACAGGTCCTGTCTGTCTATAGCAGTTGTAATTCTACTACCCAGAGTAGAAAGAAAGAAAAAAGAAAAGGAGCTTTCCATAAGGTTTATTTCTTCATGTTAAAAAGTCTTTTGCTAAAACCCTACCACACTAGCTTAGGAATCACATTTTCAGTAAATATCACTAATATTTTTAAAGTTTTGGGCCATTTTTATCCTCTAAGAGATCTCGAAGAGATCCAGAATTCATGTATTTAAAAATTTGTCTCAGATAACAAATAAAAGAAAAACAAAGAAAATGAACAGCTTCCCAGACGAAAAAGAAAGATTTTCCAGGTAAAGCCAAAACAATACAACTTCCTAAAAATATAGAAAAACAGCTTTTTGACTTGAAAATAACACTAGCCATTAGTTATTAGTATTAGATTGCAAAAATAGCTACAAATGTCTCTCCTTCCTGAATCTATGCCCTTGGGCAGTCCACTTCCATATCTACGCTGGGGGTGGCCATGTGCCTGTCTTTGACCAGTCACAAAATTGCTGCAATCAAAGGCCTCGAAAGCAGTAGTTCATTGAGGCTTACCCTCTTTTGCTGCTCCCAGGACACCATCTTACCACCCCCATATGAAAAAGCACAGGTTAGTTTTCCTGGCTGCTGACCTGTCAACTATTAAGTATTTATGAGACATCATCCTAGATCATCCAGGCTCCAGGTGATGTAGCTCAGATATTAGCTGAGTCATCAAAAGCAGAACTGTAAATCATGAGCTAAATAAATGTTTGCTATATTTAGTTCCTATATACGGGAAGGGTTTGTCACACAGCAAAAGCTAACGATGTAGAAATTGGTATCTAGAAACGGGGTGGTATTGTAACAAAACTTAAAATACAGTTATATGTCACCTAATGATGGAGATACTTTCTGAGAAATAGGTCATTAGGTGACTTCCATTTTGTGCAAATATCAGAAAGTATACTTACACAAACCTAGATAGTACACCCTACTACACACCTAGGCTATATGGTATAGCCTGTTGCTTTTAGACTACAAACTTGTACCACATGTGACTGTAACTGAATACTGTAGGTAGTTGTCACAAAATGGTATTTGTATATTTATACATATCTAAACATAGGAAAAGTACAATAAAAATGTGATATAAACAATAAAAAATGGTACCCTTGCACTTACCATGAATGGGAATTGTTCTGGGTGAATCAATGAACGAACAGTGAGTCAATGTGAAGGCCTAGGACATTGCTGTACACTACTGTAGACTTTATAAGTAGGCTACTCTAAATTTATTTTTTAAAATATATATCTTCAATAATAAATTAATCTTAGGTTACTGTAAATTTTCAAACTTTACAAACATTTTAATTTTTAAAAGCATTTAAACTCTTTTGTAATAACACAGCTTAAAACACATTGTACAGTTGTACAAAAATATTTTTTCTTTCCTCATTTTATAAGCTTTTTTAATTTTTAATTTTTTTTTTTCTTTTTAAACTTTTTTTGTTAAAAACTATAACATAAACGCCCTAACTGGCCTAGGCCTACACAGAATCAGGATCACCATTATCACTGTCTTCCACTTCCATGTCTTGTCCCACTGGAAGGCCTTCAGGGCAATAACTTATTCAACAGAAGTTGACAAAGCCATAAGAAAACTGCTTTAGCTGATTGTAAAAGGAGAAAATGGTCACTTGCAGTAACTTGGAGAATAGACAACATGTCAAATGAACCTACAGACCTTGACAAGTTGGTCTGTAGGCAGAATTTTCCAAGTGCCATTTGGATTATTTTAGTTGCCTAAGATAAAGGAAGAAAAGAGAGAGAGAGAGATTAGCCAAAGAAAGATGGCTTATTTTGCAAGTAGAATTCAGAGAGAATAAGGAGGGACCAGAACTTACTAGGCTGAAAATAAATCTATTGCTCATCCCCAATCTTCTGTTTCTAAAATATTCTAAAATAAAGTATGTTCTGGGGCCAGATGTAAAGACATGTTATATACAGAAGGCACACTAAAAAGATGACAGTAGATTTTTTCATCACAAATAATGCAGGTTAGAAGACAATAGAACAAAATCTTTCCAAATACTGAAAGAATAAGAATATCAAACTAAAATTACTTATCTAGTAAAAATATATTTCAAAATCAAAGACAAAATAGACATTTTTTAGATGTCAACAGCTGAAAGACATAACTTACTACTAGAAATGTTGAAGAAAGTCATTCAAGCAGCAGAAAACTGATGTCAGTAGAAGCCTAGTTCTACACAGAGAACGAAGAGCAATGAAAGTGGTAAATACATGAGTAAATAAAATATTTGTCTTTATTATCTAAATATTCTTGGGAGATAACCAATTATTTAAAGCAAAAATAATGATGATTTGAGTTTCCATCATATATAAACATAAAATGTATGAGACCAATCACACAGAAACCAGGAACAAAGAAGTGGAAGTTTACTGTTGTAAGATATTTTTATTGCACATGAAGAAATATATCATTTAATGACAGACTGGGAAAAGTTAAAGATGTTTGCTATAAACCCCAAAGCAACCACTAAAATAAAACAAACTTTATAATTAATGTGATGCTTAAGTTTATATGTCAACTTGGCTGGAACATAATATCCAGATATTTGGTCATACTCTATTCTAGCTGTTCGCTAAAGGTATACTTGAATGGGATTAACATCTAAATCTTTGAGTAAAGTAGATTGCCTTCCATAATATGAGAGTTCATCCAATCAATTGAAAGCCTTAAGAAACAGATTGACCTCTCCTGAGAGAGAAGAAATTCTGCCATAAACTGTCTTTGGATGTGAACCACAACTATTACGTGGGTCTCCACCCCACCAGCCTACCCTGCCCGTATTGGACCTACTAACCTCCACAGTCACATAAATCAGTTCCTTAAAATAAACTTCTATATATACATCTATACACATGTTACTGATTGTTTCTCTGGGGAAGGCTGACAAATACAACTAATAAAAATCAAGATAGAGGCTGGGCACTATGGCTCATGCCTATAATCCCAGCACTTTGAGAAGCTGAGGCAGGCGGATCATCTGAGGTCAGGAGTTTGAGACCAGCCTAGCCAACATGGTAAAACCCTGTTTCTCCTAATACAAAAACTAGCTGGGTGTGGTAGAGGGCACTTGTAATCCCAGCTACTTGGGAGGCTGAGGCAGGAGAATTGCTTGAACCCGGGGGCAGAGGTTGCAGTGAGCCGAGATCGCACTCCAGCCTGGGTGACAGAACAAGACTCTATCTCAAAAAAACAAAAACAAAACAAAACAAAACGAAACCCAAAACAAACAACAACAACAAAAACAAATAGCAACTCAACATATTGTAAACCCAACCATATCAATAATCATCTCATATGCCAATGGCATAAATGCCACAAATAAAAGGCAATGATTGTCAGATTGATAAAAAGCAAGACCTAATTATATGCTACCAACCTACTTTAAATATAGTGATAAAAATATGTTTAAAGGCTGAAAACATTAAACCACTCTGCATTCGTCAAAATAAAGTTGAAGTAGCTAATATTAGACAAAACAGATTACAAAGCAAAAATATTGTCCAAAATGAAGATATTTCTTTATAAATTCATTAAGAGCACAGAACAATCTTAAATATTTATAGATCTAATAATATAGTTTCAACATATATGAAGCAAATATGATAAAATTACAAAGAGAATAGAGTCAGAAATTTCAACTTCCTTATCACAATGTTTGATAGAAATTTAGAAATAAATTCAGTGGGTTATAGGACTCTTGAGCAGTACTATCCACCAACTTGAATGAAATAACCCAAATGTTGGTGAGGATGTATATAAACTAAAAATTTCACGTACATCTAATGAAAAGAAAAACTAGTAGAAGTATCTCATGGAATAGTTTGGCAATATCTTAAAAAGTTAAAAAATATACCAACCCTGTGATTTAGACATTGAAAACATATACATGTATCCAAGGGAAAAGATAGCATGTATTCATACAAAAACCTGTACATGAATGTTAACAGCAGCCTTATTTGTAATATCTTTAAACTGGAATCATCCTAAATGTCCATTTACAGGTGAATGGATAAACAAATTGTTGTATATACCTATAATGGAATGGTGCTCAGCAACACAAATAAATGAACAACAGTGATACATAAAACAACGTGAATGAATCTCAAAGGATTAAGACTAACTGAAACATTCAGATTCTTGTTTTATAAAATTTTGGAAACTGCAAATTAGTCATGCTGAGACAATGTAGATCGATGGTTGCAAATGGGATTGAAAAGGAAGGGAACTAGGGAAAGATTGGAAACACAAGGGAATTTTTAAGAGTGATGGATGTTTTATTATTTTGATTGTATTGATGATTTCATGAATGGGTATATTCGTATGTCAAAACTTTCAAGGTGTACACTTTAAAGATGTGTGGTTTACTGCAGCAGTCCTTAACCTTTGTGGCACCAGGGACCAGTTCGGTGGAAGACACCTTTTCCACGGATGGGGTGTGGCATGCTTTTGGGATGATTCAACCACATTACATTTATTGTGTACTTGATTTCTCTTATTATTACATTGTAATATGTAATGAAATAATTATACAACTCACCATAATGTAGAATCAGTGGAAGACCTGAGCTTGTTTTCTGGCTACTAGATGATCCCATCTGAGGGTGATGGGAGATAGTGACAGATCATCAGGCATTAGATTCTCATAAGAGGTACACAACTTAGATCCCTCATGATATGGTTTGGCTGTGTCCCCACCCAAATCTCATCTTGAACTGTAACTCCCACAATTCCCATGTGTCATGGGAGGGACTCAGTGGGAGGTAATTGAGTCATGGGAGTGAATCTTTCTCATGTTGTTCTCACAATAGTGAATAAGTCTCATGAGATCTGATTGTTTTAAAAAGTAGAGTTCCCCTGCACAAACTCTGCTGGTTGCCATCCATGTAAGATGTGACATGCTCCTCCTTGCCTTCTGCCATGATTGTGAGGCCTCCCCAGCCATGTGGAACTGTGAGCCCATTAAACCTCTTTTTCTTCCCAGTCTCAGGTATGTCTTTATCAGCAATGTGAAAATGGACTAATACACCTCACATGAACAGTTCATGATAGGGTTCACGCTCCTATGAGAATCTAATGCTGCTGCTGATTTGACAGGAGTCGGAACTCAGGCAGTAATGTGAACAATTGGAAGTGGCTATAAATACAGCCAAAGCTTCGTTTGTTTGCTGGTCACTCACCTTCTGCTGGGTGGCTTGGTTCCTAACAGGCCATAGACCAGTATCAGTCAGTGTTGGCCCAGGAATTGGGGACCCCTGGCTTACCATATGTTAATTATACCTCAATAAACTTAATAACATTATGTATTCTATAATTCCATTTATATAAAAATAAACACAGGCAATAGTAAACTATATTGTTCATGGATGTATACTTTGGATATTGAACTGTAAATCAAAGCAAAGGAGGCATCACCTTGAAAGTTAGGATACTGAAGTCTAAGACGGATGGAAAGATTTATCATTGAGAATAACATCTGGATTCTCGTGAAGTTATATTTCTTGATCTCAGTGTGGGTTATGTGATATTTGCCTAACAAAAAAATTGTTTAAGCTGCACCTGTATTCATTTTGCATAGGCGTATAAGGTGGAAAAGTGTGGCTGAGGGCATTCAGAGCAGTCTTTACACGATCTAACCACACAACACTGATCTGCACATTCTTTAAGTGGGACATCTGAGTTTCATTTCTTTGAAATGCTCTTTAAA
>NC_045436.1:165016986-165032594 GCF_002776525.5 Piliocolobus tephrosceles | reverse complement strand
AAAAAAAAAAAAACCATTTATACCATAACAGATAATGTACACATGCTGAGGAGAAAGTGGGACTCTGAATTCTTTTGGTGATCAGCTGTTAAATTATAAAGAAGAGGCATCCTGTTTATGGGAAGATAGAACAGAAGCAAGATCTTATTAGGTATGTGATCCTGGGCAGATGACTTTATTGTACTTCTGTGAAATGGTGCATCAGCAGCTACTCCTATTGTGGCTGTGAAAATCAAGTGGCTACAAATGTATTAAAATACATCCGAAGTCTATAGCACTAAATAATGTAGCAACTCTCAAGTTGCTTTTCTTAATATCAGTAACTATGACCTAGTTTTCATGCTAATTTGTTTGCTGATTTCTTATCATTATTTTCAGTAATGTAGTCTTTCTCTGAATCATAGCATTAGTATTCTTGACCCAATGACTCAAGCCAGCATATCTAATTTCCTAAATCTGAATTGTCTGCAAGATTTCATCTTGATTCTAGCTTCTGGGTGCTCTCAACCCAGTGTGCCAATTTCACAATATCTGCTAATTGGTACATTGTTGCCCACCATCTTTAAAACAGCCTGCTCTGTAACTCTAGATTTTTTTAGGAAATTAAAACAATGCCATTATTATAAAAGTTAATGACATAGCATTAACAAATCAATTGTCACAGTGCTTATCCACTGCAAGTGTCCAATATATCTTACTAACTTTTCAGAGTTTAGTATTTCCACTGTTGAAGTTCTTTTTATTTTTCATAAGATGATTCACAGTGGACACAGGGCTCAACATTACAGAAGAAATTGTATCAGTCTTTAACATCTTACCCATAAATAATGACACTGTAAATGCACATACACGCATCAATTACAATTGATACACCCTCACACACAAGCATTATTTGTCAGGCCTCTGAGCCCAAGCTAAACCATCATATCCCCAGTATACCTCCAGATGGCCTGAAGCAACTGAACATCCATAGCTTAACTGATGACATTCCACCATTGTGATTTGTTTCTGCCCCACCCTAACTGATCAATGTTCTTTATAATTTCCCCCACCCTTGAGAATGTACTTTGTGAGATCCACCATCTATCCCAAAACCTATAGGAACCAATGATAATGCCACCACCCTTTGCTGACTCCTTTTTCGGACTCAGCCCACCTGCACCCAGGTGAAATAAACAGCCACGTTGTTCACACAAAGCCTGTTTGGCGATCTCTTCACACGGACACATGAAACATTATTAAAATATACATTATCGATATAATAATACCACCTACATCATTGAGTTCTCAGAATTCAATGAGTGCATACATGCAGAAAGCTTAAAATAAAGACTAGGAAAATGTGTCAGATGTTTTCTTCTTTGATCTTAAAGACAGATAAAATTTACCAGCTTACTGTTAAAAACATATCTTTTTAGTTGAAATCTAACTTAGTATATATCTATTAAGTTAATATTTACTCTGACTCTCAAACATTCTGAATCTTGGAGTGGCCAATCACTTGTCTAATGCCACCCAGTTGGAAGGGGCTAAAACTGCTTTTTTGTTTTTTGTTTGCTTGTTGGTTTTTTGAGACAGGGTCTCACTCTGTTGCCTGGGCTTGGGTGCAGTGGTGTGATCACAGAACTGGTTTCTAACCACAGTTTGGGTAATACTACTTCACAAGAATGCTGGATGATTAAATGAAGTAGTATGTGTAATGTGTTGGCTCGTTGGACAGAACACTGGGTGCTCAGGGACCACATAGGAGGCTGACTTTGCCTAATTCTTCACCTTATTTAATAATAACACTCTGGAAAGCTCATTTATCTATACTTGCCTTTAAAAGCAGACAAAGCATTTTTATTGCTTTTTTTTTTTTTTTTAACTACTTCCATGGCCTAAAAGAATCACTTTTGTGTTGAAGACTCTAATTTGCAGAGTAAACAAGAAAGATGGAAATAGCTAAGAAATAAAACCTCCAAATGTTTAGGACCCCAAGTAAAAATTATTTGAAATGCACATAAAATGCATAAAATAGGTACAATGAATAGTAATAGATGGAAAAATACAGATTCCATCTTAGGTTTGTTACTTGAATACCAAACTTTTTCAATAATTAGCTATTATAATAATATCTGTGTTTAAAAACACAGCACTCAGTGCAGATCAAAATTCTAAAATAAACAACAGTTATTTTCCATTTTCTCTTGAGTAAGTTATGAGATGACCTCTATTGCTCTAATCTAGAAGATATGAAAACGGGCCCTCCGGCCCTCACTGACTCTGCGTTGTGTAATAATATTTCCCTTCACCAACCTTTACAATGAATATAAAAATTCAATTTCAGAGCTACAAGCTGGAAAGGGCTCAAATGTCACCAAACTTTTCTAAGGGGATATTTTCTGTTTTTGTCTACATTTATATTTGACTCATTTAGTGGAGGGAGGTAATAGGATTTTTCTATCTGCTGTAGAAGCTATTTCAGAAGTACACAGATATAAGGTCAGAAAATGTATTTTAAAATCACAAAATTAAACAAAAATGATACGTTGGTTTTGAACCCTAGAGTCTTTCAACACAATAATCAAGCATGCCTGAGAATATCCAACTGTGACTTCAGAGTGAATAATGTAATAGTACACCCTTGAGTCTACTGCAACAGTCTTCCATGGTATGGTAGGAAAAGAATCCTAGGGTAGCTTCCACAACTTACAAGATACACACCTCCTGGTGTGTATGTCCTGCATAATCTCTGGGAATGTAAATTTAATGGATTTTACTCTGCGATTAAGTAATGCTAAGTACAGTATACAGCTGACCTTAAGACAGAGAATTTATCTAGGTGGGTGTGACTTAATCATATGAGGCCTTTAAAAGTAGAGCATTTTATCTGGCTGATTGAAGAAAAGGAAGCCAGAAACAGAAAGCAGGAAAAGAATTTGCATCACTCTTGTTGGCTTAAAGGTAGAGGGGTTAGAGAGCAAGGAATGTGTGCAGTACTCCAGGAACTATGAGCAGCCCCTGGCTGTGGATCGGCAGGGAATTAGGAAACTCAGTAATATAGCCACAAGAAACTGAAATTTGCCAGGAGGAATGATCTTAGATGTGGATTTTCCTCCAAAGTCTCCAGAAAAGAACTCAGCTTTGCCTATACCTGGATTTTGGTTTTGCAAGTTCCTTTGGAAGAGAACACAGCGATGGTATGCTAGACTTGACCTACACAATCGTTAGCCAGTAAATCAGTGTTTTTTAGCCCCTAAGTTGGTGATAATTTGCTATGCAGCAATAGAAAACAAATTCACGTGGCTAGGATCCTACCCAAAGAGTTTTTGTTTATTATTACATTAATTTATTGTTCATTTCTATATTAATCTCTGAATACATTCATTAAGTACCTATCATGTCCCTGCTCTAATCTTTATCATGAGTTTTTAACATACAAGACAATTTTATGACCCTCATCTTAAAGACTATGTTATCAGGATACTGGAATGTAACATTATTTATTCTTCCTAAACACTATGAAATACAGATACTGCAGATACTCTGAAAGTTGTGAAAGCTTTAAATAATTCAGTATGCAGTTTTGTGGCTCATATAGAAAGCTTGATGGGCCTTGTGAAAAGCTGTAGACATTGCCCATGTCTAAAGGATGAAAGCAGTAGATGACAGTATTCCATCTAATTATTTTGGCTGTCTTACAGGCTTATTGAAATTTGCTTGGAGTGACATCAACAAGATGGCCATGTAGAAGCTCCTAGCATCCTTCCTTCTACCACACACACACACACACACACACACACACACACACACACACACACAGTATGAATAAGCAACTACATTTTGACCAAAATAACTAAAGGAGAGCTCTAGAGAATAGCAAAGAAGCAGCAGAAATCCTGTAGAGCACAGAAACCCAGGATGGCTGCATAGGGAAGGGAAGAAGACACCTCACCTCCACCACTCCATCCCCTCAGTTGGAATCAGCTTGGAACCAGGAGGGACTCATTTCTGCAGGGAAAAAATAAGCAAGAGGATCCCAGCAACCCTGATTACCACTGCAGACACCCGCAGCCTTTGTTACCAGAGACTCCTACAGTCCTCAGAAGTTCTAAACTCAACTGAGGGAGTTCCCTAGAGTCACATGCTGAGCTACATTCAGAGAAGGTGACAATACCACGCCCTGGCTTCACTTCTTGCCACTGCCCCCTCCCCACTATTCTGTGGCCTGTATTGCTACTGCACTACACCATTTTGGAACCAGAGACACTATTAGAGTGCATCCTGCTCCAGGGGTGAACACCCGTTGCACCACCCCTCCATTCCTGAGACTTTGCTGCTTTGGCAACATTCATACTCCATAGTGTGCCAAGCTGCTACTGTGCCCTCCTCCCTTGGGCCAAACTACTGTATAGCTGTTCCATCACGCACATTCTAGCTGCTGGTGCACTTCCACTTAAGGCCAACATCCAGTGATGGTCTGCCCCCAGAGCCGATATTCTGCACACCAGAGCCATCAATTGCACCTCACCTTCTAGCACCACAGGTGAGGCAGCTTCCTGAACCTAGCAGCTCTGATAACTCTGGCATACCAGACTAGTCATATGCCCCAGAATCACAGCTGATACAGTACCCTGTTCCCCAGGCATCTGGAGTCCCCACTAATCCACGTAGCCATGCTTTCTGGAGCCGAGAAGATATTGTACCTCAAGTCCCAGGGAATCACAGCCCTGGCTGAGCTGTGCCACTTCCCTCTCCAGGCCAAACAGTCACAGTTCCTGCCTACCTGTAACTGGACTAATCTCCACCCATCTGAGCTGCTGAGATGTCCCACCTTTCCAGGGAATGAAGTCATTGCTTCATTGGAGTAGTTGGTGCTGCTGCACCAACCCCAAGTCAGTGGCGTCTTGCATTCCTGAGTACTTGCTGCTACTATACCCAGACTCACAGAGCCTGGGCTTCTGTCATGTCCCACCATCCCAGGGTCCCAACTCCACACTGTGTGGTATCTCATCCCTCAGATCCTGAGCTGCTTCTATGTCCTGTTGGTTCCAGGATCTGAATTGTAGCTCTGCACTGTTCCCTGAGGATTTAGTCTCTGGAACATCCCTTCTTCTCCGGAGCTGCACCAGTGCTGTACCCTGTTTTCCAGGGTCAGAACATAGCTACATTATAGTCTCCTGGGTTTGAGCTGCTAGAGTTTGCCTCAAAGCAATAGATCCCAGCTTTCTGGAAGAACTGCATCCACTTGGGCCTGGGAATGTGAACCTGTGTCTCAAGTCCCAGGTGTTACAGTAACTTCACAGGACCCCCCACTGTGGGGGAAGATAAGAACAGAATGATTCCCAAAGTTCTTGCCATAATAACATATACAGCCACCATTATTTCCACAAATTCCTGCAACCTAGACCACCAAGGTGCCAAGGTATGTCAGTCGTCACTGACCAAGGTATGTCAGTTATCACTGACATTGATCACAATTGAAGAAGCTGCACAGAGACTATATCACTGTGCCCACACAGAACCACAGCCACTGCACTTCGCCCAACCAGCAACCTCAGGCCCACCTTCCAGTGAAAGCCTTCTACAAAAACTACTCTGTAAAGTTTGGAAGAGGTAACTACACAATCAGATGTGCAGACATCAGTGCAGGAACACAAGAAACATAGAAAACAAGGAAACATGACATCACCAAAGGAGCACTATAATTCTCCAGTAACTGACCCTAATGAAATGGAAATTTACAAATTGCCTGAAGAAGAATTCATAATAATATTCTTTATTATTAGCGAGACACAAGTGAATACAAATAGGCAATTCAATGAAATTAGGAATATAATTCATTATCTGAATGAGGAATTCAACAGAAAGATATAATAAAAAAGAACAGAAATCTTATAGCTAGTGAATTTAATCAATAAAATAAAGTTTAAAAATACAATAGAAAGCTTCAATAACAGACTAGAGAAAACAAAGGAAGGATTCTGTGAACTTGAAGATAGGTCATTTGTGACTTAGTCTGACTTAGAGGAAACAAAAGAAAAAAGAATGAAAAAGAGTGAAGATATTCTTTGGGTCTTATGAGATATCATTAAGCAAATAAATATTTGCATTATGAGATTTTCAGGACAAGAGATTTAAGAAGGGACAAAATGCTTATTTAATAAAATAGTGGATGACAATTTCCCATTTTGGGAGAGATATGGACATTCAGATCCACTTAGCTCCAAGATTCCTAAACATATTTAACCCAAAGAGGTTCTCTCAAAGGCACATTATAATAAAACTGTCAAAACTGAAAGACAAAGAACTTTAAAAGCATCAAGAGAAAGCATCAAGTCACATACAAGGGAATCTGCATTAGAATATATCAGTAGATTTCTCAACAGAAACTTTGCAGACAAGGAAACAATTGGATGATACAGTCAAAGTGCTACAAGGAAAACCTTTCAGCTATGGATGTTATACCCAGCAGAGCTATCCCTCAGAAATAAAAGAGGCATCAAATATTACCCAGACAAGTAAAAGCTAAATCCATCACCACTAGACCCATCCTAAAAGAAGTGCTTAAGGAAGTTCTTTAAGCAAAAAAAAAAGAAAAGAAAAGAAAAAGGCATGATAATTACTATTGTAAGTATATATGAAACTATAAAACTCACTAGTGGAAAAAAATGCATAGTCAAGTCTAGAATACTCCAATACTATAATGGTGGTATGTAAATTATATATCTGCTTAGTATGAAGATTAAAAGTCAAAACAGTCAAAAATAACTACAGCACTACAGCTACAATAAGTTAAGAAATATACAACATGAAAAGATGCATGACATCAAAAACGTAAGTTGTAGGGGGTGGAGAGTAAAAGTCTAGAGTTTTTGTATGTGATAGAAGTTAGGTTGTTATCAGATTAAAGTAACTGATTAAAACTATAAGATGTTTTATGTAAGCCTCATGGTAACTGCAAAACAAAAAAAATGGCAGATATACAAACAATATAAAGAAAGGAATAAAAGCTTAATACCACAGAAAATTATCATACCACAAAACAGACAACAAGAGAGGAAGAAAGGAACTGGAAAACAAATAATAAAATGACAGTAGTAAGTCCTTACCTATAAATGATAACTTTGTAAATAGATTCAATCCATTAATAAAAAGATGGAGTGGTTGAATGGATAAAAGATACAATCCAATTACATGCTGCTTGTAGGAGACTCATTTATGTTTACAGACACATGTAACTAAGAGAGAGCAAGAATGGCTATACTTACATTTGATAAATCAGACTTCAATTAAAACAACTATCACAAGAGACAAAGAAGGTAATTATTTAATGATATAGTGGTCTGACAATCAAGAAGACTTAAAATTGCACATATATCTATCTATCTATCTATCTATCTATATATCCGGATATCTATATCTATATATCTCTATATATATCCAACATTGGAACACCTAAATACATAATGTAAACAATTATAAACCTGAAAAGCAAAATAGATAGAAATATAATAATAGTAGGGAACTTTAATACTCCACTTTCAGTAATGAATAGATGAACCAGATAGAAAACAAATAAGTATGTAATGGACTCAAATTGCACTTTTGACCAAATAAACCAAACAGACATATACAAAACTTTCCATCCAATAGCTGCAGAATGCACAACTTTTTATATCACACATGGAACATTCTCCAAGATAGACCATACTTTAGGCCACAAAACAAGGTTTTAAAATTTCAAGAATATTGAAATCATAGCTAGTATTGTTTCAGAACACAGTGGTGTAAAACTAGAAATTAGTAACCCAAGGGAATCTTGAAAAATTAAAAAAAAATGTTGTTGTGGAAATTAAACAACGTGCTTAAACAACAAATGGGTTGAAGAAGAAATCAAAAGAGAAATTTTAAAAATATCTTGAGATAAATGACAATGAAATCACACTATACCAAAACCTATGGGATGCAGCAAAACCATTTCTAAGAGGAAAATTTATTGCAATAAATGCCTACATTAAAAAAGAAAGAAGATCTCAAATAGATAGTCTAACATTATACCTAAAAGAACTAGAAAAAGAAGCTACACCAACAAATAGCAGAAGGAAGGGAATAATAAAAATCAGAATAGAAATGGTGCAGTGACTCACCCCTATTATTGCAATGGGTCATACTTTGGGAGGCTAAGGTGGGAGGAATGCTGAGCTCAGGAGTTCAAGACTAGCCTGGGGAACGTGGCAAAACCTCATCTTTATCAAAAATATGAAAAAAAAAAAATTAGCTGGGTGTGATGTCATGCGCCTGTAGCCCCAGCTACTTGGGAGATTGAGGTGGGCAGGATCACTTGAGCCTGGGAGGATGAGGCTGCTGTAAGCCGAGATTGTGCCACTGCGCTCCAGCCTGGGCAACAGGGTGAGACCCTATCTCAATGAAACAGAGAGAAAGAGAGAAAAAGAGAAAGAGAGAGACAGAGAGAGAAAGAGAGAGGAAGGAAGGAAGGAAGGGAGGGAGGGAGGGAGGGAAGGAAAGGAGGGAAGGAAGGAAGGAAAGGAAGGAAGGAAAATAGGCAACAGAAAAACCACAGAAAGAATTCAGAACATATTTTTGAAAACAATAAATTCAATATGGAGGCCATGTGATTTATAAGCAAAAGGGGGAACTTCTAGAGTCATGCTGCATGGGCTCTGATGTGGAGTCTGCCATTTTCTAGCTGTGTGACTCTAAGCAAGTTATTTAATATCTAAGCCTTATCTGTAAACTAAGGATAGTGATTATTTAATTCTCGATGATCAAATGATATAAAATCAGTAAAATACTTACTAAAAGTGATGGGGTAGGGGAGTAACTCAAGAGTAATAGTGATAGTAATGGTAACTAATATTAGTGAGCAATCATAATGCTCCCAAGACTGCACAAATTGTTTTCCATGCTGTATCTCTCATTTCCTATAGTAAGTGCATTAGATAGGTACTGTTATTTTACCCATTTTGCAGATAAAAACCAAGGCACACAGTGATCCAGTAATTTGCTTATGGTCATGTAAATGAATTTGAACCCAAGTTCTTGTTAGCACTCTCTTCTCCTTATAACGTTCTTTTTATCCCTTCAGTAAAAATATGAATGTGTATGTTTTACCACACTGCTGTACTTTAGCATATAGTAGACATTGTGAACATCTTAAGGTCATAGACTGCATTTCCTTCACAGAAAAGAAAGATTAGTTTCTTTCATATATATATTCTATATAGCTCTTTTTCTTCTAAAACCACATATCTATGACCACCTTGGGATATCCTTACCTAACATATTTGTATCTTTCTTTTTCTCCTCCATCTCAAAATCTTCTGCTTCTCTAGTAGCTTTTTCTCCACTGTTTATTAAACATTTCTTGCCCTTAAGAAACCACTTCTGTTATACTCTCTACTTGATTGGGTGTGTATTCTTCAGAACATATTGGGTTGCTAGTGTCAGAAATTTAATATAACTTAGGAAAAGTAGAAATGTATTTATTTATGGAATAAAAGAATTACAAGAAGAGCATGTTTGTGGCTGGATAACAGAAACAACTGGATCAAAATATATGAAAGTAATAGGGAATGGAAACCTCATCTCTACCTCTTTCTGACATTTGACTTCATTTTCTCTGATTGCAGACCAGCTTCCTCTGTGTGGTGGTAAATCTAACTGATGCAATTCCAGAGCCTCAGAAATGAACAGTTTCTTCTAATGGCAGGAGCAGGGTCATGATCCTGGTTCCAAAATTTCCCAAGAAGGCTCCGATTGGCCTGATTTGGGTCTACATCCCACATGCTTGCTGACAAGTGGATAGTGGTAGGTCAGGTAAAATCCATTTAGCTCCTACTAAAGGCATGAGGATGGAGAATCGTAGGCACCAGGCAGTTTTCAGACATCAGGAAAGTGTAGGCAGAAAATACCATAGATGCTTCCTCTTTTTTTTTTTTTTTTTTTTTTTGAGAGGTAGGGTCTTTCTATGTTGCTCAGACTGGCCTTGAACTCCTGGCTTTAAAAGATCTTCCCACCCGGGCTTCCCAAAGTGCTAGTATTACAGGAATGAGCCACCGCACCTTTCTGCCTTCTCCTCTTAAAGGTGGCTGTTGCTTTTAATACTCTTCTTCCATTAACTAAATTTTGCTAAGCTTGGTAACTGTTCTGAGAAATTTCTTTGAATATTATACTTGTCATCATTATCTCCTCATGAAATTTTTTTTCTTGTTTTATTATGTAGAATTTGAGGTTTGGGTTGGATATTTGAATATAGCAATATTTGACCATATTTATGAGAAATTACTTGAAACTTTCTGCTACATTCAGCAGAGAAGAGTTGTTTTATAAAGCATCTGGCTTACTGGAGAAACTTTTTCCTTCAGTTTCTTTCCCAATAAATGCCATTTCTGCTAACTCTTGATTAGACTACAAAAAGATCTCTGTAATACACAGACAAGTCCTATAAATCTGTCTTTAATGATTCTCATTCAATTAAAGTGTTTCCATTGCTTAAATCTTTCTTTCCTCAGAGTGGTAGAAAAATTTCAAACTGAATGGATTTGGATTTCATCTCCTTACCTGGTTCAATAATGGTATTTTGAGGTTGGCTGGCTGCTCAAAAGAAATTTTTGTTCTTGAAGTCATGTAAATGTACTAGGGTATGTTTAATGTTGACCATATGAGTCCATTTTTCCTAAGGCATGCTGTGCTTCAACAATATATGTATTTAAATCATCTACTATTTCAAGAATGCTTTTTCCAAATTATATTTTTTAAACAATAATTCTGTTTCATTATTTCTAGATCCCTTTGGGGGGCTTTAATATATTCTTTGCCTGTTCTACATTTTAATTACTTTTTCCTTCTAATAATAAGTTTTTAAAAATGAGTTTCTTTATTGTAACTTTATGGTGTTGTCTTTTAAGTCCTCTATGCACCTTGCTGTATTTTTCCTTCCTTATATGTCTTCTAATTTTGCCTTTACTTTTTTGAGTTTTATTTCTTTTACTTTTTTCCCTGAAATCTGTTAGTTTCCATTTCATGCATATTCTGTTTCACCATCTCTCTTGTGTGCTTTTTTATTTCTGTACTATGTTCTTGCTTTACAGAGGCAACTACTTCAATGCATTTTGTTCACTTGTTTTAAAATTTATCACAAAATGTTTGACCATATTTTTCATCTATTTTGTGGTAACTTGTTTTCTTTTCAGGATACTTTGCCATTTGACCTTCTTATTTTTTTTTGTAATTATTTTCCATAATGTTGCTCTATAGATCCTGTTCTTCCTCACTTCTTTTTTACTGCTTATTATCAAAGGACATGAATTTCCCCCACTAGCTACTTGTAAGCAGTTTATATAGGGTGGGGTGGGAGATAAAGCAGAATCATGCTTAGGGCTAAAAACTACTCAATATGAAGTAAAAATCTGAAAACCCTGAAAATACTAACTATAAGAAAACAATTTCAAAGATATTAAATATCTGTAACAAGTTTTCAAAGATATCTGGTTTAGTGAGTTAGTGTCTCCAATTGTGGTAGTAAGCAGCAGAACTGTGTTTTGAAACAAGGGGTATGGATGTGGATTCTGCAATGTGTTTACACAAGTATAAGACCAAATGAAACTAGCAAGTTAAACATAAACAAAATGACAGAACTAACTGATATCCAACTAGTAACATTCATTTAATTTGATACATTCTGCTGTTTCACTGAAATGAAATTGCCCCTCATAATGTGACTATAGATGAGAATTCTGTTCCATATGGAACAAACTTACATCATTGTGAGTTTACATGGTTCTGTCATCACTGTGGGCTGTGTGCTGCGTTAATTCTCTCACCATTTTTTAAACAACTGTGAAACCTTCCTTTGTAGAGTTGCCTTTATGACATTTGGCCAAGTCATGTAGACCAAATATGTCATTTACACTTATACTTTGGTCATTTAGACCAAATATGTCATTTACTCTTAATGTTAGTCTTATTTTCTCGTTAGCTCATGTCAGTGTAAATGGAACTACTTGACACCAACATAAACATTAGTGCAAAGACAAGTGTGAAGACCCTGTAATCACATTGGCACTTTTCAGAAATATGAGGTCATCCAGTGATTCTACAAGAGGGGTTGGCAAACTGCAGCTTGTGGGCAAAATCCAGTCTACCCCTATTTCCATAAGGCCCATGAGTTGAGAATATTTTTTACAATTTTAAGTGTTAAAAAAACACAAAGAATATGCCTGAGAGACATGTGTAGTTCTCAAAGTCTAAAATACTTAGTATCTGGCCCTTTAACAGAAAAGGGTTGCTGAACCCTCTCCTAGAATATCCTTATGTCATTTTTTAAAAAAGGTTATTATGAAATGAAAGCAAAAAATGAAAAGTACCTTTTAGAAAGCTTCAGAATACTTGGGAATACTTTTTCAGAAAGCAGGGAAGAGAACACATTTCTATCTATTGAAAAATCTGGTAACTCATCCCTAGTATTTATGAGTTAAAAGCACAAACAGACCATTACGTGGGAGAGACACAACAATTCTTGGGACTAAGATTAAATAGAAATCATTCCCAGGATTGTCATAAAGATGACATTATGGAAGATAATGATGTCTTCACTGGCGCACCTACAGTACATATAACAAGTTTCACAGGGCCCTTTTAAAAGACAATTTAAAATATAGCCTGATGACAACATTCCAAAATACAATGTAGTAAAGGCAATTTTAGAGAACTTGACAGTATGGGTCAGATATTTTGATTTCCCTTAATCTGGCTCCATGCAAAGCTAGATTGTAGACTCTGGACATATGAAGAAACTGGAAACCCTTAGGACAAATCGCCTTGTTTGTCTTTGGTAAAAGTGTTGAATATATGAGTAGACACCATGCCACACAACTAAAGGTCAGTTTTTCTATGTTGCCAGCTGAATTCATCATACCCATTTCACGTTATCATTACAGAAGAGCGTGACAATGCAAAATCCTGGAGATAAGATCAAACATATGAATAACAACACTTAAGGATGCCATGAAGGTTATTTGAGACAGGTCCTCTGTCCACGTGATGCAGAAAGGAAAGAGGACACATCAGACATAACCCATCCAACAGCCCAATGACATTCATGTCAGTAGGTGCTGAGATAAAATCTCTGCCACATTTTAGTCAGAGGAAACTATATGTAGCTCTCTTGATGGATTGGTAAGTAGATTAATTCATCCTTGCACTTTGAAAGAACATAATTATTTGCATGTATTTATTTATAAACACAACCCTTTACATTTTATTAGTAAATGTCAAGAATTGCCTGACTTGGTGGCCTTTATGCTAGTTTAGCTAATTTGCTTAAATCAGGATGCCCAGAGCCCAAGTATATCGTCTTGCGTCCTGGGAAACCCACCCTTGCCCTTTGTTAAAGGAGTAGCAGTTACATATGCTGGATGGAATGAGGAATTTCCCATTATTGATTAAAGGTCAACCATACTCTGGGTTCTATCAAATAGGTACACATGAAGTTAATTGAGATGAACTAGTTAAGACAGGATCACCATTTGGAGCCACTTGCCCCCATCTCCACCTCTGCATGCAAATGTTTTTAGAGAAGCGCTAGTCAGCTTAATTTTTAAAACAGCTGTCAGTAATTTATCTGCCATAACTGTTTACTTAGTTGTCCTCTCTCACTCTCAGCAAAATCAATGAGCTAAAAAGATTAGGAACTGTCAATCTTTGTATTTCCAGCACCCAGCCCAGTGATGGTGTGAAGACACATCTGTTACTCCACACCTTCTATTCTTAGCACACCTTGAGCTAAAACAACTTGTGTTTCTGGCACAGCTATTGGAGACTTTCAGAGGTGACAAACGCATACTCACTTATCTAGTTGCCTAATCTCTCCAATGTCAGTAATAATCTATATTCTTGGCAAATCATTGGGAATTGGAAACCACTCTGACAGATTAAGGTCAGGAAATTTTTTTAAAGAAGAAATGCAAGAACTGGAAATTAGATATGTGACCTTGTGCTATTCAGCCTGTGAATGGTGTGTGGGGTTAAAAGGTTGTTAGGGTTGGGATGGTAGAATATGTAGAGCTTTTGGAGAATGTTTTTTGTTACTGTTTTTGACCTACTTCATTCCCTTCAGATTGTGAGAGGTCGTAACACATGATATAAAGTGTAAGGTTAATAATGGAGAAAGTCGCATTCAGGAGTTTCTCTGCCTAGATGTGGAATTTGAGCTTTTAGGCTATTTTTTTCTGTGTGTCTCTTTCTCTTCGCTCTTGAAATAAGTTAAGAAGTTCTCAACAACCTGAATATATGTTTCCCACCTTTACTGGCCATCAACTGCATTACCAGGATCAGTTTCAATTACTGTCATTCTGGAAGTCATAGGGTACAGTATTCTCTTTTCCTATTATAGGAGTATTTGAGTAATAAACTTTGTTGTAATATCACATAAAATTTTATTTTGACTGACATCTAAAAGCATTACACCTCTCAAAGTTTGGCCTGCCCCATGGAGGTGAATGCAGCTGCAGCTCATCTCAGGAGGTGTCCCTTATATGAACTGCTTATTCTTACCTTTCTACTCCTCAGCACGTTGAAACTCAGCCCACACTCCTAAATGAGACATCCAAAGGTTCCTGCCTGCTGGAGTGCTGACAAGCATGCTGTTTAGGGCAGGTACTCAGAGACAAAGTCAGAGAAACATGATCTTTTCAGTAGCACCTTTTTGCACATGAACCTGTGTGAACTCAGCATGACTCACTCAGGCCAAGGTGAGCACTCTGATGTCTGCGACCAACTGCAGCAACTTGGCAACTGGGGACAGCGTGCTTTCCTGTAGCACTCAGCAGAGACAGTTCAGGACTTGAAACAATTTCCCTCATTGCTGTTGTCACTGGAGGACAAAAACTGCAAAAGTGAGCCATTGTTCACACTGCAAGTCATTTTGTGGAGAAAACGAGAGGCTTGGACCAGTCTTTTTGTCCTTTATTGTATCATCCCCTCTGGCATCCATTTATGGGTCTGATTTCATTTCTATTTTCATTTTGAGTCTTTTCTCTATGACCTCGGGTCAGAGACAATATCAAAGGCAATATGTTTTAGTGGGTTTATTTGTCTGAGTCAACAGAAAAAGAGAGAGGGAAGGGAAATGAAAGAGTACAGGGCAGGGAGGAGGAAGGAGGGAGAGAGAAAGACAGACAGAAAGACCAACTGAGACTAAAGCTATGTCTGTATGAAAAGATGACTACAGTTGGATCTGTAATTCTGACTTTGCAACTAACACTGATGCCATTTACAATGTAACAATCAGGTTTAGTCTTCCATGTGACTGTAGATATTACATCATAATCTCATAACGTTTTATTCCGTATACGTGGTCACCAAGATGAACAGAAAGAGTTAGATCTGGGTGGCAAGAACTGGGAGAAAACTAACCATGAGAATAAGATGGATTGTCTTTTGTCATAGAAATAGCAAATTTTTAAGTGTGTTTGAAATGATAAATACTTGTTCTTTAACCTTTTGTAACATTTCACAAAACTTAAATCAAATTTCAACTGGAACTTTGGTCTGCTTTCCTTAAATGCAGCTGTGTTCTTTTTTTTTTTTTTTTTTTTTTTTTT
>NC_045436.1:165015528-165016586 GCF_002776525.5 Piliocolobus tephrosceles | reverse complement strand
TTCTTACCTTTCTACTCCTCAGCACGTTGAAACTCAGCCCACACTCCTAAATGAGACATCCAAAGGTTCCTGCCTGCTGGAGTGCTGACAAGCATGCTGTTTAGGGCAGGTACTCAGAGACAAAGTCAGAGAAACATGATCTTTTCAGTAGCACCTTTTTGCACATGAACCTGTGTGAACTCAGCATGACTCACTCAGGCCAAGGTGAGCACTCTGATGTCTGCGACCAACTGCAGCAACTTGGCAACTGGGGACAGCGTGCTTTCCTGTAGCACTCAGCAGAGACAGTTCAGGACTTGAAACAATTTTCCTCATTGCTGTTGTCACTGGAGGACAAAAACTGCAAAAGTGAGCCATTGTTCACACTGCAAGTCATTTTGTGGAGAAAACGAGAGGCTTGGACCAGTCTTTTTGTCCTTTATTGTATCATCCCCTCTGGCATCCATTTATGGGTCTGATTTCATTTCTATTTTCATTTTGAGTCTTTTCTCTATGACCTCGGGTCAGAGACAATATCAAAGGCAATATGTTTTAGTGGGTTTATTTGTCTGAGTCAACAGAAAAAGAGAGAGGGAAGGGAAATGAAAGAGTACAGGGCAGGGAGGAGGAAGGAGGGAGAGAGAAAGACAGACAGAAAGACCAACTGAGACTAAAGCTATGTCTGTATGAAAAGATGACTACAGTTGGATCTGTAATTCTGACTTTGCAACTAACACTGATGCCATTTACAATGTAACAATCAGGTTTAGTCTTCCATGTGACTGTAGATATTACATCATAATCTCATAACGTTTTATTCCGTATACATGGTCACCAAGATGAACAGAAAGAGTTAGATCTGGGTGGCAAGAACTGGGAGAAAACTAACCATGAGAATAAGATGGATTGTCTTTTGTCATAGAAATAGCAAATTTTTAAGTGTGTTTGAAATGATAAATACTTGTTCTTTAACCTTTTGTAACATTTCACAAAACTTAAATCAAATTTCAACTGGAACTTTGGTCTGCTTTCCTTAAATGCAGCTGTGTTCTTTTTTTTTTTTTTTTTTTTTTTTTTTT
>NC_045436.1:164967033-165015428 GCF_002776525.5 Piliocolobus tephrosceles | reverse complement strand
GGCCTCCCAAAGTGCTGGGATTACAGGCTTGAGCCACCACGCCCGGCAAATGCAGCTGTGTTCTTGTTAAATCCCACTGCATTTGATGCCTTCAGGGATTTGGGAAGTTAGCGTACTGGGTCTGAGGCATGAACGATACGTATGAAGTGGATGAAGGAAATGAACTCAGCACATGTGGGAAGTATAGCAAGTGTCCACTTGTGGCCCGTGTCACCAAAAAATGCCACCAAGGTAACTCAAGATAGTCAAAGTAATGAGGCAGAATTGTTCTTCAGTTAAGTTGTTAATAGGGAAACTGTTTATAAGCCTATCTGGTCTAGTGATATTTGGTCCAGTTCTCAACCCTATCTTAGAGGCTTCCCTGTCCCATTTCCATAGGGAAAAAACTCCCACAATTATTAAATGGATAAATAAGTGCTTAAAAAGTGAAAAATAGGGAAATTCATGCTTATTTGAATTAGATTTTGCTTAAGTATGATATGGCTATGGCACCAAACTTCAGTGTGCATTTAGGATCACCTTAGATGCATGTTAAAACTATACATATACAGCCTAAGCTAATTCTAATGAACCTGCTTAAGTTGGTCTTGAGTGTGGCCGAGGAATTTCATTGAAAACAAGTATCCCAGGTGATTCTGATGCAGATGGATGCATTCTGATGTGAGAGAGAGAGAGAGAGTGTGTGTATGTGTGTGTGTGCAGAGGGGAGATGATGGAAAAATTTTAAGTTAAAAATGGGTTTGGGCTACTTTGTGAAAGAACTTGAATGGCATGCTAAAGAGTTTGTGTTTTTAAATAAAGAACAAATGTGATCAAATCTGTACTTTCAGAAGTAGAACTCTGGTGACGGAATGGTTTGAAGAGGGAGAGGAGAGGAGTCAAGGAGACCAGTTAAGAAGTTTTCCAAAAGATGAGCACTTCCACAAAAATTCTTCACCACACATTGTGCAGGTAATAAATACGTCATGGTTCCTTTCCTGAAGTTGCTTACAATCTGATAGGAAAAGATTAATGAATGAGGCAGAGATGGAGAAGTCAGAGAAGTGGCTTGGATCGGCAGGTTGGGGATGGACAGATTTTGCAGAGCTTTAAGAAGCAAGGAAGGAGCAGATTCCCAGAAAAGAATATACTCCAAGAGACAGGCCACTAAATTAGATGAGAGTTTGATGGTGCTGCTTTGTTCCCCCAGTGGGGTGTCTGGACTCTACAGACTTACATAAATGAGCAGTGAGAAAATGTAAGTACAGATTATTGATTACTTTTGGGGACATGTTTGCGAAAAGAAAGAAAGAACTAAAATAGCAGCTTGAAGATATCAAAGGCTAAGGAAAGGCAATTTTTATGTTGTTTTTGCTTTTGTTGTGAGTTTGTCATTCTTTATAGGGGAGATTGGATTGTATTTCCAGGAAAAAGGGAAAGAAAAGCCAAAAACTAGTGAAGTGAGTGTTGGTAGGACAAAGAGAAAGAGAGCGGAAATGAGACCGGTAGAGTGGGCGAGGTGAAGAATTTGGTATTGGGAAGGAAGAGACCAGAAAGCTGAAGAGGATGGATGACTGCACGCGATAACTTTGAGACTGGGAGGAAGCAGCAGGAGAAAGAGAGAAAGAACAATAAGGGATATGAGTTAGACATTGGAGGTCGCCATCCACTAGTCACATTTCACCAAGGGAAGAGTCTAAGCTTGAACATATTTTTCATCTCACAATATGCTTAGGGAAGGCTGGTCCCTTCCCAAATCCTGGAGGAGGAACATGTGATTGATCCATACACAGCATGGCTATCCCACTCTCTTCTCTTGGAGTTTGGTTTGGGGATGGGCAAGTGACCAACTGTAGGCCAAATATTAAGGAGATTTCTGCTGAGGGTACTTCTGGGAAGTATTTTGTTCATGATATATACATTTCCTCCCTTGAACTTGATAGTATAAAGGCATAATGCTTGGGATGAGGGAACCATCTTGAAACCATGAGGTGCAAACTTAAGGACCCAAGTTAAATGTTAAGGATAGGGGAGCAGAAGAAATCTGGGCCTGATGAAAACCTTGAGACAGTGTGGTACCTCTGGGACTGCGTACCTCCAATTTTTTGTTTGGATGTGTGCGTGTGCGTGCGTGTGTGTGTAATCAAACAATAGATATGTATGTTCTTTTTTGTTTGAGTCACAGCCATTTTAATTTTTTGACATTTCAGTTAAAAGTATACTAAGTGATGCTGGAAAAATTGGTCTCCATCTTTTTATTAAAGAGGTAGTCATCTGCTCAGAGGGATGGAGGCGCATCTGGGATTCAGGGTTGGGATGTGTGGAAAATATCTGAAGCTACCACTGAAGACACTGAGAATGGCAGGAAGCTAATGAAATAAATCAAAGAAAGGCAGCATAAAGCAGACCTCAAATAAAGTAGGACTGGATGTGGACAGAATGACTTTACAACATTGCCAACCTGCTACAAAGGGGCAAAAAAGGATAGAGGCCTTGTTGAGGAGGGTTTAAAATTGGATACCAGAACACAGCATCAACCCAAAGTCAAAGGCACAAAAGTGTCATTGAGGGGAGCAAGGCCAGATTGAAAATGTTTTATGAAGGAGTAAAATCAGGATTAGGATACTCATACAATATGTTTTCACCTGAGTTTCGTCATTGCTAAAAAGTAAAATTAACAGCTAGTTCTTAGGTTTTTGCGAGGGTAAAACGGGATAATGTATAATTTATTTTACATGATATCTAACATATTTTTAAGAACTCATCAAGTGTGGTAATAATTAGATCCTGAACTTCTGTTAAAGCCAGGCAGGGGAGCACTAAAGAAGCTCACACCACATCAGAAATAATGTCAAATAATGACTTCCAGGTACATGCGATATATATTTTCTTAAAATCAGCAAGATGTATAACAATGCTCATCATTAATACTAGTAAGTTTCTCCAAAGTTGAACTTAGGAAACAGGAAAAAATTGGCACAGAACATCCTGTGTATCTTAACAAGATAAATTCCAAATAAATTGCCTGCTGGCGGTACCCACTAATTATTTGCCGACAATTTTTCAGCCAGCACATGCTTTTTTATTTAGCTGGTCCAGCAAGCCACTGTAGTCGTAGTTATTCATCTTGTCACAGGACTGGGTAGAAAGCCAAACACAGAGGCGTAAGCTGCCAAGTAACCCACTATCTGTGCAGCTGTGGGGAGGAACCAGAAAACCTCAGGACTTCTTGCTGCTTCCATTTTCCTAGTTCTTTTCTCTAGAACCTCATCCACACAGTATGGTCCTGGGATGGGACCCACAGCATCAGTGTCTTCTATGAGTTTGTTAAAAATGCAGACTCCCAGGTCTCATCCCAGGAGAATTGAAACAAAATTTGCCTTTTGGTAAGGGGTCCAGATGATTTGTTTGCACATTAATGTTTGAGAACCACTGATATTTAGGACTTATCTGAAGCAACCTCACAGGATAGGCAAAGAATCGCTCTTTCACCCAAATGCCCTCTCATTTCCTTGTCATCCCTTCATGATGCTGGATATGGGGTTCTCAAGTGAGACCTCATCTTCACTAAATCTCTCATTGCCGTGCCCCCTGAAGCCAGCCTTCAGTTACCAAGGAGCATTGACTTAGACCACTTTAACCAGAGAGCAACAAAGCTCAAAGAAATTGTATGAACTTGGGTAGTAGACATTCCTGGGTTTATTCTAGGCTCTGCCTCATATTAATTGACCTGGGACACATTAACTCAACTCTGTGATTGCACCTCTCCCTCCAAGAAAGAGCCTCTGCAGCCCTTTGTCGTAACTCTTGACCCTTTTCTGATGGCCACCACGGATGGGACCAAGGGAGTACACTAGGGGACATTAGAGGAGGATCCCTAATACAAGACTGACCAATAAGCTTTCCTTCCTAGAACATCTGGGTTTGGAAGTCAGAATCCACTAGTTGCCTTTCTCAGGGTTTGAGCAAAGAAGAGTTATAGGACCACCTGGAGAAATTATTTCTCAGCAGTGGGCTCAGAGATACAGAAAAAACAAAGACAATATGGCTCTAGAAATATCAGTCTTCATTTTTGATAGTTTTCCAATTTTGGATCCTGCTGTCTACTGAAGTCTACATTCTGCTTCTGGGTTCCATCCCTTTATTCATCTAGTAATTTATCTCTCTCTCTCACCCACACTAAATTAAATTCCGTAAATCCACACAGTCCTGACAAAGCAATAAGCTTTAATGAATGGCGGTTAAAATGATTATTATTGCTACCACTGGATGATCAACTTAATCATTATTATTGGAATACCTTCTATATCAGCTGTTTTTTCATTCAAACATAGTCACAAATAATTGATCCTCAAAATGGTAAGAAAACCAATCATCTGAATCACGAGGAAAAATAAGGAAATACTACTATCATATACGTTTATATATTCACTATTGTATTGATGTTCAAATAATTACTTTAAAATAGAATGATGTCTACCATAATCATGGAGCACAGGGGCAGCTGTCATTTAAGATCACATTTTAGGCCTCAACCCCTCCCCTGCACCACTGAGGGAAGGAATTGTCTCAGCCTTCAAGCCTATCATGTCCCATGTTATTACTCAGATATCACAGGAGACTTAACTGACATCAGGAAGGCAAACTCAGTGACCCAGAAAACAAAACCATTAAGTTATAAAACAACGTTAAGAATCCTTGATTCCACTTGCTGCTGCTCATATAACATACTCCCCTCCAAGCCCACAGAGCCTTATCTCAGCTGGCAGCAATCTGGAAACCTACCTGTTACATTAATCAAAGCATCTTATTGGGATGCTAACTTCTTGCAAATTTCCAGCTCTTTTCATCAAAACCAATTATGTATGAAATGTTAGACATTGTCCAATGGAAGATATATATTATCAATATTAATGATAAAAATCACAACTAACATTTAGATGGAAGAATGTATCAAGCCCCTTTGAAAAACACAACAGTGTTTTGAGCTAGTCATCATTTTCTGTGGTTTTGTAGTGAGACACGGGAGACTTTGAGAGGTCAAATAACTTTCCCAAGGTTCCCAGTTTGTCTGTCGCAAATTACACTTCTCTGACACATACGGATAGCTCTGTCCAGTGAACACTCTTAGAAACGCTCTTAGAAACTTTTAAGTAGGCTGGGAGCAGTGGCTCATGCTTGTAATCCCAGTACTTTTGGAGGTGGATGGATCACCTGAGGTCAGGAGTTTCAGACCAGTCTGGCCAACATGGCGAAACCCCATCTCTACTAAAAAAAAAAAAAAAAATACAAAAATTAGTCAGGTGTAGTGGTGCACACCTGTAGTCCCAGCTTCTTGGGGAGGCTGAGGCAGGAGAATCACTTGAACCTGGGAGGCAGACGTTGCAGTGATCCGAGATTGCACACTGCACTCCAGCCTGGGCAACATAGTAAGACTTCATCTCCAAAAAAAAAGAAAGAAAAAGAAAAATAAAAAAAAAGAAAGCTTTAAGTAGAAGGCAGAGCCTTTCTCCACATGCTACACAATTAAAATGCCAGATGTTCCTTTTTTTGAGAGGTAGGGAGAATACTTTGGGGAGAAATTGCCTCTTCTTCAGAGATGTGGCTGGCAAAAAAGCAAAGGGAAGTGGGGACACTTTCCAAAAAAGCAAGCTACGTAGGGTGCAGACTGCGGGCAAGACAAAAGACCGCTTCCGCCATCCTGAAACATTATCCCCAGCAGGTATCTGGCTGTAAAGCACAATTTGCATCATTACAATTTTCCAGCGTACTGAGCTGGGGAAATGCTTCCAAAGGAAACTGAGTAGCTACCAGAGGAAGAGTTGAAGACACTTTGCCAATTCTCTTTTCTTAAGGACTTAGTAACTCAGGCTTTTCAAGGTAGGAAAGATTTTGCCTTTTGAAAACAACTAGAGTTTTTGCTACCTTGACAATTTTAAGCAACACTGAAAGAACTGTGGAGGTTGTATAAACCATTTGAATTTTTAATAGATTGTCATAGATCTAATAATCAGGACTCTGGAATGGATTTCGTCTTTTCTTACCGGAAGGGCTGCTCTCATACTCAATCGGCTCTTCTGTTTCTTTTGAAACTGACTGAGTGTTAGCCATGGAGAGTCAGGCAGTGGATTGTCAAAATACTTCTATACAGAAATAAAAATTCATGCTTGATGTTCAGGTCAGTTTTACAGAGACTTGTAATTTAGAGGCATTCAAAGGAGTTTAATGGAGAAGGAAACAAGTCAATATTTTATTCAAGCCAAACATGAACCAACATTATTAAGTCAAGGAATCTTTCTGCTGAGAAAATTATGTCACAAAGGTTCAGCCAATCTCTGGGAGAAGAAGGAGAGTTCATAAAAGACTGCACAGTTTACATGTGTTGGTGGGAATTTAAATTTTAGTAATTCTTGATGCAGAATTGGACCAGTGGAATTAGCCCTGTTTTATCTCCATGGGAAGTGTTCAAGCCAGGTTTCTAAGCAGATTTCAAATTCTGCCTTTAAGAACATTTCCTAAAACCTTTGGTTTGCACACACAGCCCATGCTACTCTGGCTCCAATGTCCTTTTCAGCTGCTAGTTGACCCTTCTTCATCAGGAACCCTGCTTTCTATTTAAACCCAGCTCCACGCTGCTCCCATCCTGCTAGGCATGTTCGTGATCATCCCAGTGCCTGCAACGCCCCCTCTCTGTCCAGGGAATGCGTTCTGATCTTTAAATTCCTGAATCAAATATCACTTTCCTCCTTTTTGCTCCTCTCACACTGCCTAACAAGCTTAATGATTCTTATTTCTCTGTTTTACCTTTGCTATCACCTTATTGCCATTTATCATGATGGCTCATTTTACCTTTTTTATTTCTCCTCCTTGATTACAAGCTCTTTGGGGCTCTCTGTCTCTCTTTTTTTTTTTTTTTTTTTTTTTGCCTGGCCAGTGTTCAATATTTACTGAGTGACTGAATAAAATATATATATGTTCTATAATGTATATATAAATCATATATTTATATATAATATATATAAATATATATTAGATAATGCAATTACTATGGATTTTAAAATCTAAGATCAAATTATTACATTTGTTGTATAATCAGATATTATCTTTGAAAAGTTATTCTTTCTCCATCAAGCAACTCCTTTGAGCAAGTGGTGCAAGCACTGCCTAACTTCTTGAGCGTAGAGTATGAGGAGAAGGAGCAGCTGAGTCCCTACAATTGTCAGGATACCAATAATCTGAATTGTGGGGAAAAAATTACTCTTTAGAGCTATGCTTTTGGATTCTGGCAAGTTGATGTTCATAGGGTTAACTGAAAATAATCTACCGCTGTTGTGCCCTGTAAGTTGGGTGCAAGTTGCATGGCCTCCACTGTTCAAGATATATGATGAATTGATTTCTAATGATTGCACTGCCTCACGAGAGACCTTACCCACCCAGTTTTAGATTTGGGAAATTTGAGGTTCTGAGGTGCCAAAATGATGTTTCCAATGTCAAATAGCTAAGCAAATGGTGAAACTAAAAGGGGAGCCCCCCGCCAAAGACATCCTATTAGTAGCAATAGAAGAGCCAGAAGGGCAGTGTATTGGGGTGGTGTTGGTGGTATCGATTCTCATGATTTTAACCCAAAATGACAGTCTAAGAAGGCTTTTTTAGCATAGAATATTCTGGTAAATATCATGAAACTCCCACTCCAACTTATCAGAAGAAAAGCAGCCCTTTTGAGAAGCGGCCAACTCTAGCCCTTGGTGTGTCTTATCAGTGGACTGGCTCAGCTCTCATAATAATGCCATCCCTTGGGGGACTCGTGGGAAGCTGCAAACCTCCTGACAGAAGTGCTGTCTAATGAGAGCATCATTCCTGCAAGCGCTAAGGGCAAGAGTCTGGGCAGAAGAATGTGTGTAGTGCTGCTGTGAGAGAACTGGTTGGTGCTCACACCTGAAAAATCCCCACTAGCTTTTCTGCAAATTATGACATTAATATGCTTGAGTTGAGCCATTGGGAAATTAAACATAACATACTATAGATAAAAGTAGCATTGTAGCCCTTATTCAAAATAAGATTCAGAATTAAAGAACACTATGCATGGTACCTCCAGAAACACTATGTATAATATTAAGTATTCCAGAATAACTATAAGAATGCAACTAACATTTTTGGATATTTATGTGTGACAGGCACTATGCTAGTCATGCTATATATATTATCTCTTTTTCTTTTTTTTTTTTTTTTTTGAGATGGAGTTGGCTCACTGCAACCTCTGCCTCCCGAGTTCAAGCAATTCTGCCTCAGCCTCCCGAGTAGCTGGGATTACAGGCATGCACCACCATGCCCAGCTAATTTTGTATTTTTAGTAGAGACAGGGTTTCTCCACGTTGGTGAGGGACCCTGAACGGAGGGACCAGCTGAAGCCATGGCAGAACATAAATTGTGAAGATTTCATGGACATTTATTAGTTCCCCAAATTAATACTTCTATAATTTCTTACACCTGTCTTTACTGCAGTCTCTGAACATAAATTGTGAAGATTTCATGGACATTCATCACTTCCCCAATTAATACTCTTGTGATTTCTTATGCCTGTCTTTACTTTAATCTCTTAATCCCATCATCTTTGTAAGCTGAGGATGTATGTCGCCTCAGGACCCTGTGATGATTGTGTTAACTGCACAAATTGTTTGTAGAGCATGTGTGTTTGAACAATATGACATCTGGGCACCTTAAGAACAGGATAACAGTGATTTTCAGGGAACAAGGGAGATAACCTTAAAGTCTGGCTGCCTGTGGGCCGGGCAGGACAGAGTCATATTTCTTTTATTGCCAAAAATGGGTAAGAGAAATATCGCTGAATTCTTTCCCCAGTAAGGAATATTAATAATTAACAGCCCTGGGAAAAGCATGCATTCCCAGGGGAGGCCTCTGAAATGGCCACCCTGGGAGTGTCTGCTTTTATGCAGATGTAGATAGGGATGAAACACGCTCTAGTCTCCTGTAGCACTCCCAGGCTTGCTAGGATTAGGAAATTCCAGCCTGGCAAATTCTAGTCAGACCCGTTCTCTGCTCTTGAACCCTGTTAAAATGTTTATCAATGACAATGCATACACAGCAGGACATGGAAGTTCATTAGTGATTCTAGTTTCACCCTGACCTTGTGATCTTGCCCTCACTTCCTGCCTTGTGATCTTTCGTTGCCCTTAAAGCATGTGACCTCTGTGACCCACATCCTATTTGTACACTCCCTCCCCTTTTGAAAATCACTAATAAAAACTTACTGGTTTTGCGGCTTGCGGGGCATCATGGAACCTGCCAACACATGATGTGTCCCCCAGATACCCAGCTTAAACATTTCTCTCTTTTGTACTCTTTCCCTTTATTTCTCAGACTGGCTGACACTTAGGAAAAATAGAAAAGGACTCACGTAGAATTATTGGGGGCTGTTTCCCCTGTTATGTCAGGCTGGTTTCGAACTCCCAAAGCACTGGGATTACAGGCGTGAGCCACAGCACCTGGCCTTATGTTATCTCACTTAATCCTCACATGATCTCATTTAATCATCACAAAGAACTTATGATATACACAAACACTATCATTATCTCATTTTACAGATGAGATAACAAAATTACACTGTTAATAACTGACAGAGCTAGCACAGAAACTGTAACTAACAGAGCTAGCACACAAACTATACTATGCTGCTCTACTCGTTTTCCATTCAAATTCACCGAAGACTGAAGACCCAAAGATGAAGGGACACAACCCCTGTGCCCACAGTATGAGAGGGAAATGAATAAAACAAACTAATTGTTTGATGCAACTATGGCGTAAGAGAGAGGCAAAAATGGTCTGGTAGGCTCGGGGAGGGCAGGGGGTATTCAGAGATGTCTGAGAATGGAATAATAAAAGGAGTTCCTAAGGTAGAAGAATCAAATTACAAAGCTGGCGAAAGAACACAGCATATGCTCGGAGAAGGATGGGTTGTTATAGTTTGAATGGATGTGTCCCTCCAAAATTCGTATGTTGGACCCAAATAATCAATTTGATAATATTAAGAGATGTGGCCTTTTGGGAAGTGATTACGTCATGAGCGCTTCGCCTCATGAATGGGATTAGTGCTCTTACAGGAGAGGTTGAAGGAAGCACCCTAGGACCTTTTGCTCTTCCACCCCTTCCACCATGTGAGGACACAGCATTCATCCCCTCTGGAGGATGCACTTCCAAAATGCCACCTTGGAAGCAGAGAGCAAGCCCTTACCAGACACTGAATGTCAGAGCCTTAATCTTGGACTTGCCAGCCTCCAGAACTATGACAAATACATTTCCATTATTGATAAGTTACCTAGTCTCAGGTATTTTGTTATAGCAGCAGGAACTGCTGGTACCAAGCAGTGGGGTGTTGCTGTGACAAATACATAAAATTGTGGAACAGGGTCATGCAGAGAGGCTGGTAGATTTTGGAACCAAATGCTAGAAAAATTCTCTATTCCTGTGAATAAAGCATTAAGGCAATTCTGGTGAGAACTTGGAAAAGAACAGCTGTAGGGGAAGCCTTAATCTTACAGACTACTTAAGTGGTTGTGATCAGAATGCTGGTACAAATATGGATGGTAAAGGCAACTCTGATGAGGCCTTAGATGGAAATGAGGAACGAGGGATTGTAAACCGGAGAAAAAGCCATCCTGTGTAAAGTGGCAAAGAGCTTGGCTGAATTGTCTGTGTCTTAGTGCTTAGTCAGAAGCTGTGAGCAATGAACTAGAATATTTGGTGGAAGAAATCTCTAAGCAAAATATTGAGGGTATGGCACAGCTTCTCTTGACTGCATATAGAAAACTGTGTGTGAGAGAAACAAATTAAAGATGCAACTTATACTCAAAAGGGAAAAAGAACTTAAAAGATTTGGAAAATTCCCAGCCTGGCCAGGTTGTAAAGAATAAAAAAGTGTGTTCAGCAGGAACACCAGGGTGTGATCAAGTGATGTTTGATAAGATTAGTGTGGATAGAAGGAAGCCAGATGCTATTCAGCAAGACAATGGAAGAATGACCCTGAAGGCATTTTGGAGAACTTTGAGGCTGCTCCTCCCATCACAGGCCCAGAATGCCAGGGTCCTGAGAGCAGAATAGGTTCAAAGGAGGGGGGCCAAGGTCCCTGTGGGACCTTGAGGCTTACTGCCCAGGGCCAACTCAATTTCTGCTCCACCTATTCCAGTGCAGTGTTCCTTGGGTGCTCCAGCATGGGTCAAACAGGTACAGGTTTAATGCAGGATACTGCTCCAGAAAGCACAGGCAATAAATCTTGGCAGCACCTACCTGGCACTAACTGCAGGTGCACAGAGTGCACAAGCTATGGAGGCATAGTTACCTCCACCTAGGTTTCAAAGGATGCCTTGGAAAGCCTCATAGCCCAAGCAGAGAACTGCCACAGTGGTGGGGCCACCACACAGAGCCTCTACTAGGGTAACGCCTGATAGAGCTATGGAGTCTTCCACCCATGAGAGCTGCTGTGAGGGCTGTGCCCAACTAAGCCATGGATGGGTCTTCCCTGGGTTTTTGGTCCCAACCCCCACTCAGTATGTCAAGAAGGCAGGACATGGAGTCAAAGAAGATTATTGTCATGCCTCGGGGTGAATGTCGTTTGCCTTGTTGGGTTTTTCATTTACTTGTGACTTATTACCCCTTTCTTCTTTCCTATTTCTCCCTTTTGTGGTGGAAATACCTTCCCTGAGCTTGTTCCACCCTTGTATTTTGGGAGCATTTAAGTTGCTGGATGTCACAGGTTCACAGCTGGAGAACAATTTGCTTCAGAATGAATTGTACCTTGAGTCTCATCCATATCTGAGTTAGATAATATTTACATGAGACTCTGGACTTTATTTTTCACTTGAATAGTGTTTGAGGCATAGGTGGTTTGTTGTTTCACAGGTAAGCTCTTTAGTGGTGATTTCTGAGATTTTGGTGTACCTGTTAACTGAGCAGTATACACTGTACCCAATATGTAGCCTTTTATCTCTCACCCCCTCCCACCCTTTCCCCATAAGTCCCCAAAGTCCATTATATCACTTTTATGCCTTTGCCTCCTAACTTAGCTCCCATTTATAAGTGAGAACATACAATATTTGGTTTGCCATTTCTGAGTTACTTTACCCAGAAAAATGGCCTCCAGCTCCATTCAAGTTGCTGCAGAAGACATTATTTCATTCCATTTTAGGGCTGAGTAGTATTTCATGGCGTGTGTGTGTGTGCATGTGTGTGTGTGTGTGTGTGTCACATTTTCTTTATCCACTTGTTTGATGGGCACTTATGTTTCCACATCTTTGCAATTGCAAATTGTGCTGCTACAAACATGTGTGCACATGTGTCTTTTCATACAGAATTCATGACTACGACCCCCAAACCAAATGCAACAAAAAATAAATAAATGGGACCTAATTAAATTAAAAAGCTTTTACACAGCAAAATAAATTATCAGCAGAGTAAACAGGAAACCCATAGAGCGGGAGAAAATATTTGGAAACTATACATCCAATAAAGGACTAATATCCAGAATCTACAAGGAACTCAAACAAATCAACAAGAAAAAAGTAAATATCCCATCAAAAAGCAGGCAAAGTACATGAATAGACAATCCTCAAAAGAAAATATACAAGCAAATGGCCAACACACATATGGAAACATACTCAACATCCTAAATTATCAGGGAAATGCAAACTAAAACCACAATGAGATACCACCTTACTTCTGCAAGAATGGCCATAATTAAGAAGTCAAAAAACAATATATTGGTTGGTGTGGATGTGGTGAAAAGGGAATACTTTTACACAGCTGATGGGAATGTAAACTAGCATAACCACTGTGGAAAACAATATGAAGTTTCTTAGAGAACTTACGGTAGAACTACCATTCAATCCAGCAATCCCACTAGTGGGTATCTACCCAGAGGAAAAGGAGTCATTTTATGAAAAAGAGACTCTCAACTTTAGACTTTTGAGTTTTTGCTGGAACAAGTTATGATCTTTGAGGCTACTGGGATACAAAGAAAAAATGCATTTTGCATGTGAGAAGAACATGAATTTTCAGGGGTCCAAGGGTGGAATGCTATTGTTTGAATATATATGTTCCTCCAAAATTTATATGTCAGAACCTAATACCCAGAGTGTTGGTATTAAGAGGTGGGAGCTTCTGAGAAGTGATTAAGTCATGAGTGCTCCACCCTCAGGAATAGAGTTCTACTCTTATAAAAGAGGTTGAAAGGAGTGTCCTAGGCCTTTTTTCCCTTCCATGTCTTCTGCCATGGGATGACACATAATTTGTCCCCTCTGGAGGATGCAGCAACAAGGTACCTTCTTAAAACTAGAGAGCAGCCCTCACCAGACACTTGATCTGCCAGTGCTTTGATCTTGTACTTCACAGCCTCTAGAACCGTATAGTCTGTTCCTGCTGCTATAACAAAATACTTTAGACGGGGTAATTTATAAAAAATAGAAATAAGTTATGGTTTACCCAGTCTAAAGTATTTTGTTATAGCAGCAGGAACAGACTGAAAAATGGATACTATGTCCTGTATGACTGGTGCATAGAATGTGAAACAGAGTGTGACAGGGCATGAGAGTGGAATATGGGAAAAAGCCAAATCCTGAAGATTCTTGTATATAATGCAAATGAAATTAAGTTTTATTTAAATAAAAAGATAGGGAGCCATTGAAGAATGTAAGTTGAGTTGGTATCAATAGCACTGCTATTTATGATGATCATATTACGAAGTGAATGAGTGTTTGCATCCCTTAACAGTCATAGGTTGAAATTCTAACCCCCTATGTGCTGGGATTAGGAAGTGGGACCTGTGGGAGCTCATTAGATCATGAGAGTGTAGCCCTCATGAATGGGATTAGTGCAGTTATAAAAAGACACAAGAAAGCTTGCTTTCTCTCTCTACTCTTCACCACGTGAGGTTACAAGGAGAAGCAAACAATCTGAACCAGGAAGCAGGTTCTTACCAGACACTGGATCTGCTGAAAACTTGATCTTGGATTTCTCAGCCTCCAAAACTGTGATCAATAAATTTCTGTTGTTTAAACCACCCACTCTATCATATTCTTTTATAGCAGTCCAAACTTACAAAAATATATCATGTTGATGAAGTGTAGTGAATGGAATGATAATGGTGAGACTAGAAATAAGGAAGCTAATGGAGATATTGCAATAGTCAAAGCCTTAAAATTGAGTAGGAGGAGTGGGAATGGAAAGCGAATAAAAAATTCGAGAGTATGGGTAGAATAGAATAGTGGCTAGGAGTATGGCTTCTGAGCTAGCTACTTAAGCTTGAACCTCAGCACTGCTACCTCCTAGCTATGTGGTCTTAGGGAACACCATTAGCTTCTGTGTTTGAGTTTCCTCCTCTATAAAATTCATAATAATAATCTATAAAATTCATAGTGTTATTGTGTATATTAACATGACATTTGAACACTACTTCTGGATATTACTGTACAAGCTACACACTTTATATGATGTGCCTAAGTGTCTAGCACAAAGACAGTGTTATGCCAGAGGCATTTGTGTGTGTGTGTGTGTGTGTGTGTGTGTGTGTAAAATCTATGTATATTTTTTGCTCATCCTCACAATCAGCAAAATTATTTTTCTTGTTATAAAATTGTATTCTAAAGCAAATTTAATTTACTTAAAATCATATTCAGGCCAAGCAGGCACAAAAATTAGCCTGGTTCAGAATGACAAATATGTTTAAAAATTAAAAATGTGATTCTTCAGGCCGGGCATGGTGGCTCATGTAATCCCAGCACTTTGGGAGGCTGAGGCGGGCGGATCATGAGGTCAAGAGATCGAGACCATCTGACCAACATGGTGAAAACTCATCTCTACTAAAAATACAAAAATTAGCCAGGAGTGGTGGCGCGTGCCTGTAGTCTCAACTATTCGGGAGGCTGAGGCAGAAAAATCACTTGAACCCCTGGAGGCAGAGGTTAGAGTGAGCCAAGATTGCATTACTGCACTCCAGACTAGCAACAGAGTGAGACTCTGTCTCATAAATAAATAAATAAATAAATAAATAAATAAATAAATAATTTTAAAAAAATGTGATTCTTTGACATTTATGTTTTTTGAGGTCCTTTTAAAGTCCTGTAGTTGCATGGTATAATGACTTTGGAGATAGAATGTTTCAGAATGGGTAACATTACAGGATTGTCCCATGTAACTGGCTTCTCACAATTGCTTTTTTTTCATTACTACTTAATACATATCCTAGATAACCCAGATAACTTTGTTTTGAAGAACTACTAATACACAATTAAGTATTATCTTTTACCCTAAATGTAGTTAGACTCTCTGTTTAAAATTATTGATTTTTGGATCCCATATGCTCTGGAAATTTTAGTGTGTTTTAAAGCAAAATATAAGAATGTGAACTGAGGGATATTTTACTCTTTACAGCATGTTGAACCTAAACTCTCACTAGTATCTCATAGTATTTCCCAATGGTTTGCCAGGATAAACTTCAGAAGCAGATGGAGGGCCTTGACTCAAGGATTTGAGAAATTTGGTCTTACTGACAGAAAATAGAGTTAGTAAATCATTAATTTCAATAAAGAATTGACCTGGTCAATTTTATGTTTTGTTTGTAAGATCTGATGTTGGGATGAGGAATAGATTGATCAGAAGATAGGTGTATGGAGATAATTGGAACATTTCTAACTATTTCATAAGAGAGATGATGTAGGCATGAGTTATGGCATGTAGGACTGGACTTAAGAGGAAGAGAAAGAACCGAGAAAGTGGTAGAAAAAAATCTCATAGAACTTGACGGCTGATTGAATTTGAATTACTAGGGAAAAGGAGGAGTCAAGAATGATCCCACATTTCTAGGCTGTGTAACTGGGTAGAGGATCATGAACCCCAACTGACAGAGAATGTGGAAGAAAATGTAGCTTTGGGGTATGGACAACAGAATGTTTAGTTTTGGACATACTGAATTTCAAAGGTCTATGCCAGAGCTAGGCAGGCATGACTAGCAGATAATGGGATACACAGCTCAAGCGAGAGGTGTGGGCTGGAGATACTAATTTGGGATTTATTACCAGAGGTGGGAGATGAGTCATGAGCATGGGTGTGCTCTTCTTAGGAGAATGCAAATTGTGGAGAACAACTGGTCAACAACAGAACCCTAAGGAAGAGAAGTGCTTAAAGAATGTGTGTAGGAATAAAACCCTTGAAAATGAAAGAATTCTGGATTAGAGACATAGGAAGAACACCACGGAAGCCAAGGGAGTTGACAACAATTTTGGGGTAGAAGGTATCTATTTTATGTTGTGAAATGTCCAATTAGATAAATACTAAGAAACTTCCACTATGTTTTAGAAATAGGAGGCTTTTTTTTTGAAAACCCTCTTATTCAGAAGAGGTTCAGTGGAGTCTTAGGGGTTGAAGCCATACTGTAGAGAGCTGAGAAACTAATCCCAGGTAAAGATGTGGAAACTGCAAGACCTCACTTTCAAAAAAATTTGAGGAGGAGACTGGCAATAGTACTGTAGAGCATACTTTGGGAGACTCTGGGCCCACATGGGCCATACTTTGGGACCAGGAAAGGCATATGCCTATTTATTGGCTGAGAGGAAGGAGCTTATAGAAAGCAAGCAAGCAGTTTAAGATACGATAGAGACTCCAGCCATTGGGGCTCATGTCTGTAGTCCCAGCACTTTGGGAGGCAGAGGTGCAAGGATTGCTTAAGCCGAGGAGTTTGAGACTAGCCTGGGCAACCTAGTGAGACCCCCATCTCTAAAAAAAATTTTTTTGTTGTTCAAAATTTAGCCAGGCATGGTGGCACACTCTTGTAGTCCCAGCTACTTAGGAGGCCGAGGTAGGAGGATGCTTGTGTCCAGGAGGTCAAGGCTGCAGTGCAACATGATCATGCCACTGTACTGCACTCCAGCCTGGACAACTGAGTGAGACCCTGTCTCAAAAAATAAAAAAAAAAAATACAAAAGAGAGAGTGATGACTACAGGAAAATGTATGGGAATGAAGAACATTCTAGGAAAATGTATAGGAATGAAGAACATTCTCGTACTTGGGTGCCTTAACTAACTTTGACCCAGAAGAAATATTTTTGTAATCAGAGCCTAGAGGAAAACAGCAAAAGAAGAAACGGATACTATCATTGATAGAATTTTCAGCAGAGAGGCAGAAATTTGTGGTTTATAACATTAGATGGCATCAGTGTTCCCACTGAGACAGGAAACAAGGTCTTCTAAAAGTGAGAAGGACATATTATTTAAAAGAGGGGCTAAAGAGAAGCCCCTTCCACTTGAATAAAGCCTGTGATAGACGATCTTCAAAGAGGGCCACCATCAACTTCTTCTCCCCCTGGAAGCACACGCTGCCACATCCCACATCAAAAGGTGGGATCTATTTCCCCTTCTCTTGAAGCTGGGAAGACTTGCGACTGCCTTTGATCAACAGAATACAGCAGAAATAATGTTATGCCAGTTCCAGGCCTAGCTTTCTAAGTACTAGTGGAGTTCCCCTTCTTCTCAGAAGCCAGCTACCATGAGTAAGAAATTCAACTACTCTTGAGATCACCAGGCTGTGAGAAAACTTAAGCTAGCTGAATTAATTTGGTAGGACTGCCATAACAAAATACCACGGACTGGGTGGCTGAACCACCAGGAATTAATTTTCTCACAGTTCTAACAGCAAGGCATGGACAGGATTGGTTTTCAGTGAGGTCTCTTCCCTTGACTTGCAGATGGCTGGCCTCTTGTTGCCTCTTCACATGGCTCTCTGGGAATGCACATCCCTGTTGTCTCTTTCTCTTCTTATGAAGACACAAGTCATACCAGATTAGATCTCATCCTAAAGGTCTTATTTAACTTAACTGCCTCTTCAAAACCATTTTTCCAAATATGGTTATAGTCTTAGGTACTGGATGTTGGGACTTCAACATATGAATTTTGAGGATGCAGAATTCAGCATCTAACACTAACCATGTACAGAGCTCATGAGAGAGAGGGACAGGACAGATGGGCAATGTGGAGATTCATCGGTCATTATTCTGAGCTTATATTTTCACACAGAATCATCCTTCACATAAGTATATTTAAGTACATAGAGCAAAACTGTATCAATTCCATGCTGCGGGTATACCTTTCTATTTAGAATTCACAAAACAAAATTACCCACCCCCCCTTAAAAAGAAAATAACACATATGCACCTCCTGATGGAACTAAATCTGATATCTAAAATGACTCAAGAAAAATCCCCAGCTACTGAGACTATGCTACTCTCTGTTAGAGTAATAAAATGCCAGTATCACTGGCTTCTGATACAACTGTGACGTGTATATGTAGGCTTGGAGACCACTGTGGACATCTATTTTACTCTCATTTTTCCTAATATAATTTGGGAAATGGAAGGAATTGGAAATTACAATTTCCTCATGCCTTCATAATAGATTCTGCATATCCTTTGGCAAGTCCACAAATCTAAAACTTCAAAAAGCTAGAGGGGCCAGGCACATTGGCTCAAGCCTGTAATCCCAGCACTTTGGGAGGCCAAGGCGGGTGGATCAGAAGGTCAGGAGATCTAGACCATCCTGGCCAACATGTGCCTGTAATCCCAGCTGTTCAGGAGGCTGAGGCAGAAGAATCACTTGAACCAGGGAGTCGGAGGTTGCAATGACCCAAGATTGTGCCACTGAACTCCAGCCTGGCGACAGAGCAAGACTCTTAAAAAAAAAAAAAAAAAAAAAAAGCTACAAGTAAAATGTTGTCAGTTTAATTCTATGAGAAGGTCCACAATGTTATAAGGAAATAATATTAAGTCATATACAGAAGCCTGATACTCAGACACAATAGTGACCATCTACATTGAAGGGTGGATTTGAAGCTGTCCATTTCATCCCATCCTCTGCAATGGAATGGGAACTCCAATGCCTTCTCCAAAGCTGAGTCACTCACTCATTCTCTGTTATTCTCTCGGTTTTCTAAGCAGAGTGTGTTCCAGTTTCCATTTCTTTCTGTATTTTCTTATGCACATTGTTGAATTTTTATATTCATACAGAAATGCACAGCCCTACCTGCATCCCTACACACATAAAAGATTTTTGATGTATGGATGCTGGATGCAAAGATTAAAGAATCATAAGCACTTAGAATAAGAGAGTACTGAGAAATAGGAAAGACAGATTTTTCCAATGATCATACTTGCTGAAAAGGAGAAAATACCCTAAAGAAAGTGTCAGAACCCCCGTTAAGGCCTATTTTGTTACTCTCTTTAGCTTTTCACTGTGGAACGTCAGTCGTGCTGGCGACGGCATAGGCAGGACAAAGCAACATTAATATAAATTAGAGAAGATATGCTACAAGTGGGCAGAGGTCCATCTTTAAGCCATTGTGAAAGGGCAGGGGTTCATCTTTAAACAACTGTGAAGTGTGTCTTTTCTAAGTTTAAGGTGGGAGTCCCGTCTTCTGCAGTGGGGCCAGAAGTACAAGTTCTTTTTTTTTGAGACAGAGTCTCGCTCTGTCGCCTAGGCTGGAGTGCAGTGGCACGATCTCAGCTCACTGCAAGCTCTGCCCCCCGGGTTCACGCCATTCTCCTGCCTCAGCCTCCCGAGTTGCTGGGACTACAGGCGCCCACCATCACGCCCGGCTAATTTTTTGTATTTTTAGTAGAGATGGCTTTTCACTGTGTTAGCCAGGGTGGTCTCAATCTCCTGACCTCATGATCCACCCGCCTCGGCCTCCCCAGGTGCTGGGATTACAGGTGTGAGCCACCGCGCCCAGCCCAGAAGCACACATTCTAAGATATAAACTAATCTCTGCCTTCTTTGCTTGCAGGCCACAAAAATAAGAGGTGGGGCCTTGTAGGATTTTTTTCTATAATATACTTTTAGTTTAGCTGGTATTATATTTCTGTGTATAATCCATTTCTGTTATTACCATGGTTACTACTATTGTTTATTATCCTTGATAATCACTCACTTGAACCACTGCAATAAGTTTGAAGCTGACTTAATAGCCTCTACTCTCATTCCTCTCACTCTGCTCTGTCAGAGTGATATTTCTTAAACATCAATATGACCATATTTGTGACTTGTCCTTTTGGTGATCTCATCCAGTCTCATGGAGATAAATGATATAGATGTTGGTATCATCAGTATTTATTTCCCAGCCTGGACCTCTCCTCTAAACTCTAGATTTATATATATCTAACTACCTACTCCATAACTCTCCTTGGATGTCTAAGAGGCATCCTAACTCCCCAAACAAGATGAGGCTCCTGATCTTCCTCTCCAAATGTCATTCTCCCTCAGTTCTCCTTTCCCATTTCAGAATGTCAATCCATTCTTCTGAATGCTTTAGACGAAAAGGTCAGAGTCATCTCTGAATAGGAACTGAGATACATAGGCTAAATGACATCAGGGTATCCTCATATACATGAGTCAATAAGTAGCAGCATCAGGATATTTACTCAGGCAGTATAACTCCAGAGTCTTTGTTCTTTACCCCTGTGTTTGACTGCTTCTCTACCTTATAAATCCCTTTACATGTAATCCAAAAACTTCATATAGAGCCTAAATGACCAATATCAACTGCTAACCTCAAGGCAAGCTTCCTACCTCAAAGAAGAACTATGAATTCTGGTTCTACCTACCTGTCTGGGAAAAGAGCTGAAAATTCCCTTTGTTGAGGGCCAAGATCTTTTTGATTTATTTTTCTCTCTTTCTTATACCTTCTGCATGTTCTTATGGGAATCCTAGGCTGTGATTTTGAGATGGGAATTCAAAAGTTTCTATAATAATTCTGTCTCAACTACTAATTAGCTACATGACCTTGGGAAGTTTCTAAACTTTTTGGTATTTTATAATTACTCTGCCAAAAAATGACATGCATACAGTAGATGGTCCAGAGTCTATAGCAATAATATAGAAAAAAAAATGTAGAGAAATAGATAAGTCAAGTTACAGGGCCTATTCACTTCTTGAGAGAAAGAATCACGTTTGTTTACTATCCATCTCCCAAGTGTTTATTGAAGTTACATCTTCTGCAGAAACTGAGTAAGTATGTGTGAATTGCTGGTTGAAGATTCACAATTTGCTATATGGTATGGACAAGATGCCTTAGAATTCCAGAGGCAGTTTGGAATAGTAGAAACAAATCTATATTGAGAGGCAGACAACAAGATCTAATAGCAGAGAAGGCAGAGATGTGTAAGTTATTTGACTTCAGGATAAACATCTATCATATAGTCACGACTTTAGTATTTGCCTCTGTAAAATATGAAGAGAGTGGGATTGGTTGATCTCAAGATATCTTAAGAGAGCTCTGACTGTATAATTTACTTTTTCCATAAAACCTACAAAGTGTAACCAGGAAACATTTTTGTTTGTGTATCTATTCCACTGGAAGGACTCAGCAATTGAGCATCAGGATCTAGCACATATAATCATCTATTTACATTTCATTCATTTTAGACCCCACACCAACACTGTGAAGCGAATAATAATATCTCTATTTACACATAAGGAAACTGAGGTCCGGGGAGGCTTTTCAAGGTAAAACTCAGTGTCAGAGCTGGGACTGGAATCCAGGATTAAGTGGCTCTCAGTCTCAATTCTCTTTGCATTGAACCACACATCCTCCCCAAGTCTCTGGCACTAGTGATGCACATCAGGAGGCAATGCAGGGGCTCTTCAGGGATATAAAGAGGGCTCATGGGTACAAACATATAGTGAGAAGGACACGGCCACACTTCTTGAAGACCAGGTTCATCCAACTCTAACAGAAAGTGCTATGGTTAGCCAAAAAATATATCCTAGTCACACACACACAAAACTAATTAACTAGAAAAATCTGGTTATTAACTGCATGCCTTCAATGTTTTCAATAAATGTAACCTGTCCAATAAATCAGTAACACTTATTAATGATAATACAAACTATATTCAGTAATAGGCGTGCCTTCCATGAGGAGACTAATATGGGGTTTTTTTATGGAGTTCCAAAAGAAACCAAATAAACATTGTTAGCATTTGCTTCATTGCACAGATTACATGGTGCCTTGATTCTGCTGCTGACAAACAGTAAATTGCTCTGTTGTGTGTGGCACTTAAAACAGGTTTAATCTGCTATTATTAATAGTTCCATGAAGCATAAGTTTGCCTATCCCCATCCCACTTTCAACGACTGTGGCCAACTTATGGGAACTCAGGCGACTAAAATAATTACAGAACACAAGCTGTAACAATAAACCACAAAAGGACTAATCATATCCTTTCTTAGAATTTACTTATTTCAAATGGTTTATTATTTTTTTTTCATGAAGAGCTCCATATTGGACCACATTTGTGATGAGAAGATCTAACTTGGATTTCAGCTGCAGAAATTATGCTATTTACTTTCTTGTTACAGGCACTAAATTGCTGTTTGGATTATTATTTTTTTCCTTTCTCTAGATAGTTCAACAAATAGATCTTATGGTCTCTTTATGGGACAAAGCAGGGTATAATGATTTCAAAAAGCAGAAAGACTAAATAACTAGATAATTGCCTAGAGTTGAAGTGGTGTATTCAGGAACTTCATTGGGAGGAACTAACAATAATTTAAAAATAGGAGAAAGTGTCATTGGCCCATTTATGCAAAGCCAATGCGAAGAAAAGCTGAACACTTGACTTCTGAGAAGTTACAGACAAACTGTGGTGCCAAGTTACAGCAATTCCCTTGGCCTAATTTTTGGTAAATTTAATTTTATCCTTTCTCAATGTTGTGGAATCTCTAATGCGTATTTTATTGGTCATATTATATGCATGTCTCATGCAAGTTTCCTTCAGAACTTCTTGAAGATCAATAGGGAATATATTAAGAATGAAAATAGAAATTAGGTTGGATATTGGCCTATCTATAATGGTTGAAAAATCACTTTAGAAAAAAGTGGTTTTGCTTATTTCCTTGTTGACCTATTTGAATTTTTTTTTTTTTTTTTTTTTTAAAGCTCCTCAGTGTGAAGGATTTGGTAGGTGATGCTTTAGCTCACTGTAAACATGTCTTTTTGCTAACCAAGGATCTTTGAATGACAGAAGGAAGGGATTTTAAGGAAGACAACAAGTTACTCTTCTAGGGTAACATTATCTGCTCTAGTGAACTGGTCCTTTGGGGTTCGGTGGTTTTAAAGGCATGCTTTATTATTTGTAGATTATATTGTTTAAAGTTTTCTGCATGGTGAATAGAGGTTGCTATGGGAACATAAAACTCTACACAGAGACAGAACTATGACTAGGTCCAGGTTCTGTCACCAAATAGCTTGTGATACCCGATCAGTCTCACAAATGTGCAGCCTGTTGTTTCCTTTTCCACAAAATGATAATATTTCTCTTCATATGGCTTTGGCAGTGATATGACCTATTACAAGTGAAGGCATTTTATGGTAAGGTGCAGTGCACATTAGACATCAAACTTTGTTAACATATTAATAATATACCTCATTTGGTGACATTGTTCTTTTTTGTTTATAATCTTTCAATGATAATTATTAACATCTTTATCATCAACTTAGTGAAACCCCGTCTCTACTAAAAATACAAAAATCAGCTGGGTGCGGTGGCACATGCGTGTAGTCCCAGTTACTTGGAAGGCTGAGGCAGGAGAATGGCTTAAACCCAGGAGGTGGAGATTGCAGTGAGTCGAGATCATGCCACTGCACTCCAGTCTGGGTGACAGAGCGAGACTCCATCTCAAATAATAATAATAATTTTTAAAAAAATCTTTACGGGTCATATTTGTCCCCTCCCAGTTCACCAACTTTGCCTTCTCACTGGATGGTTCTCATAATTTATTAACTCTATTTCCAGCTGCTTTTCTAACATGGTATTTGATACCATACAAATTGGTCCTTTGTGCAAAATAATTTATATGTTAATGACTTGGTCAGATGGGCTCAATATTAACTTTTTCCTTGAAGGTGTGTTTGTTATCCCACTCACAGTGTGGTTAATACACTCACAAATGTCCTTCAAAAAAGTTTCCAAGGGCCCTGCAGACTGTTTTAGACTCCGCGCTCATTTTTATTTCAGTAATTTCATTAGTAGTGTTTATTTTATAAATAGCTTGTAAAGTGTTTGAAGGCAGAAACATTTTAAAAATGTTTATATATTTTTGTTCCAAAGTATTTTTCAGAGAAACAAATCCACGGAAGCACCCCTAAACTGGGAGTGTGGCAAAGTGGGGAAGAGCCCAGCCCAGGGCTGCAGATCTTGGTATCCGAGAATACACAGCAGGTAGCTCGTGAAGGAATTCAGAGTCTAGGCCTGCACAGAATTCACCTGAAAAGGTGGAACAGAGACCAGGACTGAAACCAGGACCAAAACAAGAACCAAACAAACCGGAAATTCCAGAGAAGAGTAAGTGGGTTCTATTGGTAAGAGTTGGGATCAGCAGAAATTTCCTGAAACCCAGATGCAGTCACAGAGGCCCCCAGAGATCCCATGGTCCTGCCTAAGTGAAATTAGGGAGAGGCCGCAGTGAGGTGTCTTGAACACATTCACTTGTCCAGGCAACAAGTAGTGCCTACTGAGAAGCAACTGTGTGCCAGGAAAAGTACAGGGTATTGGGTATATGTGGGTAAGCCGGACAGCAGCAACTCTGCCCTCATTCACCTCCTATCTCAGAAAACAATAAACAAATTCATTAATTATTAGAGATGATGACAAATACTAAGTAAGGAACAAACTGGGCGCAGCAGCGGTTTCACCTACCTGGAGCTCTGATTAGGGAAGATGATGTTTAAAATGACATTGGAAGCATGAGAAGGAACCAAAAGGTCCTAAGACCAGAAGAGGCCAGAAGCTCTTCCCCGTGAGTGATTTAAAGTAAATGTACATATAGAGTAGCCAGTGGAGGAGATGGTTGTTAGCACCATGATGGAAAGGTATTGGGGAAATGCTGGAAAAGCATGGCATAAGGGCAAGAAGAGAAGGTTGCCCAAAGACAAGGTTCTTGTGGGCTTCCCAATCCTCCTCTGCTTCTCTGCAGGTGCCAGAATTTGGTTATTTCTCTGGGGAGAACTTGTGTCATGAAATTGAAAGAAGCCCAAGAGGGCTATGCCAAAGAGAATGTGAAGTGTTTGTCAGATATATAGTTGTCATTTACTGAATATTGTGGCTCTCATCTTAGTTTACTTCCAAGAAAATACCTGGAGCCTTTCAGGTGCTTCTCTCTTACAAGGGCTGGTACTAATGTTTTCATTCAATTCTTTCAGCTTCCCTAGGTTCTTTTAAGAACTTCATTTTTTCTCCTGTTAGGTCAAGATTCTGTTGCTTACCATTAAAGAGCCCTAGCTAATACAGTCACCTGTCTGTCCTCATCTTGCTTGTCTGCTTAGTATTCAATGCCTTTTTTTTTTTGAAGGACTATTGTCTTTGGGTTTATGTGATACCACATCCTCCTGGTTTTCTTTCCATCTCTCTGGTTGCTTCTTTTCAGTGTCCTTTGCTATCTCTTCCAGTTTTACTAATCCTCTGAATGCTAGAGTCTGCCCAAACCAGGCCTAAATCCTTTTTTTTTAAGTCATTCTTAGTGGTCAAAAAAGTATGTACTTAGGAGCTAGAGTACTTTGGTTCAATTTCCAGCCTTGCCAGCACTGGCAGTGACCTCAGGGAGGTCACTTAACCATTCCTTGCCCATTTCTTTTATATTAAAAACAAAAACGAAAACAACCCCCCCCCCCCCCCCAAAAAAAAAAAACCTGTTTCTTAGGGCTGCTAAGAAAAAAGAGGGTTAATCATACCTGAAGTATTTTGGACAGAGTTGGTTCATTATATGTGTTCAATACTGTTATTTTTCTTACAGTTGTTAGTAATCATCAATTCCCATGGCCTTAAATGTTACATAGATGCTAGTGACCCTTAAAAATGTATTTTCAGCCCCAAACACCCTTCTTAGCTCTATAAAATTATATATCCAACCACTAGAATTTATCAAAATTTAGAAGACTGGATTCAAATTTTGATTATGAATTCCCAATACCCCCAACCTCACTCAACATTTTCTTCCAGTTTTCTGCATCTTAGTAAATGGTAACAATACCTGCCCAGATGCTTATGTCAGAAAACTTGGAATCATCTATATTGTCGCTCTTTCCCTCCTAGCCACATTCAACCTATTTATTCTGTCATTTTTATTTATAAAATATAGATTAAACCCTTTCACTTCTTTACATCTCAACAACTAAAATTTCTAATCCGGTGTACCATCATAACTCGGCTAGCCTACTGCAATATCTTCTTTACCTATTCTTTATTTTCCCTCCATGACCAAATCCATTATTTGCCAAATAGAGTTTTGTTTTACAAACATAAGCTTGTGTCATTATCCTACTTAATCCTTTAATGATTTCACATTACACAATGAGTCAAATCCAGCCTGCAAGACTCTGCTTGACTTGCTCTATGTCTTACCTGGCTGGTCTCATCTTATAACACCTTCTCCCTCAATCATGGTGATTTGGTCACACCAACCTCCATCAGTTTCTTAAACACAATAATCCCTTTCCTTCCTTAGGGGTTTTGCACTTGCTGTGTCTTCAACTGGGAATAACTTTTTCCTTGCTTCTTTCATTACTGGTTTTCTCCTTAGGTCTGCCATTAAAAAACCCTCAACTTCAGAAAGGCCTATATCAACTTCAGAAAGGCCTATATCAACTTCAGAAAGTGCTATATCACTCAGATTTCTCCAGAGAAGAGAGATGATTGGATCTATGTCTATCTATCATCTGTCTATAGATTTATTTTAAAGAGTTGGCTAATGTGATTATGGGGAATGACAAGTCCAAAATCTGTAGGGCAGGTGAGCAGGCTGGAAACTCAGGCAGGATTTCTACATTATAGTCAAGGCAAAATTTCTGCTTCTCTGGGAAACCTCAGTTTTTGCTCTTAAGGCCTTCAATTGATTGAGTGAACCCCACTCATATTATCAAGGGTAATCTGATTTACTTAAAGTCAACTGATTATAGATGTTAATCACATCTACAAAATATGTTCACAGTAAAACATAGATTAGTATTTGACCAAACAACTGGGCACCCTAGTATAGCTTAGTTGACATATAAAACTTATTGTCATAGTTTCTGTAGGTCTCCTGCATCCATAGGAGTCTCTTTCACAGAGTTCTGTACTTTTTTATTTCCATTGGATGTACCATAATTTTCCCTTAACTAATTCTTTGCTTATTAATTTTCCCTTCTTCCACTACACTCTAGTGTCTATCAGGTAAGAACGATTCTGTTTTGCATCAATATATATCCAATACTAGCAAAGTCCTTGGAATATATTAAGCATTCAGTAAGTAGTTGGTCCTCAATGCTTAATATGTGTTTGTGAAAACAATTAACAACCACAGGGAACTTGAGACGAAAAGTTTTGACCCAATCTTCTAAAATTTTATGGGAGTTGGAATACCAGATGTTCAGCATAATTTACTAAAATGTGAATAGACAAGAAAACAACTGATTATTTCTCATTTTCTTTTGACACATTCTCCTCCCTTGTGTTTTCCTGAAATTAAATTAGTCAACACAGATTTAAGAGGACTTAGAGTCTCACACACTCAGCCCAAATATAGCATTGAAAAGACTTCCAAAGCTTTGGCAACATATTTTATTTTAATAAAGATTTGAATGCCTGCAGGATCACTGGAATAATTGCCAGTTACACTTCTATTAATGAACACATTTAAATGGGGATTGTGAAAAGCAGAAAATGATCTGATTTTATGGAGTACGTTTACTGCCAGCAATGTACAGTGATGAATGGTGCCCTAGAATTTAATTTTAGTTTTAGCCACAAAACAGCTAAAGTTGCACAGCAGGCTCTTTAAAAAATATGTACTGAACTTGAAAAATTACGTATTGAGTTCTCAGTGATATATATTTATATACATATATATATATATTTTTTCCTTTGAGACGGAGTCTCGCTCTGTCACCCAGGCTGTAGTACAGTGGCACAGTCTTGCTCACTGCAACCTCGGCCTCCAAGGTTCAAGCAATTGTCATGCCCCAGCCTCCCGAGTAGCTGGGACTACAAGCATACATCACTATGCCCAGCTAATTTTTTTTGTTTTTGTATTTTTAGTAGAGACGGGGTTTTGCCATGGTGGCCAGGTTGGTCTTGAACTTGTGACTTCAGGTGATCCACCCATCTCAGTTTTTCAAAGTGCTGGTAGTACAGGTATGAGCCACTGTGCCCAGCCTTGGTGATGTATTTTTTGTGAACCAATTAGTTCTTTCAAAAACTAAAGAAGAGTAACGCTGTTAAAGTTACCACCCTTGCATGGGGTCTGTGCGGTGAAGACTAGGTTCTTCTATGTGCAACAAGTTCTATTAACAAGCCTCTTTGGATGAAGCTGCTTTTGAATTTGTTACGTACTCAGTTCTGACGTACAGTGCTAAGGGAAGTAGAAAATCTCAAAGGGTTCATAAGACAGAGTCTTAGTATTATTTCTAAATACTGGTTCTTCAAGTGATATTTGAGTTTGAAGTACATCAGTTCGTACTGCTCCCAGACTAAAACAAAAAAGTGTCTTAGGAGGATTAGCTGAATCTAAGGAAACTTTTAGGAATATTAACCAGAAAATTCAGAAGAAGCAAGTTTTATTGACTTTATCAGAATGCTGTTTGTTCCCCCAAATCCAGCTTCCCCTTTTATATTTATACACTGATGTTTAGCCAGAAACTACATTTCCCAGCTTCTCCTGTAGCTAGATGATCCTTGTGACTAAGTTCAAGCCCTTAATGTGAATAAAAGTGATGTCGAGACTCTTCACGTTATCTTTAAATGAAGAGTCACTTACCCCCGGACTATGACCACCTCACTTTCCCTCAGGATCTAACATGACAGTGACACAGTATACAGGATACAGATGGTAGTAAGGGATAGCAGGACAATGTGTTGGAAGGAACCTGGGTCCCTGAATGACGTCCTGCTGGAGCAGAGCTGCCACATCAGCCTGGACCAAACCAACTATGACTTGAAAGAGAAAGAAAATGGGAGCTTTCTTACAGGATTGTTGCAGATGAATCAATAAAGAAAATCTCGAATTCTTTAGAAAGACTTTTAATGAATTTTTATATTATTTAGAGGTTACTTTTACGTAAGCTGTTTTTAAAAACTACCTACCTTTTTATGTTATGTCTTTAAGACATCAAAAATTATGCTAACTCTTTTAATTTTTGCAAAATCCCAGTGAGGGAATCATTATGAGAAAGATTATGTTACTTTCTTGAGGAACTCAAGGGACAGAATAAAAGTAACCACAATAAAGGCACTATTTTCAGATTTGTTCTCTGACAACTCTTCATAGGGCTAAGAACAAATCTGTGTTTTCTAACTTTTTCTGGGCGTTAACTCTCAAATTTATATGTGTGAATATGTGTATAACATTATCATTGTGATAAAATTTATAAAATGTTATCTAACAAATAAGTCATTAGACATCCAGTGCTTAGCATGCACCCAAATTCAACTATATTCCAATTTGAATACAGCATATGTATCTACAGAGATATACATCTATAGCTATAGTCGTACATAATTTTTCAAAAAGCAAATATCTATCTATAAATATCTCTCTATATAAGAATATATCTATACATAGAGATATAAGAATATATTAGATTCCCCTATCATTAGATTTTTCAAAAAGCAGATACCTATATTGTATACAATGTATATATCTATATTGGATAAAGATATATAAATATATAATTTTTCAAAAAGCAAATTTATATACATATATGTACATAATGTGAATCAAAGTTTGAGAGTGGGGAAAAGAAACTTTAAGAAAGAACTAGATTATAACACAATTCGGAGTACTGGCATGACAACAGTGGTCCTAACAGTGTTAATGATAATAGCAATAACAATAATAGCAGCTACATTTTGAGTGTTGTCATAAGACAGGGTCCGTGCTTTTTGCTTTACATTCATTGTCTTTGCAAAGCATCTATGAGATGTTATTCTAAAATTCTGCAGGTGACATATGAAACCCAGGGAGTATCTTGCCCAAGGGTAACCAGAACTGGAATCTAATTACATTCTAAATTTTACCTCGACATATGTCCATTTTTGCACAGAAACGAGTTAACATAACAGGTGTGGTGTGAGATCACTGTCCTTAGAAAGGCCTGCTTGCAAGGCTGGCCATTTGGATTTTGGGAGAGTGTCTATCATTCTTTGAATCCAATGGCTCACTGTGCTTATACTGTTTATGCAAACAATATGGTTTATGTTCAACATCTGCTTTGCTTCTCGGAGTCCGGAATTTAGGTACCTGCTAAGTACTGGAGGTCTAATGGCTTCCTTGCTAGACAACATTTTATAAATGCTATCACAATGACTCATTGATGGGGGAATTAAGCATTTCCTGTGAGACTACATTCAGAAAGAATTCTTGGAAGCTTGCCTCAGGTTTCCTCCAAACATTATCCCATGTGCCTTTTCCCTTTGCAGATTTTGCTTTGCTTTCTTTTGTTGTAATAAATCATAACTGTGTGATTGTATATTGAGTCTTGTACATCCCCTAGCAAATCATCAAAATGGGAGATAACCTTGGGAACCCCTAACATATCTATCTTCCATATCATACTCTCATTTGGAGAAAATAAAATTTTATTTTCTACCTGAGTGCATAGGAAGACTGTATTTCTCAGCCTGTTTTGAAATCAAGTTGGACCATATTACTGATCTCTGATGGGTGGAATGTCCGTTAGTCCAAGATAGGCCCCCCAAATGCCCCACACCATCTTCCTGCTTTCAACTGAGGACCAGATGCAGATGACCCAGTGGAGGAAGCTGACACCATAGGCAACAGTGGACCCACGAGATGGAAGACGTATCCTCCATAAATGAGTTGAACAGAAACCCCATCCTGTCCCCAACTGAATCACATAGGATTAGGAAATGAAAGAGAAACAAACATTTGTTGTCTTAAACCACTGAGATACTGGAGCTGTATGTTGCAGTATTGATCCTATTCTGTCTAATACATACGGTGACGTGCTGGATACCAACACCCCCATCTCCTTCTCAACTTTGAAATATGTTGCAAGAGTGAAAGGGATTTTGAAGCCACAGAAATTCCATTACTCATTTGATAGAATAGTATCTGATGGGCAAACACAGGACATGAACAATCTACCAGATGGAGGGTCTTGCAATGGAATCAAAGGAAGTTCTTTGTTATCATTTGAGATTGCTCTTAACATTTTTGAGTAGTACTTGATAAAACACACAGATGGTGTTAAACTACTGTGTGTAGTTCTTATACTAAAGGAGCCATGCTCTTTCATTCCCCCTATTATTAGATTATTTTTCAAAAAAAGCAAATTAATAGCACTTCAATTTTACTCAGTAGATGTGGAAGGAACTAAAAATAAGAAAGTGAGAGAAGATAAAAATTTTATTGGACTGGCCTCCAATCTTTTTATTTGGGGTCATTCATTTGTTCACATATATTTATTGATTACCTGTCATATACAAGACACAGTCTGAAGGGCCGAGAATTTTGTAGTAAAGAAGGTGCAGCACCTGTTGTCAGGAAGCTTAAAAAATAGAAGAGGAATCAACAAGCGAAGAGGAAACCCAAAATAAGCACAATGAAGGGAGCACACAGCAGAGTCTCCAAACCTACTTAAGGAGATATCAGAGAAAGCTTTTCCACAGATAGGTCTTTCAACCCCAAAACTCTCAAGATAGCCCCGAGTCCTCCTCAATTTCCCTCACCTTTTGATCCAAACCATCACGACATCTACTCAGCTCAACCTCCACCATATATCCAAGCCCATCATTTCTCTCCTTCTCTACTTGCTACCATCCTGGTCTAAGCCACATCTCCTTTCTGTCTTAATCTCTTGAACCAGCTTTCTAGAGGGTCTCCAATTTAACTTTGACATCCTACACTCCGTTTTGCTTAGAGTAGCATTCCAGGGCCATCTTAAAAAGAAAAAAAAAAAAAAATTCAATGCTTTATTTGTGTCTGAACTTTTAAAAACTGGTAGTTCCCCACTATCCTTAAAATAAAATACAAACGATGTTCCACGTTTCAGTCACTCTTGCTCACTCTTGCCTCACGGTTTTAGGCTGCTCTTTGTGCCTAGAATGTACTTTTTCTACCTTCTCATGGCTGTGCCCTTCTTGACATTGTAGATATAATGCAATGCCACTTCCCTTTCTCTAGCCGCCCCATTGAAAGAAGCTTCCTGCTCTACTTCTTTGTAACAAATGTTATCCTCCTTCTACCACAACTAGATATTTTCTTATTTAACTATGCGTTTGCTTTTTGCCCCTCTTTTCATTATCTTCCCCCAATGGAATATAAACTCTAAAGAAAAATTATCTGTCTTTTTTTGTCAGTATATCCTAAATATCTTTCACAGTGATGAGCGTGAACTCAGCACTCAGAGAATAAATAATGAAAACATATATTGAAAGGAAGTCTAAGTATAGATGTGGAGAAGGTGTAGGCATTGTCCTGATGAAGAAGGGAGTTGTGGGAAGCAACATTTCTCGCAGGAGAAAAAGTCCAGGTCACAGCCCTTCAGAGGGGTGCACTTCAGCTGCAGGCAGTTCCTTCTGGTTGGAGCAGAGTAAATAGGGAAGAGTGAGGGGTGAGATGGGAAAAGTCAGCAGAAGCTGGTTGGTCAAGGTCTGGCTGATCATGGACTAGTTGAGTCACTGCAGTATAGACAGCATCTAACCCAATATCTGACTTATAGTAGATGTTCAAGAAATATTTGTTGGGTGAGTGTGTAAGACAATTGAGTCTCTCTTCTAATAGAAAAAAAAAAAAAAAGAAAGCTGCAGCCAGCAATTGGTTTTAAGTAGGAACTGACTGGTTTCTATTTGTTCTTTAGAAACACCTTTTCAGGTGCACAGTGGAGAATGGTTCAGAGGAAGACAGGACTGTCAGCAAGGAGTCTGGGCCATTGCAGACATGCAGATGAGAGGTGACAGTGACAGCAGCGTGTGAGAGACACAAAGACTGGAGAACTGGCTGAGTTTGGAGATTAATTAGAAACAGGAGGTTCTGAGGGAGGAGCCCAGAAAGACAACTGGATTTACCTTTTTTTTTTTTTTTTTTTTTTTGAGACAGGGTCTCACTTTGTCGCCCAGGTTGGAGTGCAGAGGCACAATCTTGGCTCACTGCAACCTCCACCTCCCAGGTTCAAGGGATTCTTGTGCCTCAACCTCTGGAGTAGCTGGGATTTCAGGTGCACACCACCATGCCTGGCTAATCTTTGTATTTTTAGTAGAGATGGGATTTCGCCATGTTGGTCAAGCTGGTGGTCTTCAACTCCAGGCCTAAAGTGATCCACCCGCCTAGGCTTCCCAAAGTGCTGGGATTTCAGGCGTGAGCCACCATGGCCAGCCTGGATTTCTAAATGACTGCATAAATGAAGGTAACATTTTTGTCAAAATAATCTCTCCACACAGATGTATGCACATAAAATATACCTATGAAAATAAAGGAGAAAACTAACAGCCTTCTTTCAAATTTCAAACCATAAAATGTCATGCTAAACATTTTAAATCATACAGAGGATTAGAAGTTGAAATATCAAACTGTCCTAGGTACAGTAAACTTCTCATCCCACCTTACTAGAAGTTTACTGTACCTAGGACATTTTGATATTTCAATTTTTAATCCTCTGTATGATTTAAAATGTTTAGCATGACATTTTATGGTTTAAAATGTGAAAGAAGGTTGGACACAGTGGCTCACGCTTGTAATCCCAGCACTTTGGGAGGTGGAGGCAGGCGGATCACGTGAGGTCAGGAGTTCGAGACCAGCCTGGCCAACATGGTGAAATCCCGTCTCTACCCAAAATAGAAAAATTAGCTGGGCGTGGTAGTGCATGCGTGTAATCCCAGCTATTCAGGAGGCTGAAGCAGAAGAATTGCTTGAACCCAGGAGGCGGAAGTTACAGTGAGCCGAGATCCCGCCACTGCACTCCAGTCTGGGCGACAAAGTGAGACTCCGTCTCAAACAAAACAAAACAAAACAAAAAAATAGAAAGAAACAAATAAATCAAGAAGCATCTAAATGCCACACAATGTATTAGATTGGTGCGAAAGTAATTGCGATTTTTGCCATTGAAAGTAATGGCAAAAAAACACAATTTCTTTCGCACCAACATAATGTATAACATAAACTAATGCTTAATATATTTCAAGATGACATTACTTAGTCATTATGAATTCTTAATTACATTATGAAGTTTAGTTAGTTTTGTACGTAGAAGAATAAGGAAAGAACGGAAGGGCTCTGCTATCTTTTAAAGATATTAAGTAAAATATTTATCATTTATCTTTCTACCTACATGGATATTAATATCCTACATTTTAAAAGGATAGTTATGTCCAGAGAATCTAAGCCATTGTTCAAGCTCAGAAATGGCAATGGTAAGGTTTGAACCCCGGGCAGAGCTTGCACTATGTCAGTCTTTGGAAGTCAAAAGGGAAGTCGTGTTAACTGCTTAGGCTTATAGACAATCATCCCTTCAGAAAGCCCTTCTTGTTGGAAATCTGACAGACCTGCTAAGGCAAAGGAAATAGCATTTTAACTCTGTTCTTACCTTAACTCTAAAGTACATGAATAACGCTTTGCACTTAAGAAAGGCCTTTTATCTGAGTCTTTCAAACGCTGAACAAAACCAATTATTACCCACCCTCCTTCCTGGTTGAAAGAGATTTTAATCCCTAATTTGCTGACAGAGAGACAGAAGCCGGCAGGAATGAAGTGATTTACTGAGGGTCACAGAGTCTATGAAAGTGTTCAAGAATAACCCTGAGGACTTGTGACAAAAGAGCAATTGCCTTATGTAATTAGCAGTGAATTCCTCTGTCCTAATCACTGCATTTTATTGTTTCTCATGCAAAGTTTAGGGGAACTAAACTTCTTCTCTCTCCTTTCCCACCATAAATGGAACTTAGTGCTTTTTATGTAAATGTACTTTGTCAAAAACGTAGATCCCTATAATGTTATCCTCCATTTGTTTCACTGTTTTTAAAGATCTTACTGCAGAAGTTCCCAAACACTTCGAATGGGGTGGAAAAGCCCCATCAAAGAATTCAGATGTCCTGCTGGTTCCTTTGGCTACAACATCAAAACTCTTGCAGAAATGAAAAAAAAAAAAAAAACATACGTATCTTTATAGCAGCATGATTTATAATCCTTTGGGTATATACCCAGTAATGGGATGGCTGGGTCATATGGTACTTCTAGTTCTAGATCCTTGAGGAATTGCCATACTGTTTTCCACAATGGTTGAACTAGTTTACAGTCCCACCAACAGTGTAAAAGTGTTCCTATTTCTCCACATCCTCTCTAGCACCTGTTGTTTCCTGACTTTTTAATGATCGCCATTCTAACTGGTGTGAGATGGTATCTCATTGTGGTTTTGATTTGCATTTCTCTGATGGCCAGTGATGATGAGCATTTTTTCATGTGTCTGTTGGCTGTATGAATGTCTTCTTTTGAGAAATGTCTGTTCATATCCTTTGAGATCACTTGGACTCGGGAAGGGGAACATCACATACCGGGGCCTATCACGGGGAGAGGGGAGGGGGGAGGGATTGCATTGGGAGTTATACCTGATGTAAATGACGAGCTGATGGGTGTTGACAAGTTGATGGGTGCAGCACACCAACATGAAACAAGTATATATATGTAACAAACCTGCACGTTATGCACTTGTACACTAGAACTTAAAGTATAATAAAAGAAAATAATAACAAAATTAAAAAACAAAAAGGAAATAAAAAAAAAAAAACAAAAGTATGGTTCTGTTCTTGATGAAATGCCCAAGGAGGGTGTCTGGATACCAAGCCAAACACTGAGAGTGGGGATTAACTGCGTTTGAGATGTGACTGAAAACACGTTCAGCTGCTTTGCTCTACAGGGATCGCTGCCTCCTCACAAGCTCCACTGTGATGGATACACCCTATGTGACCCCCAGTGAGTCACACCTTTTCAACTCTCCTCATCTTGAATGCTGACATTTGCAGAGCGTGAGGTCCCCTGGGCAGACTGTGCCATGGTCAAGCCTTCGTGACCCCTGTGACCCACATGTACATGTCCAGAAGGTCTCCTGGAGCCAGTAAGTCTGGGACAACACGAAAACCACAAAAGAAGAAAAACGGCTAGTACCTGTCTTAGCTGATTGGGCAACCTTGCAACATTCTACAATTGTAGCATGCTCTACTGTAACTGATCAGTCAACCTCCGTGACACTGTGCTCTATGACCCCTCCCACCTTGTGATAATGTATCTTGCAACCTTCTTCCCCTGCCTGCAATAAATGGCCCCTAACTGTAACTTTCCACTGCTTACCCTAACCTATGAAATGAGCTCCAATCGCACCACCCTCCACCCTCCCAAAAAGGGCTGACTCCCTTTTTGGACTCAGCCCACTCGTACCTGGGTGACTAAACAGCCTTGTTGCTCACACTTTGCCTGTTCAGGTTGTCTCTTCAATTAGGCGCATGCATCACACACAGTTGATGGGATGAGATGCCACATCCTCGATTGTACTACCCATTATAGGACTAGAGACACTCTACGTTGCTGACTTTGAAGAAGCCAGCTTCCATATTACAAGGGAGCCTGCAAGAGGGCCAGGTGGAAACGGACTGCAGGTAGCCTCTAGGGGCTGTGTGGCCCCACATTGACAGCCAGCAAGGGGAATCTCATATGTGCAACCACAAAGAATTGAATTCTGCCAACCACAGGAGCTTAGAAAGGGATCCACGATCCAGAAAGAAATGCAGCCCAATCATGATTCTAATTGTGGCCTCATGAAACTCCAACCAGAGCACTTAGCTAAGTCATTTCTGAACTCCTGATCCTTGGGACAGTATGCTATAAATGAATGCTTTCTAAATCCATTACTAAATGGATTTAGAAATCCATTGAGTATTTGGCAAACAGTTACCTGACAATAGAAAATGAATATAAACATCCTTCTAGTTTAGATAAAAAAGATAGATAGTAACATAACATTTTATGTCAAAAGGACATTAGCAGGTATTAAAGTGATGCCTTAATGATATATTTGATTCTAATGGATAATTTTACCTATTATAATCCAGAGCAAAGAAGAAAAAGGAAGCAGGGAAAGATTCCATAGAAGAAGGAACCAGGTGTCTGAAGCACAGAGGTCTAACTATTTGCAACTCATCCTGTGCCTTAAAAATGGGAAGAATAGGCTATCTATTATTAATTAATGACAGAAAACGCCAAAGCGGCATTGGCATCACTGTATTAAAACTTAATGCCCCAGTATATCATTTGTAACCACCTAAAATTGAACTGAAGCTATAACTGGTTTTGAAAGAGTGCAGCAAAGCAAGATTATGAAACAGGTATATTGATATTTGTGTGATCTTTTGACCATTTGTTCTCAAATGTGGCTTTCTGTTCACTGTCTGTTGGAATGTAAAATATTTTTAATAAATTAAGGACTTCAGATTAAAAAAAAGAAAAATTCCTAAGCATCATCCCAGAGTTAACTGAATAAAAATCCTCAAAAATAAGACCTGTTACCTCTCTCCAACCGCTACACACACACATACACCCACACACAATACACATGCACTTCATATACACACCAAAGACTTCATGAGGTTCTAGTGTAGCTAGCCTAGTCACTGGTATTTGCCATAACAGAGCTCATCACTAACAGGTCACTTCTTTTTGTGCTAGAAGCACCTTGTATATGTTATACATCTAGTTCAATGGTTCTCAATCTTGCCTGCACAATATAATTACTTGAAGAGCTTTATAATTCCTAATGCTGAAGCTTTTTCCTAGAGCAATTACATCAGAATCACCAAGCATAGTAGCCACTATTTTTAATTTGTAAAGCTCCCCAGATGGTTGCAACATGCATTTAAGTTTGAGACTGCTGAGCTGTAGATAATAGTTTGCACTTTCTGCATCCTTCCTAATACATAATTATGTAGTCCAAAACCCAAACACTGCCTGGGAGGTATGTAGGCCAACTATGACTGTCCCACTTTGACAGAACATACAGCTGAGGTCGATCATTGGGGACCACACTATAATAATTCCTTTTTATCGAACTTCATGTTTATTATATTTATTTCTTTAAAAAAGTGCAATCTAGTTATCATTATCCCAGTTTATAGACAAAGACACACGGTCTCCTGAGTTAGAGGGAACTGCCCAAATGAGTAACATGACCTGAGGCTGAGTGACACCAAAGCTTATGATGCCTTCACAAAACCAGTGATTCTCAAAGTGTAGTCTCTGGACCAGTAGCATCAGCATCACCTGGGAACTTGTAAAACAAACAAACAAAAAAAAATGCAAATGCTGTGACCCAATCCCAACCCTACTAAGTCATAATCTTCCAAGATGGGGCCCAGGAATCTGTGTCTTGACAAGCCCTTCAGGTGATTCTGAGGCTCATTATAGGTAGACAGTGTACTAGATTCTTCTGTCTCTATCAGCTGCTCACCTTTGGAGACTCAGCATCTGGCAAGAGACCTAAAAATGTGTGGGCACCTCAGTGAGTAAGATGGGGTGAGGGAGGAGGTTTTTCTCTCGCTATCTTCCCTTCCTCTCATTTCCAATTTACATTAACAATCTATGTTGAAAATGTGAGGGGATGTATCAGAGATACCATATGGGAAAAAAAATGGTGGAGTTATGCTGGTCATATTTACTTGCAGGGGTGCCTAGCTATGTTGAGCTACTTTCACACAAGTGTGACCATTTTAATATGTTGACGAATGGTTTATCCTTTGAATCAAAGTATGGAGAGTTTTCAAAGTTTCATTAAAAATGAGTATCCCAACTGTTTCCAGGGAAATGAATTTGTGATCTTAAGGGCTTTGGGGTAATTGGTGTTGAGGGAACCAAGGCAGTTGGTTTCCTTTCTCGGATGGAAGCTGCTTCAGTTTACTACCATGCTATAAAACCCAAGTGCCGCTGACCTGCTTAGTGTATTTCTGCTATGCTTAGGGTTCATTCATTAGAACTGTACATTTGACTAGGGGGAAATCAAAATTAAAAGGCCACTCGTGTTTGACTTATCAGAGATGTCTATTAATATTTTCTGAGCAAACTGCAAAGTCTTTTAAAGAAGTATATAAAATAGGCTTTTGGTATATTCAGGTCTGATGGAAATTTGTCTCTTGGGATGGGGTGAGATGGGAGAAAGAGAAAGCAATAAAGACAGAGAAGAGGAAAAAAAAGAGAAAGAGGAGAATGGGGAAGAGCTGAAAAGAGACAATAATTCACAAGGGGAAGAGACAGAAGAGGTAAACCAAAAAAAAAAAGGAGAGAAAGAAAGGAGGAGTGAAGAAATAAGAGGTGGGGTCAGAAGGATTTAAAAAGGGGAAAGAAAAGAGTTTGGGAAAAGAGGGGAAGGAGAGAGAAGGAAGAAGAGAAAGACATATGGGCCACAAAAAATAAAATAAAGCAATGAATGCAGACTTTGGAGCCTAGTAATTTATTGTGAAGTGGCACTTGTATTAGACATGCTGCAGAGATGCTGGCTCCAAAGGTTAATAATGGCAGTAATCATGATTCCAATTTATAGCAAATGCAATGAAAGGCAGCCAGACCCCAAACAGAGAAACCCTACGGGATGGCAGTGGAATAATAACATAGCAGCAGTCGAGGAATACAGGGATGCTGGGAGATTGGATTCAGTTCTCCTGTGTTCGACAACTATTTTGTATCTGGTGTACAATCCAATGTTAAAAAGAAAAAAAAAGTATACTTATTACTAGATGTCTGAATCAGAGCAAAGAAGTTTAGGTGTTCACATGAACACATTTTAAGTTTTATTCTGTGATTCGCCTCCTCTGAGCACTGACTTTTAGTCCAGATTGGTCTTTTACACCTCCTTTCCTTTCTGTCCTTGCTGCTCATTGTTTTTCTACTGCCAGTCATCAGTACCGCTGTTTCATTGCAAATGCCTGCTGTCTCTGAAGCAGAGCCATTGCAGAACAGGCATAACTACTCATCCTCTTTCCTAGTTGTCAAAGCCCTTTTCTCTTAATGCAGGTTTATTTATTTGTATGTATTGTCTTGATAGATTACCCATCAAGATTCCTTTTAATCAGCGGTCTGTGTGTGTGATGAGCACTCATCTCCATTATAATCTCCTCTGCCCCCATTACCACAAAGTCCTAGCTCTTTGCAGATCATTAAGTTTTGGAGGAGAAACAAACTTCCTCTGCATAATAGAGGGAGAAAAACTTAGAAAGCCCAGGGCAAGGAGAAGGGGGTTAGGAGCAGAAATGGGAGAAAGACAGACCCCATTCATTCAGATGGTGGAAACTTGTGTGCAGTGTGTATGTGGAAACCCTATAAAAATATTCTGCAGTGTCAACTACCGGTATGAATTCTGAGTAAATTGTTGTTGTGGATCCCAAAGAAGAGGCAGAGATTCTTATCTGGTCTGCATAAGGTTGGACAAAGGCAGCAGTCGTGGGGGGTGTCAGATGTGAAGAGGATGGAATTAGAAGAAATCCTTGGACATCACAGACTTCTACATGCCATGGAACTGGGGATCTTAGGGGATGGATTTCAAAAGGGATCAAAGCAATTTAATTTGGATCTCCAGGGGTGCCTGTAGCTACTTTGGTTTCCATATGTATAAGAATAAACTATATGGTGGGGTGTGTATGCTATTTGATACATAAACCTTTGATACCTTTAAGGATGACCTGTTTTCAAATAGATTCATGACAGCAAGTTTTCTCTCCCTGTTCAGACCATAAGCTCCGTAAGGATACAAGTGTATCTTCTCTGACTTTTGAATAACCTGCAGCATCTAGTTTAACCCTTAGCACATACAAAGTGTTTAGTAAGGGACTGTGTCTCCTAGACTGCCTGGATCCACTCACTTTCTGCCACCCCACCCTCTGGGGTTTTTCCAGACTCTCATTCCCTTTTGGAGATGATTCACCCAGGAGGGAGGGGCATCTGCACACCTGGATTGCAGAGAACCAGGTACAGTGATGACCTACAGACACCTCTGGTTTACAGACATTGGCAGCATGGTTTTTTCAACTATGAAAGTTACAGTAATTATCCTCCAATGCCAGGAATGGAATCCCTTGATAGACCTCAATCTATATTCAAGACTCAAGTCAAGCACCAGCCTGTATTTAAAAACTAAGGAAACAATGGAGGTTTATTGAAATTATGTCATTATAGTTGACAAAGAGAAACTATTTCAACCGAGAACTGAATTGAATAAACCTTTCTCAGAAACTCTCTTTGTTTAATGGGCAATTACAGTATACCAGCATGGGTGTGCCACAGAGGATCAAAGTCCACAGATACTGATTATATTCCTATCTAGGAAGGATCAGTATGAAATACACATATGATGGGGCTCTCACAGAATGGGATATTTTCCCCCTTTTTCTCTCATGTCTCAATGTTCCTCTGGGAACTGTGTGAAGGTAAAGTCAAAAAGAAAGTTCTTACATTCTTAAATCCTCTGTAAAGGATCTGAAGCTCTTTCTTGGTAAATTTGCTCTGGGCTTCCAGAAGCTCAAGGGCCTCAGGCCGATGCCTGACGGTGGCCATCTCCAGTTCATCTTCCACGCTGTCTGTGGAAGAAAACAAGAAAGAGCCTTAGGACCAGCCGCTGCTCACCGAGGTTTACACATAGCAACACAGGAAAACAGAAGAACATGTCTGCTAATGTCTGTGATTGTCCACAGAGGAAGGACCCTCACAATGCCAATAAGGCCTTTACATTTCCCAGTTTAAGCGCATTAAGCTAAAACACTTGTACATGATTTCTTTTGCATATTCTTGTCATTAATGTAGATATTACAACTCTAGCATTTTTTTTAAGATAACAAAAAAGAGCACAGGAATTTATTTCAGATAATCAGTGCATTATATGATTACTTCAAATAAAAAGTTTAAGTAGTAATATACATTACTCTATAAATCTAACAGTGTAGTAACGTATATTTCTTTATTTTTTCCAACGTTTAAGTTCAGAGGTACATGTGCAGGATGTGCAGGTTTCTTACATAGGTAAAGGTGTGCCACAGTGGTTTGTTGCACAGATCATCCCATCGCCCAGGTATGAAGCCCAGCATCTATTAGCTATTCTTCCTGATCCTCTCCCTCCCCCAACAGGTGCCCAGTGTGTGTTGTTCCCTGGCAATGTGTCCATGTGTTCTCATCAATCAGCTCCCACTTACAAGTGAGAACATGCAGTGTTTGGTTTTCTGTTCCTGCATTAGTTGGCTGTAGATAATGGCCTCCAAATCCATCTATGTGCCTGCAAATAAAATGATCTCTCTCCTTTTTATGGCTGCATAGTATTCCATGGTGTATATGTACCACATTTTCTTTTTCCAATCTATCATTTGTGGGCATTTAGGTTGATTCTGTGACTTTCCAATTGTGAATAGTGCTGCAACAAACATATGCATGCATGTATCTTTATAACAGAATGAATTATATTCCTTTGCGTTTATACCCTGTAATGGGATTGCTGGGTCAAATGGTATTTCTGCCTCTAGGTCTTTGAGGAATCACTGCACTATCTTCCACCATGGTTGAACTAATTCACACTCCCACCAACAGTGAAAAGTTTCCCTTTTTCTCTACAACCTCACCAGCATCTCTAGCATTTTTAAGGTACAGTTAGAAAAAAAAAAAAATCACCAGTAGTCCAACCTGGAATTTGTTTCTATATAACAACCACTAGTTATAAACAACGAAATTGTCATTTAATAATAATCAGTTTTGTGCCCTATGTATAATGCAACTACAAGATAGACTCTGCTAATGTTCTCTAAGGATTCCATTGAAATCAGATATTTTGCACGGCTACTTGGGAGGCTGAGGTTGGGGGATTGCTTGAGCCCAGGAGGCTGAGGCTGCAGTGAGCAGTGATGGCATCACTGCAGTCCAGTCTGGGTGACAGCATGAGACCATGTCTCAAACAAACAGACAAACAAAAATAGAACCTTAGACTGTCAGAATTGAAGGACATCTGAAGAAAGATATAAGGAGACAGAGAAAGAAGGAAACCTCCCTAATTCATTCTATGAAGCCAGCGTCACCCTAATAACAAAACCAGCAAATGACATACCCAAAAGAGAACACTACACACTACAGACTGATATCCTTGATGAACATATATGTTAAAATCCTTAACAAAATACTAGCTAGCCAAATCCAACAACATATCAAAAAGATAATTCACCATGTTCAAGTGGGTTTCATACCAGGAATGCAGGGATGGTTTAACATATGCAAGTCAATAAATGTGATACACTACATAAACAGAATTAAAAACAAAAATCACATGATCATCTCAGTAGATGCTGAAAACCATTCAACAAAATCCAACATTCTTTTATGATTAAAACTCAGCCAAATTGGCATAGAAGGCACATACCTTAATGTAATAAAAGCCATCTATGACACACCCACAGCCAACATAATATTGAATGGGAAAAAGTTGAAAGCATTCCCTCTGAGAATGGGAACAAGACAAGGATGCCCACTCTCACCACTCCTCTTCAACGTAGTATTGGAAGTCCTAGCCAGAGCAATCAGACAAGAGAAAGAAAGGGCATCCAAACTGGTAAAGAGGAAGTCAAACTCTCATTGTTTGTTGATGACATGATTGTTTACCTTGAAAATCCTAATGACTTCTCCAGAAAGCTCCTAGAACTGATAAAAGAATTCAGCAAAGTTTCTGGATAGAAGATTAATGTACAAAATCAGTAGCTCTTCTATATACTAACAGTGGCCAGAGAATCAAATCAAGAACTCAACTCCTTTATAATAGCTGCAAAAATATAAAATACTTAGGAATATACCTAACAAAGGAGTCAAAAGACCTCTACAAGGAAAACTACAAAACACTATTGAAAAAAATCATAAATGACACAAACAAATGGAAACACATCCCATGCTCATGGATGGGTAGAATAAATATTGTGAAAATGACCATACTGCCAAAAGCAATCTACAAATTCAATGTAATCCCCATCAGAATACCACCATTATTCTTCCCAGAATTAGAAAAAACAATTGTAAAATTCATGTGGAACCAAAAAAGAGCCTGCATAGCTTCATAGCCAAAGCAAGACTAAGCAAAAAGAACAAATCTGGAGGCCTCATACTACCTGATTTCAAACTATACTATAAAGCCATAGTCACCAAAATGGCATGGTACTGGTATAAAAAGTGGCACACAGACCAAGGGAACAGAATAGAGAATTTGGAAATAAACCCAAATACTTACAGCCAACTGATCTTTGACAAAGCAAACAAAAACATAAAGTGGGGGAAAGGATACCCTTTCAACCAATGGTGCTGGGATAATTGATTAGCCTCATGGAGGAGAATGAAACTGGGTCCTCTTCTCTCACCTTATACAAAAATCAACTCAAGATGGATTAAGGACTTAAATCTAAGACCAGATGCTGTAAAATTTCTAGAATATAACATTGGAAAAACCCTTCTAGATATTGGCTTAGGCAAGGATCTCATGACCAAGAACCCAAAAGCAAATGCAATAAAAACAAAGATAAATAGCTGGTACCTCATTAAACTAAAGAGCTTTTGCATGGCAAAAGGAATAGTCAGCAGAGTAAACAGACAACCCACAGAGTAGGAGAAAATCTTCACAATCTATACATCTGACAAAGGACTAACATCCAGAATGTACAATGAACTCAAATCAGTATGAAAAAAACCAACAATCCCATCAAAAAGTAAGTTAAGAACATGAATGGACAATTCTCTAAAGAAGGTATACAAATGACCAACAAACATGAAAAAATGCTCAACATCACTAATGATCAGGGAAATGCAAATCAAAACCATAATGCAGTACCACCTTACTCCTGCAACAGTGGCCATAATAAAAAAATCAAAAAACAGTAGATGTTGGTGTGGATACAGTGAACAGGGAACACTTCTACATTGCTTGTGGGAATGTCAACTAGTACAGCCATTATGGAAAACAGTGAGGAGATTCCTTAAAGAACTAAAAGTAGAACTACCATTTATCAATCCCACTACTGGGTATCTACCTAAAGCAAAAGAAGTCACTATTCAAAAAAGATACTTGCACACGCATGTTTACAGTAGCACAATTCACAATTGCAAAATCACGGAACCATCCCAAATGCCCATCAATCAATGAGTGGATAAAGAAACTGATATATTTATATAATGGAATACTACTCAGCCATAAAAAGGAATGAATTAATGGCATTTGGAGTGACCTGGATGAGACTGGAGATTATTATTCTAAGTGACATAACTCAGGAATGGAAAACCAAACATCATATGTTCTTACTGATTTGTGTGAGCTAAGCTATGAGGACACAAAAGCATAAGCATGATACAATGGACTCTGGGGACCTGGGGGGAAGAATGGGAAACAGGAGAGGGATAAAAGACTACAAATATGGTGCAGTGTATACATGGGTGATGGGTGCACCAAAATCTCACAAATCACCACTAAAGAACTTACTCATGTAACCAAATACCACCTGTACCCCAATAATTTATGAGGAAAAAAAAGAATTGAAGGACATCTGCTCATTTTACAAGTAAAGTGAAAAAAGAAATCAGGTATTTTGACTTGAGCTACAAAATAAAATGTTCAGATTAGGTGCTGACATGGGTAAAGTAACCAGCAACCAGTTGGTTTCATGGGTACATACTGGATGGACGGGGGCCTACGGGATGTTCTATTTAGGTCTATTTTGTAGTGAATAGAGTCAATAGGTATAGATAAGCTTTAAAATATTGTACTCTGCTTTGTGAATTATGTTTACACTATAATTTCTCAAAGATGTTTTATGCAAAAGGGAATTTCGTGCCCATAGATGTTTGGAAAATGTTGTGAACTTTAATATAATTTTGTCACAAAATATTAAAAAATATAGGTTTGAGAAGACCTGTAACAAAGAGGCCTGTTTAATTTTGCATAACCCAAATGACCCCAAAGGTATTTGTCCACAAAACCTTTTCTGGCCCAAGTAACATCTGGTATTATCTGCACATTTGCCGTAGGGTCACGTAAGCACAAATCTGAAAGATTTGGAAATATATTAGGGTTCAGGTGCTTGTGTCTCAAAGAATATCATCCTTTAGTCCAGCTCCTTTGAAGTAGGGTCAGATGGTGGCCTATAGGAATTCTCTCTGTTGTGTAAATCAATCCACACCTCAGATGAAGAACTTAGCCAGAATAAAAACATCCAGGCTCAGTATGAAACCATGGCTTCCCTTTTCTATCCTTTCTTCTTGACTACACATTCTAGACTCAGAGAGAAGGATCTAAGGATAACAGTCAGCTCCTCTCGTCCCAGGACCACTAGGACCCCAATCCCTTGTCCCATGGGTCAGTTGGAAATGTGGTCCTCTTTGCCAAAGTCGAGTCATTTTTGACACTAATAATGCTACCTCTTGCTAACATCTGCTCCTCCTTATTGCTTTGCCTCACTGAGAACACTGAGGGGCCAAAGTTCTCACTTAGCAAAGAAGAGAAGGTCAGTGGTACCCTAATCTTAGCATATCTTAATTATTGCCCTCAAGGAGTTTACCAAAAACAACAACAACAATATTGGTGATGAAACAAACACTTGGAGTGGCTATATTTGCGAAAACGAGTAACAGATAAAAATACTTGCTTTGCACTTTTTATATTGTAATAACTTATCTGGAAAGAGTGAAATGGAAAAGCTTCAGAATAGTGATTGATAAAAAAAAAGAAAAGGACATGAAAAGATGAGAAGGCTAAGAATAAACTGAGCAGACAAGGATAAAATTGGTGGGAAAGTAAGTAGTTGTGCTCCTAAAGTATGTGGGAAGAGCTAAAAGTAGCTGGAAAAAGGCACCTAGGCATTAACAAATTGATCTGGGCTTTATGGGGAAAATCAAAAAAGCCAAAATGGGGCTCCTTCAATTTTCTCCTTCATTCATTTGAACAAATGGGTTGATTCTATTCAATGGGTCCTGAGATAGAAAAGATGACGGAAAATGTTGCTTTTAGACTGCTGTTGATCCAATGACTTCAACTATGTTGTATGACTGTATTTGCCAATGCAGGAGTAAATACCATGCAACAGACCTTACGTAAATAGATAATATCAAATAGAAAGGGTGTGCTTTCTTGAACAACGTCTGATGCAATCTTCTTTTGAATCATTTATAGTGCAATTTCTTCAACCTAAAATGTTCCACTTTCCTTTTCCACATGTTAAAATGTATATATCTTTCATGATCCAATTTAAAGATAAGTGCCTCATCTCTGAAGTCTCTCTGGATTGCCCCACTATGCAGAATTGATGACCTCCTGGTCATCGTTCCTACACTCTGGTTCTTGTCTAGCATGTAAAACATAACATCACGATCTGCTCATGTTTGTTTTCTCCATTGTGCATTTTTTTGCAGACAAGATCAATATCTTGCATGTTTTGTTTATCCTCTGAACCTAACAGGGAGTCTGATACTCCTTTGTCACTTAAAAATAATCTGGTAAATGATATTCCTGCTCAACTTTCTGATCCTCTCCAATCCCTTGAATATTCGCTGCCCTATAGGGAAATAATTTTCAAACTGAAATTTGTGGCCCGTTGGTGGACCTCAAATGTCTTCTTCAGAATCACTATGTTCTCTATTCATTGTGTTGGGAAATACAGCAAAAGCAGAGGGGATTTTAATTAAATTTTCTGAGCAGTCTTTCAATCATAACATAACCTTGTCTAGACCTAGTGACCCTCTACACAGGAAAGAAACAAAACAGCAGATGAACTTCTGGGCCTTTGTATTGGACAGCAATCTGAGCTGTGCTACAAACAGAGTTTCTTTCTCTGCAGATGCAAAGTCTGAGACAAAAGACACAGGGCTGGAGGATCAGTATAATTGAATTAAGTGTGTATGATAGGATGATCATCACATGCAGCATTTAAAAAAAGAAAAAGAAACAACAACAACAACAAAAAAAAAAAAAAAAAACGCCCTTGAAGTGTCTGCCTGTGGGCTCTCTTGCTTTTTCAGCAGTCTGGTACCTTACTTCTTAATCACTCCTACCTGCCAAAGGGCTGTTTCTATGTCTAGGCAGCTGACAGGCTCTAAAAACAAAACTGAAATCATCAGCAATCACCAGCATACGGTAAGTTAAAAAAGCAACACCACTACCATCCTGGCTAACAGGGTGAAAACCCGTCTCTACTAAAAATACAAAAAAATTAGCCGGGCGTGGTGGTGGGCGCCTGTAGTCCCAGCTACTCAGGAGGCTGAGGCTGGAGAATGGCGTGAACCTGGGAGGCGGAGCTTGCAGTGAGCCGAGATCGCACCACTGCACTCCAGCCTGGGCGACAGAG
>NC_045436.1:164727075-164966933 GCF_002776525.5 Piliocolobus tephrosceles | reverse complement strand
AAAAAAAAAAAAAAAAAAAAGCAACACCACTGAACCCAATCAACTCTGATTCCTGGAGGCAAACTGTGGGGAGCACAGCATGATTCCCATGTAGGACTATGAATTCTCGTTGTGACTCAGCCACCTTGTAAGAGCCTGCATTTTGGGTGGTTTTCACCCAGTGCCTAACATTTATTGAGCCCCTGTTGTATCCCAGGAGATGGGCAAGGTGCTTGATTGGCATAATCCTAATCCTCACAATAACCCCAGAGTGAGGTATAATTGTTTATTTTTCACATACATGGAGACTGAGTCTCATGGATGTGAAGAAATTCATGACCAGAAGTCAAGTATGTATTATATATATATATATAAACATACATATATATCCTATGCATATATATGGGTTTCCGTATGTATGCACAGGGACAGGATTTACACCCCAGTCTTTGATGCTACAGCTTATGTTCTTCCCATTTCGCCACAGTCTCTTTCAATACCAACAGAAATAATGATATAAATAATGATAACCTCTCTTCTCTCTTATTTTGTCAAACTCCTCAGAAAAGTTAACTATATTCATTAGATCTGTTTTCTTGCTCTCCCCTTAATCTACTGCGGGCTGACTTCTGGTTCTATGGTGGACTGAATTATGTCCCTCCTCAAATTCATATGTTGAAGGTCTAACCCTATATTTGGAGGTAGGGCCTTTAAGAAGATAGTTAAGGATAGGCTGGGAGTGGTGGCTCACACCTGTAATCCCAGAACTTTGGGAGGCTGAGGTGGGTGGATCACCGAGGTCAGGAGTTTGAGACCAGCCTGGCCAACAGGGCAAAATCCCGTCTCTACTAAAAATACAAAAAAGTAAGCAGGCTTGGTGGTGGGTGCCTGTAATCCCAGCTACTTGGGAGGCTGAGGCAGAAGAATCCCTTCAACCCAGGAGGCAGAGGCTGCAGTGAGCTGAGATCTCACTACTGCACTCTAGCCTGGGCAACGAGAGTGACGATACACCTCAAAAAAACAAAAACAAAAAAAAAGGTAAGGATACATAAGGTCATAAAAGCCTTGTAGGATTGGTGTCCTTTTAAGAAGAGGAAGACACACCAGGAATGTTGGGGTACCTCAAATGTCTTCTTGGGCTCACAGAAGAAAGGCCATGTGAAGACGGAGTGGGAAGGTGGTGCATGGCTGGTATCCGGACCTTGAACTTCCAGCCTTTAGAACTGTGAGAGAGTAAATTTCTGTTGCTTAAGCCAACCAGTCTGTGGCATTTTGTTACGGCAGCCCTAGCAAACTAATATATCTACCTATATTCAAATGACACACAACACTGATAAAAGCAGGTCTTGTTATCCACAAAGTTTGCACAGTGAGTGCTGGGCAGTTTGCTAGCCAATTATGTCATTTAATCTTCACAATACCTTTCAAGAGAAGGATTATCATCCCTATTTTATAAATGAGAAAATTGAGGCTTGGAAAGTCTAACTTCGCCATAACTCAAGTAACCCTTGGCCAAACGGCTAGTTAGCAAACAAGGTGAAGACAGGTGTCTTCAAGCAGCCCAAAGTCCAGGTTACTGAGCACTGTGCTGAGAATGTCAATAGCAACCATCACCCTATGGAGAACTTTTGCTCTAAGCCTGGTTGTATATTATCTCATTTTAATACAGACAGAAGTTCAGTGAGATAGCTACATTTTACAAGAAGTCATGTAACCCTCATTTTACAAGGAGTAAAGTGGGACTCACATTTCTTAAATAACTTACTCAAGGTCACACAAGCTTATAAATGACAGGGCTGGGATTTAATCCCCGGCTTTTTGACACCAAAGACCATGAGCTTAGTCAATATGCTATTTTAAGAGATGGCAACAATTAAATTACTCGGTTCAAAATCCTAGGGGATAAAAGATTTTAAATCACAAACTAGTTGGCTGCTGAGCCTCCAATGCCTCAATTTCTTTCCAGGGAAAATATGCCTCAGGCACCTTCAGGAGATCACCAGACCAGCGGACAAAGCTGTGCTGATAAGAAACACATGGTAGAATAAGGTACAAAGTGATGGGATCTCAGAGCTGGAAGGAACACAGGAAGTTGTTTTTCTGCATTTTACCCCTGTGAAATTTAGATTTGGGAAAGATGAATGTTTCGTTTGAGACAAAAACCAGAACCAGATGGGACTCGGGACTCTGGCCTCTGGAGTCATCTCCAGGCCATGCCGACATATCACTCAGTCATCTTGCAGAGGAGCCAATTCAAATGTGTATTTGCATCCAGAGATAAGCAAAATACAAATAGTATTTTAATTCATGTAGCTTCTAACAAATTTAATTTTAATCAGACAACAAATTCCCAAATCCAGACACCCTTGAGCTTCCTGGCTGTCTCTTTTTGTCCTTTGTTCTTTAGATTTCAGTCTCTCAGGGCCGAGGTTGTCCTAAGTTTGACTCAACAGTCCCCTCAGGCCATGACACAATTGGGCTAGAAATTGGAATTCAAATCATCTGGGAACAGAATGAGTTTTAAAAATAGGCATCGTTCTCCCCTTTCTCACAACTTCTCTTAAAATACAATAGAAGCTTGGTACAGCTCAACTCATAATTATGCAAATTTGACTCTGAGGTCAAACCATGCTGTCCAGAACACTACTACAGAACGTCTTGCCTTACAAACAAATATGAGTGTGAGTCCTACCTTCTGAAGACATGCTCTGGAAACAAGTCTTCTAATGCAGAAACCAAATAATATTATGAAGAATAATGTCACTTTTTGAGAAAGCTGATTCAGAACTCAGGCCATGTGCGCAGAGCGGAGTCCTTGCCTATAAAGCATGAAGCACTGTGAGGCTGTTGGCTTCGTTCTTTTACTTAGGTCCTGCCAAAATACTGGAAGGATTATCTTATTTGGCACACTGAAGGTGCTGCATAAGATAATGTGAAATAAATAACTACTTGAAGCATTCCAAGAATAGTGAGTGTATCTATAGCAGGTCCCGTTTCTTTTTTTTTTGCTTTTCTTTTTTCTTGAGATGGAGTCTCCTGTTGCTCAGGCTGGAGTGCAGTGGCGCAATCTCGACTCACTGCAAGCTCCGCCTTCCAGGTTAAAGCAATTCTCCTGCCTCAGCCTCCCAAGTAGCTGGAATTAGAGGAACGCCCCACCACACCTGGCTAATTTTTGTATTTAGTAGAGATGGGGTTTCACTGTGTTGATTAGGCTGGTCTCAAACTATTAACCTCAGGTAATCCACGTGCCTCGGCCTCCCAAAGTGCTGGGATTATAGGTGTGAACCACCGCACCTGGCCCCATTTCTAAATACAACATGACTCCTATTTAAAAATAGATGTATCCATTTGTCATTCTAAAGATATTATAAATATTGTAACTTTAAAATTCTATTTGAGCTGAAATTAATTTGTCTAGACAAAGCTTCAGCCTGCTTGACTTATATTGCTTTATCTCATTGATAAAAATACCCTCTGAGCCATGACTCCTAATGTTTATGTTTTATTAAATTGGCCTAATAGTGAGTTGATCCATATGGCAATAACGTCATGAAGTTGACCACTTTCTAATGATATGTTATATATTATTAGATATTTAGAAGCTTGGTCCAGTGGTGGATACTGGAGGAAGATTTCCAGTGCTGAAAGATTCTTGACCATAGCATTCAATACTATTCCTGAGAACCTCTAGGATAAGGAGGTGATGCTATTGTTTGTTTAATGTTCAAGTCTGATACGTCAGGACAAAGAAAAAGCTGCCTGGAGGAAGATTTCCAAAGCGAATTTTCATGGCACTGTTAATGTATTTCCGCCCTTCTTTTCCACTGCAAAAACTTGTAGGGGGATGACAATCTACTCACCATTCCATTCCTCGATTCCACTGCTCACAAAGCTCAAAGAGGGGGGCATGATAATCAGCTGAGGAAATAGTTTCTTGGGTGGGGGAACGTGCTGAAGTCCGCACAGCTGTGCGGCTGATGAGTGTGGGCAGGGGGAGCCAGGACCTGCCCCAAACCTGTCTTTCCTCTTCCTATTACATCATTTGACCTCCTTGGATAGAGAGTTTAAACTGGGGCCAGGCCCTGTAAGCAACTCTTTAGGCTTTGACAATTTTAAATGCTTTATTGCAAGAATGCAGAGGTCTGGGAACTCCCTTGCCTTTTCCTATCTTCATTACTATTCACCCAGTCACCTACCAAGAATGATTTTCAGGTGCACATGGAGAGTATAGCAGCAATTAATTCCAAGCTGATCACACACAGGCTGCAAGTAGAAAGCAATCAATCCTTTCGAAACACTGCAGGCGTCCTAGGCCTTCCTAGACCATCCTGAGCAATTGGAATCCTGATGTTTTAGTTAGTTTGACATGTATTTCTGCAACCCTGGCCCTGAATGTATGTTAGAACCAAATACAAAAACAAACAAACACCAAAAAATGAACAAAACCATTTATAATTAGTACTTTATCTTATTTAATATTTGTATATCACATTGAAAATGAACACTGCTTGGAAAATGGCCATTTAGTTTGAACGTCTTCTGTTATAGGTGCTTGCTGGCAGTGACATTGCAATTTCCATTCCAGGAGAATGAGAATTGCTTTGCAATTTCATAATTGAATTCAATCACTTATGAAATATAACAACCCAGTGGTGAACAGCTGAAGCTATTTGTCACAGCACTTATGAAATAGATTGTCTCTACCTTATTTGTAAACATAAATAACTCTTCAACAAGCTTAGATTTTAAAAAATAATCACCTACTTGGAATGCTTATTATCAGCATTAACCATATTATTACTACAGCATCATGAATGGCCCCTTATGGTAAGAGTTATTATTATTATTATTATTATTATTATTTTGAGAAGGAGTCTTACTCTGTCACCCAGGCTGGAGTACAATGGTGTGGTCTCAGCTTATTGCAACCTCCACCTCCTGGGTTCAAGCGATTCTCCCGCCTCAGCCTCCCAAGTAGCTGGGACTATAGGCATGTGCCACCACACCTGGCTAATTTTTGTATTTTTAGTAGAGACAGGGTTTCACTTTGTTGGCCAGGCTGGTCTCAAACTCCTGACCTTGTGATCCGCCTGCCTCGGCCTCCCAAAGTGCTGGGATTACAGACATCAGCCACTGTGCCTGGATGAGTTATTATTTTTTAGGTGGTAGGGTCTTAACTGATTTTTGGTAAATGAAAAAAACAAAAATTGTATTGCCGGTCATTATGCACAGACAGAAAATCTACAATAGGAATGCTGAGGGGGCAAAGGAAGGAAACAAGAAATTTAATTGAATTTACACATGAAGACAGACCAGAAGAGACTGATATTCTCGTCAGGAAAGGCAAAAGCTGAGAGGGATTATGAGCAAAGAGAAAAATTTTAAAAGCAATGGTACATGGAGAGAGATGAGGAAAGCCCAGATTAGTTTATTAAATTAAAAATGCCCTATCCAAGGAGTGTCTCATGAACTTTGATAGACTTTCTACTATTTGCCCTAAAAATCTAATAATAAGACACATGTATGTGTATATTTATTACAACACTATTTACAATAGCAAAGGCATGGAATCAACCTAAATGCCCATCAATGGTAGACTGGATAAAGAAAATGTGGTGCACATATACCATGGAATACTACGTAGCCATAAAAAAGAACAAGATTATGTCATTTGCAGAAACATGGATGCAGCTGGAGGCCATCATCCTTAGCAAATTAATCCAGGAACAGACAACCAAATAACATATGTTCTCACTTATAATTGGGAGCTAAAAGATAAGAACACATGGATACATAGAGGGGAACAAGAGACACTGGGGCCTACTGGAGTGTGGAGGGTGGGAAGAGGAAGAGGATTAGGAAAAATAATCAGTACTAGGCTTAATGTGACTGCCAAGTGGGTTCACCTTACCCACTGCCTAGACAGAGCCAATTTATCAAGACAAGGGAATTGCAATGGAGAAAACATAATTCATGCAGAGTCAGCTTTGCGGGAGACCAGAGTTTTATTATTACTCAAATCAGTCTCCCTGAGCATTCAGAGGTGGGAGTTTTTAAGGATAATTTGGTGAGTAGGGGCTCGGGAAGTGGGGAGTGCTGATTCGTCAGGTTGGAGATGGAATCATAGGGGGCTCGAAGTGGGGTTTTTTTGTTGTCTTCTGTTCCTGAGTGGGATCTCAGAAATGGTTGAGTCAGATTATCGGTCTAGGTGGTATCAGCTGATCCACTGAGTGCAGGGTCTGCAAAATATCTCAACCCCTGATCTTGGGTTTGACAATAATGATGTGATCCCCCCAGGAGCAATTTGGGGAAGTTCAGACTCTTGCAGCCAGAGGCTGCATGACCCCTAAACTATAATTTCCAATCTTGTAGCTAATTTGTTAGTCCTGTAAATGCAGATTGGTCCCCAGGCAAGAAGGGAGTCTTTTCCGGAAAGGACTATTATCAATTTTGTTTCAGACTCAAACCATACACTAAATTATTTCCCAAGATTAGTTTAGCCTACGCCCAGGATGAACAAGGACAGCTTAAAGCTAGAAGCAAGATGGAGATCTCTTTCACTGTCATAACTTCCTCAATTAAACGTTTGCAAAGGAGGTTTCATTCATACCTAGGTATTTACGACCAGACAAAATAATCTGTACAACGAACCCCTGTGACACGAGTTTACCTATGTAACAAACCTGCACATGTATCCCTGAATTTAAAAGTTTAAAAAAAAGTTGAATACACAGAGACAGAGAATAAAACAATGGTTAAAGTGGGGAGGAACTAGGGAGATGTAGTCAAGGTATAGAAAGTAACATATAGGATGAACAAGTCTAGAGATCTTAAATTACAACATGAAAATTATAGTTAATATTGTATTGAATTTGGGATCTTTGCTAAAATAATATATTTTAGGTACTCTTGCTACATATGAAAAATGGGTAACTATGTGAGATAATGAATATGTTACTTTACTTGATTATAGTAACTGTGTCACCATCTATATGTATATCAAAACATCATGTTGTATACCATAAATATATATAATAACATTTCAAAATGTTTATACAACTTCTGAAATTGAGTCAGTAATAAAGAACCTGCCAACTGAAACAAGCCCTGGACCAGATGGACTCACAGCTGAATTCTACCAGACATACTAAGAACTGATACCATTTCTACTAAAACTACTCTAAAATATCAAGGAGGAGGAGCCCCTCCCTAACTCATTCTATGAAGCCAGCATCAGCCTGATACCAAACTCTGGCAGAGACTCAACCAAAAATGAAAATTTCAGACTAATATCCCTCATGAACATAGACACAAAAATCCTCAAGAAAATACTAGCATATTGAATCCAGCAGCACATCAAAAAGTTAATACACCACAATGAAGTAAGCCTTGTTCCTGGAATGAAAGGTTGGTTCAACATATGCAAATCAATAAATGTGATTCACTACATAAACAGAATCAAAAGCAGGAACAATATGATCATCTCAACAGACACAGAGAAAGCTTTCAGTAACACCCAATATCCCTTTATGATAAAAACCCTCACCAGACTAGGCATCTAAAAAACATAGCTCAAAATAATAAGAGCCATCTATGACAAACCCACAGCCAACATCATACTAAATGGGCAAAAGCTCCAACCATTCTCCCTGAGAACTGGAACATGACAAGGATGCTCACTCTCACTACTCTTATTCAACATGGTATTGGAAGTCCTAGCCAGAGCATTCAGGTGAGAGAAAGAAATAAAAGGCATTTAAATAGGAAAGGAAGAAGTCAAGCTATCTCTCTTCACTGATGATATAACTCTATACCTAGAAAATACTAAAGACCCTTTCAAAAGGCAATGAGAATTGATAAACAACTTTAGTAAAGTTTCAGGATAAAAAATCAATGCACAAAACTCAGTAGTATTTCTACACACCAACGATGTCCAGGCTGAAAGTGAAATCAAGAACACAATCTCAATTACAGTATTCACAAAGAAAATAAAATACATAGGAATACAGCTCACCAAGGAAGTGAAAGATCTCTACAAGGAGTACTACAAAATACTGTTGAAAGAAATCAAAGTGACACAAATAAATTGAAAAGCATTTCATGCTTGCACATTGAAAGACTCAGTGTTGTAAAAATGACCATAGTGCCCAATGCAATTTATAGATTAAATACTATTCTTGTCAAACTACTAAGAACATTCTTCACAGAATTAGAAGAAAACTATTCTAAAATTCATATGAAACCAAAAAACAGCCAGAATAGCCAAAGCAATCCTATAAGCAAAAGAAAAAGTAAAACAGAAACAAAGCCCAAGACATAACATTACCTGATTTTAAACTCTACTATAAAGCCACAGTAACCAAAAGAACGTGGTACTGCTATACACACAGACACCTAGACCTATGAAACACAATAGAAAACCCAGAAATAAAGTCACACACCTACCACCGTCTGATCTTTGACAAGCCTGACAAAAACAAGCAATGAGGAAAGGACTTCCTATTCAATGAATGGAGCTGGGATAACTGGCTAACTATATGCAGAAGATTGAAACTGGACCCTTACCTTTCACCGTATACAAAAGTTAGCTCAAAATGGATTAAAGATTTCAATATAAATCTCAAACTATAAAAATCCTGGAAGACAATCTAGGGTATACTTTTCTCAACATCGACTGTGGCAAATAATTTTTGGCTAAGTTCCCAAAAACAATTGTAACAAAACAAAAATAGACAAGTGGGACCTAATTAAACTCAAGAGCTGCTGCACAGAGAAGGAAACTATCAATAGAGCAAACAGATAACTTACAGAATGGGAGAAGATACTCACGAACGATGTACCCAACAAAGGCCTAATACCAAGAGTCTATACGGTAGGGAACTTAAATCACCAAGCAAAAAACAAAAAACCCCCTTTAAAAATGGGCATAGCACATGAATAAACATTTCTCAAAAGAAGACACAGAGGTGATCAACAAACATGAAACAATGCTCACCATTACTAACCATCAGAGAAATGTAAATCAAAATGACAATGAGATACCATCTCATAGCAGTCAGAATGGCTATTACTAGAAAGTTCAAAAACAGATGCTGGTGTTGCTGCAGAGTAAAGGGAATTCTTCCACATGGTGGGAATGTAAATTGGTCCAGCCATTGTGGAAAGCAGTCTGGAGATTTCTCAAAGAACTTAAAACAGGGCTACCATTTGACCCAGCAATCTCATTACTGGGTACACACCCAAAAGAAAACAAATAATTCTACCAAAAAGACAAACGCACTCACAGTTTCATTGCTGTGCTATTCACAATAGCAAAGAAGTGGAATCAACCCAGATGCCCATCGGTGGTAGATTGGGTTAAGAAAATGAGGTGCACAGACACCATGAAATACTATGCAGCCATAAAAAAGAAGGAAATCTTGTGCTTTGCAGCAACATGAATGGGGCTGGAAGCCATAATCCCAAGCAAATTAACATAGGACTAGAAAAATAAATACTGTGTGTTCTCACTTCTAAGTGGGAGTTAAACATTGAACACACATGGACATAAATATGGGAACAGACACTACAGACTGCTGGGACAGGCAGACGTTAAAAAACTACCTATTGGGTACTATGCTCTCTGCCAGGGTGACAGGATCCTAATTCCAAACCTCAGCATGATGCAATACTCCGATGTAACAAATCCGAACATGTACCCACTGTATCTAACATAGAATTTGAAAAAGAAGAACATTATTGTAAAGAGATAGACATATGGAAAATGTATTTATGCAAAATGTCATGCCTAATTCATAAGATGTTACTGTGTTGCTTTAGAAAGCAGGCAGTAAACAGATGGAATTGATTACCTAGTGAGTTAAATAGAGTTTGGATAAGCATAGTTATAATAAATTTTTGGTGGTATATTAGGGGGATGATTTGCAGCTAATATCAGTGATGACAATAGTATTCTGCACTAAAACATTTATCCACCTATGTTTTAAAAAGCTATTAGGAAAACTGGGCAGTGTTCTGGGTTTTGTTATGTTCCTTCTACTTTTAAGCTAGTTTCCTCCTTGGCCTTAATTCCCCCACGTGTTTAATGGCATAGAAATAGACAAAAAAAAAAAAAAAAAGTAGTTAATATTATAGAATAAGGTAACTGTGGGCATTAAATGAGATGGTCCATGTGTCTGGCACATAGTAAACATTCAATTAATGATATTGTTGTTCATATAATGTGTAGTAGTATTAGTATTATTTGCAGTAATATCTAGTGTTACCTTCAACACCAGGAGCAGAACAGTACCTGGGAGTGCTAATTCTGACAAATTATTCAGTTCCTCTGAGCTTTCCTTCTTGGGTCTATTTCCCAACTCTGGCACTGGACAATGTGTTTAACCTTTCCAAGCCTCAATTTTAAAATCTATAGACTGGGGATAATATTTGTATCAATTTCTTAAAGTTAAGAGATTTAATTACTGGCAGGCAGTAATAATATATGACAGTAATGATGACTACTAATAATTATTGCATATGTACTAATTGAGGTGTTATTCTAGAACATTTAGGAGTGAGGGGTCTAACACAGCACTTTCTGAGTTTGAATCATTTTTCTGACTCTTGTTAGCTCTGTGTGACCTTGGGCAAAGTGCTTAGCCTATGCCTCAGTTTCTTCATCAATAAAAGGGGAAGAGCAATGGGACCTACTATAAAATGTTGCCAGGAAGTTGAAATAAAATAATGTGAATAAACCATGTAAAATAGTGGCTGGCACATAGTGTTTAAAATGCTTATTATATCGCTGAATTATTAAAATGTTCTTTGAGATGAGTATGATTTTGCCCGTTTTCTATGGGTACATTGAGATACAGAGAGATTGAATAACTTGTCCAAAGACACACAGTGATAAGGTTTGGCTCCGTGTGCCCACCCAAATCTCATGTTGAATTGTAATTCCTGGTGTTGGGGGAAGGACCTGGTGGGAGGTGACTGGATCATGGGGGTGGATTTCTTCCTTGCTGTTCTTGTGATAGTGAGCTCTCACGAGATCTAGTTGTTAAGTGTGTAGCACTGTCCCCTTCACTCTATCTCTCCCACTCTACCATGTGAAGAAGCTGCTTGCTGCCCCTTCACCCTTCCATTACGATTGTAAGTTTCCTGAGGCCTCCCCAACCATGCTTTCTCTACAGCCTGTGCAACTGTGAGTTAATTAAACCTCTTTTCTTCATAAATCACCCAGTCTTAGGTAGTTCTTTCTAGCAGTGTGAGAACAAACTAATGCACACAGCAAGGGTAATTCTGTTTTGAAAAAATCCTTGCCCCCCAAATTGTACCCAGCTGCTTTGTTTTGCAGGCACTATTTGCTGTTGAATTGCTAATCATGGGATCCACTAGAAAACACAGCTCCCTGAGGACCATTTATACTCTTCCTGTTTGGAATTGATAGGGGAATAAAGACCATCTTTTGAAATAGAATTTGAGACAATAACTGAGCTTTATAGTCTGTCATTTCCTCCCCCACACCTTATGATTTAATATCCTGGATGGTTTTCTATTCCCTGAATAAAGCCTAAATTGTCAACTTCTGTGTTTTTGCTTATTCTATCCCCTCTGAATGAACTTGCCGTTCTTCCTCCTCAACCTACTCTGTCTCTAGTCTCTGAGGCTCATTTCAGTGGGGAGGGGGCTTCGCAGAGGAGAGGCCTCCTGTGACATTCACACACCCTGTGCACTTGTCAGTTTTGATGGCTTTATGTATCAATGACTTCTTTGAATATCTGTCATTTCCTTTGTGATATAAACATTTAGAGGCAAGAGATCTATCTTGATTATCTTCTTACCACTAATGCCTAGTATGGCCTGGGCATTAGAGACAATTTATTCATTTATTCATTAAATATCGATTGAGTGCCTATTATGACCCAGGCATTGGTCAAGGTACAGTGGACACTAAAATGAACAAAAACAACAAAATCCTCTCTCCCATGGGCCTGAAATTCTAATGGAAGAGTCACCAATTGGACATCTGAGTGATGATGTCAAGTGGCTGGATAGAGACATGGTTCTGAAATTGATGAGCACAGTCTGGCTGAAGATGTGAATATCAGAGTCATCACTGTATAAGTAATATTAAGACCATCAAACTCAGTGTGATCACTAAGGCAGTATACGTTGGCAGAAAATATAACAGTACTTCTTTCGTTTATGGAATGAAGGAATACATTTAAAAAAAAAACTAAAAGGGCCAGGGAGTGGCAGGGACTCCAGAGTAGGAAAGCTCAAAGCAGGATCAGCCTAGAAATGACCAATTTCTAAGAATTACTTTTCCTGTGGGTTTCCTCTCCTGGGGGCATGTCACAGAGCTTCCTGTTCATGGTGGTATTCACCAACAAGAAAATAACTAAGCAGCATGGCTGTATTTAACACTCATTAAACACAGACACAGTTTCCACATGGTCTTTACATATTCTTCATGTCTTCAAACATTTGCCCACGGATAAACAGTGTCTCTCTTTGAGTTCTTTTTTCCTCTTAGTCCAGGGGCAGCTTGCATGTAAACATCGCATCCAAATAATGATGCCTAAACTCATCTTGATGTGACCAAGCTTTGGCAGTTGGGTGGTAAAACATCATAAAATCTCCCACAACATTATCAAGTGAAAAAAGTTGGAAGTGATTTCAGAGAACTCAGGAAAAATGCTTTGCAAAACAAAGCATGAAAATGTACTGTCCAGACTCTGCCCCCAACTCTCCCGTTAGAGTATAAGATCATGGTGGGCTGGATCCATGTCTGGCTTATTCATGGCTGCATCACTGGCACCAAGGTGGTAGTGCCATGTTGTCAGCATTGATAAAAATTTGTCAACTGATTAAACGACCTGGCTTGAGTCCCAGCTTTGCCATTTAGTAGCTATGTAATTTAGGACAAGTCACTTAAAACCTCAAGTTTTTAATCTCTTCATCTGCAAACTGGCAATAATAGTGGCACTTGAACAGTAAGTCTGGAGAGTAAGCAGAATAATGTATTAAATAATTTTTCATGGTGCATGGCGCATCATAGCAATGAATCCGCATACAGGCTTTCTGTAATGATATGATTTTGACACTGATCCTTCTAACATCTGCTCACTTAAAGCATTAATTTTACACTTTTATTGGAATAAATGTGATTTTTTAAATATCCTCAGGAACACTCAACGAAGAATAGGTCCATCTCTGAGCAGAGTCTGAAAACACTATAACATGCTATGGGATTGGTTTTCTCCACAGCCTCAAAGGAGAATGGTTTGCTGAAAGATAAATAAGGTTTCATACTGTCAGTTCATCTCCAGAATTCATCTTTTGTTCTTCTATTTCTTCTTTTTAATGAAACCTTACGAATAAAGATGGACCAATATTTCTGTAAAGAATTGTTGCCTAGGGCAAAAGGCAATTTGAAAGGTAAGAAGGCTAAACTTGAACCCTGCAATCTAAGCAGATAGAAAAACAATGCTCTGTATTTTGTAGACCTGGCGGAGTAGAAAATTGAGGCTCTTTGGAGAATTAGGTTCCCATTTCAGCAGAAACCAGACTCATTGACCAGACTCACATTTAGCCCAAATATTACTTCTTAGGCCAGTGAAAATGAAAAATAGGTTGTATAGCTCCTATGAGAAGCTACCTTGGTTACCATCATGACAGTATTACATAAAACAAAGAAGATTCTCATTTATCTAACAGTCTACACAGTGTTTTGTAAGGGGTCATCATTCCACCCATTGTGACCCAAATGAATAGTAACAAAAGTGGAAAAATCAAGTGGGAAGCAAAAGACTTAATCATATAGGTAACCTGAAAAAAACAAAAGATGCACTAATCAACAACAAAACTTGTTTAACGCTTGTTTCAAAAATTTGTGTTATTGAAGCATTTAAAGCCAAGATGTCGAAAATAAAACTATCATCTCTCCTTAAGTGGCCTTCATGACCTTCCCTCTATGCACCTTATCTTGATAAATTTCACCATTATCACTTTGGTGGAGTCACTTCATCTCTTTCCTATCTTTCACTCAATATCACAAATTGTCTTTCAATATTTCCAATTACACACAAATTCCACCATGTGTTTCAAATTTATCCTCTCCCTTCCACCATGATTGCCATGTTTAGGACAGTCTAGTGGTAAAGACACTAAGCTTTGGTATTACATCGTTGAAGGTAAAATCCCTGCTTTGATGTGTCATAATTGTTAGGTGCTGGGTGAGTGATTTAATTTCCTTGTTTACTTTTCTCTTTTAAATGGAGATTATAATTGTACCTTCCTCATAGACTTGCAGTAAATATTAAGAGTAATTGTTCAGGCTTAAAATAGCATTATGCTTAAGTGTTAGCTATTGACACTGTCTTGCATAGACATTTTAAGCAGTTTCCAACTAATTTTCCTGTCTTCTTTCTCTATCTCTCTCAACAATTTGTCTTCTGACTTATTTTTGGTGTTATATTACCGCTGTGAGTTTCAGTTGGTTCATTGTTTCAGAAACCAATATCCCACTAAGTTTGGTTATTAGTTTTGACACCCTGTCTCTTGTCTTCAGTTATTGTTCTTGATCCTTTGCTAGTCTTTTCTCTAACTTCAAGTTCACATCATGCCTTCTAAAATTTGGCTCATATCTAGCTCCCTCTACTCTTGGCTGACTAGCCATCCCCAAATGCCAGACAAGATGAAAAATCACTCCTCAACTTAAAAACCTCACTTAAAATCCCCATTGCCTCTCTGCAGAGTGAATGCAGCATAGTGCCCAGGAAAGTTTTCAAAATCTGGTCCCAGATCACTTTGCTGGCTGCTTCTCTTTCAGACTTCTTGCCCCTCCTGACTGTCTAAGCTTTGTCTTTTGAAGTACCTAGAATACTCCTCCTTTTTCTCCCTCTGATGAAATGATTCTTCACCAAAGGCCCTTGCTGAAAGATTAACTCTCTGTGAAATGCACCTAGGTGAGATTGAATTTCACCTATATCACTACAATAGTTGTGATCATCATAGCAGCAGGAGAATAACAGCAAAAGCAGTCAACATTTACTGACCACGTACTAGCCAGTAACTATTCTAAACACTTTACATGCTCATTAATCCTTTGAGCAAACTTACAGATTATTTACTATCATTTCTACCTTACGGATGAGGAAATTGAGGCCCAGAAGGGATAAGTAGCTTAAGTAAAGTTTCTATAACTAGTAAGTCACAGAATGAGGATTTGAACCAAATAGGCTAATCCCAGAGTTATCACCTTCAACTTTGTAACTCTAATATCTCTCTAGTTTTGCCTCTCACAGCATTCACAGCACTTTACTTGTATTCGTTGTGTCCTAGTGATCTACATATGTGTCTGTTTATTTCAGTACAATGTTAGTCTTCAGATGTAGTGATCTGTGTGTTCCCCTGTGCCTGAAACCATTGCTTTTCAAATAGTGCTCCATAAATGTCTGCCATATTGAAGTGAAATTCATTAAATTTGCCAACAGAGAACAGCTGTCCTGACACGCCTACCTTTACCTTTCCTATACTAAAACCTGTGAATGATTTAATGACGACCTCTAGTAGATATATAATGGACCAGGAAAAACAAAAACACGATTTTCCATTTTTCACTAAATATCTATGTGACTTTGGGCAAGCCACTTCATCTCTCCTTTTTTAGTTTGGAAGATGGAGATTATAACCCTTGTAATCTGCCATTATCACAGGAGTTTTATTCAAAAGAAAGAATTTTAAAACTTGCAAAAGGCCACACACATGTAAGAAACAAATATTCTAATAGGTAAAACATATAGCCAATATCTAAACGATAGGGCCAACTGGCATTACAGCTGGGTTAAATGGAGTTTCTAATGTTTCCCATGTTCTGCCTTTCATGGACAGTGAAATACCACAAAAGAAGGAAATCTGTGTTAGCTTTGAAACCTCCACCATTTGTCACAGCCAGGAATAATTAATGCCATCTCAATGGCTGCTGCAATGCTAGATCTGGAAAGAGACTTGGGCACAGTCTCTACTTCTTACTCATGGATGGTGAGAGGCCCAGAGAGAAGAAAAAAAACTCATTCAAGGGGCTACCACCATCTCCCTGCACAATATGTGCTGTGTATGAGGGTCCCACATTGAGCAGGTAAGTGGAAAAAGATCTAGTCATATTTTTTTGTAAAACTGACCAGAACGTTGAACGTAACTAGAGAACTGGTAAAGTACAGAGACTCTGCAGCTCCAGTGCTGTGTTCAGTCCCTCCCCCAACTCCCACACCTCTTGCTGGTGATGTGATTCAGGCAAATTAAATAATCCCTCATGCCTCAGTTTCCTATTCTGTAAAATGGGTATAATCGTGTCCATCTTACAGAGTTATTTTTAGGATATAATGAGTTATACTGTACAAGCCACTTAAAACTGTACTAGGCACATAGTAAGTGCTAAATATTTGTTAAATAAATAAAAATCACATCTGAGATTTTGAACACAACACTTTTAGGGCTTAATGAAATTGAATGAACCTTGCTTTCTATTAAGAAATACATGAATATTAAATTTACATTCATGGGTTATGCCACTGTTCTTCCACAGATTTTCCTGACAACATGCCTAGGTCAGAACCTTTAGCTAAATTCACCAAGGAGTTAGCATGAGATTAATTAACTATCAGAGGTTAAACATTAAAAAAAAAAATCCTGGAGGTTACTGTTGTAGTTTTAATTGGCATCATGTTGGCCGTTCAAGTTGCTTTTTGCAAACAAATCCTCCAACAGCCAAATGCTGACGATTTCTTTGCCAACAGAAGCATCTAAAAATTCCTATGATCAATGTGCTACCAGGAAAAACAAAACATACTGAAATGTTATGCTATATTTGATCCCAAAAACCTGAAACACAGTTAGGAAATTGTGTTTTGCAGTTTTGCAAGGCAATGTACTGATGGTGGCTTATTGATGAGTGGTCTAGTCTCACAATAACCTTGTCATATTCATGCTCCCATTTCTGCTCAAATCAAAAACAAAAACCCCTGGAATGAAGCTCTAATTTAGTGAATCAATTATTTTGATTGAATGAGGGCACAGAGATAGTACTGGGTAGATGTTGTTATTAGTCAAATTTAGATAAAAATGTGAACGCATACAAATACACAGATAATCACGTGTCGAATGTTTTATCTTTTGTATTTTTTCCTGACCATTATCTAGTAAGTACCTTTTTTGTCAAATAATGTCCATTGAATGAATAAGGAACATGACTACTTTATTCTTTGGTAAAAGAACTGGGACATAGAGAGATAAAGTGAATTATTCAGAGTTATTCAATGAGGAGATATAACCAGAGACTTGACAGCATTTATTATTTCTTTAAAAAATGTTTGTGCTGACATAAAATATAGTAGCTAGGAATTTCTTGACACTAAGTCATCCCTAAAGGAGCTCAATTCCTTAATCCTATAAATAGCTACTCAATATCAATGTACATTCATGAGCCAGTTGTCAGCCTCCAGCCTCCAAGATGTCATGGAATTGGGAAGCAATCTTTTTTTTTTTTTGAGACCGAGTCTCCCTCTGTCACCAGGCTGGAGTGCAGTGGTGTGATCTCTGCTCACTGCAACTTCTGCCCACCGGGTTCAAGTGATTCTCCTGCCTCAGCCTTCCAAATAGCTGGGACTGCAGGCGCGGACCACCACGCCCAGCTATGTTTTTTTTTTTTTGTATTTTTTAGTAGAGAGAGGGTTTCATTCTGTTGGCCAGGATAGTCTCAATCTCTTGACCTCGTGATCTGTCCACCTCGGCCTCCCAAAGTACTGGGATCATAGGCGTGAGCCACCATGCCCAGCCTGGGAAGAAATCTTATAAGAGGAGTGTGACTCTAAGTCTGACTGACGCTAAGTGTGACTGACTCTAAGAATTGTCACTGATCCTGTAGATCACAACACCTGGCTCCTAAGATCTACAGACTCGGGAAAACATCTTTCATCATTTAGCCTCCTTCTTTCTCAATGCTGCCGTGGTTCTGGAAGTCTGACCTTTGAGGACAATATTATCTGGACTCCTTGCCCTTCTGGCTTCCCATTGGGTTTGGCCACTGGAGAAGAGGACAAGAGAGAGGTTATGGTACTTATTATTTGGGCTCACTCTTTGGTGAGTTGACAATAGCTGCATTTCTCATCCAAGGACTAGAGCCCTATCTTATTGTTACAGCTAAAGCGATGGCTTTTTCCAGCTTCTGGTAACCAGCAACCTAGAAATGATAACTTTTGCTCTTGCTAACACTGAATGTTTCACAGCCTTATTGGCTCAAGAAACCCTACACATACCTTTGCAAAATGTTCCTTTATTCACCTCTCCCCCATTGCCCTATTTAAATATGCCTTTTGTTTCCTTCCTGGACCTTGACTGACATTGAATCGTAGAATTTCAGTGTTGGAAAATACTGGATTTGGAGTTGAGTTTCTCATTTCAGATTTTTTCAGAAGCTTTGTGATTTTGAGCAAATAATCTCCCTTCTCTAGTCCTCAGTTTCCTCACATATGAAATAGCCTATATTCCTTATAGTAGGCTATTATTATTACTACTATTTTAAAAATACTCTGTAAATCACTTAAAATGCGATGACTATTTCTTTAGAAACCATCTAGTCCAATTGGCTTTCTTGTGTGCCAACCACGTGAAATTGTCTTTCCCTCTCCTTGGATTTTTCCAGTAAGTCTTCTTCTATGAGTATGATGGTCTCATATCTTGCAATCAGACAGTAAGTGTATCGGTATCACTGGAGTAAAGTTCTTTTGGGTATAGTGTTTTGTTTATTCAACTTCTCAGGTGTGGGATTCTGCTCAAATCATTACAAGCTTTTCAGGCCACAGCTATCTCAATTGTGAATTGGGTAAAACCTACCCTCCTGCAGGCAAAAGGCCAGATCTAATGTTTTCTGTGTTTTTTTTTTTTTTTTCCCCAATTTGAAGATTTACATTAGGAAAAACGGCAACTACTGCAGACCTGTAAGAGCTCCCTCAATCAATATCAGAGGTCATCAGTGCTCTCAGCTGCTAAAGTGATGAAAACAGCAGGCTATGGAGTCAGAATTCTAGCTCTACCAACTGGGGCATTTGTTTTGTTTCTTAATGCCTCAGTTTTTTAGTCATTCTATGTACCTACCTCAAAAGGTGGTCGGGAACATCAAGTGAGTTCATCCTTGTCATTGGTTCATGCTTATGATATTTCCTATACTAAATACTTTGCATCGATTATCTTATTTAGTTCCCATGACAATCCATTTTCTGATAATCGTAATCATCTTTGTCTGTCTCCAATAAACCATGCCCCTTTCATCCTTCTAGAACACTCTCTCCAGACCTTCACATTACTGGCTTCCTTTTATTCTAAGGACTTAAAAGACATCTCAATGAAGCTTTCTCTGACCTAGTCAAGATATCTCCCCTGCATACATTCCCTTTGCATCATATCACCACAGGTTTACTTCTGCTGTAACACTTATCATGTCCCAAGATAACCTTTGTTTTCTTGTTTATTCTACCTCTTCCCGCATAAGCTCCAGGAAGGTAGTAAACTGTGTTCCACTCCTCACTAGAAAGTGAGTGTCTAGTATCATGCCTGCCCTATATGGTCTCTAAAAATATTGTGGAATGAATGACCAAATAAAGAAATTAAGAGGCAGAGAATTTACGTAAATAAGTTTACAGTGATAAACAGGCATTTTGTTTAGTAAGAGGCACAAGAGGAATTCAGACACATGCCAGGATGATGCTAAAACCCACAATGGCCCCCTTTGCCTCTTTCAATAGCTCTTGGAAGAGATCATGAAAGTCTGAGCTGGTTCAGAGCTGTAGCACAAGAGACATAAAGGAGAAGTGAAATTAAAAGATATTCAAAGAGTACACTGACCAGAGTTTAGTAGCCATTAAGATGGTGGGTGGGGGATCATTAAGCAGAGAGAAGATTTCAATTTCAGCAACTGGGCAGCTCTTGATGCCAATGAATGATGTAAGAAGCTCAGAGTGAGTTCTACAGAGTGATAGTGATTAGGATACTACCTCTGGCTGTGCATTCATCTGCATCCTGGGATGAAGGTTCAAAGAGCTGTGGGCAATTGGCTGGCTAGGGGACAGTGGGATAGGCCAAAAATGTGAACAAGACAATTCTTTGTTCAAAGCCCAGGTATTGCTGCCTCTATCCCTGTCTCATTTCTTACCCTGGTTGATGTGATATTAGTGTCAGGTGGAAGACATTCTAAGGCCAAAATTAATTCTCATTAGATCGTATCTATTACTCTTGTTCAACTACCAGTCAGATGGCTCGATGGGAGAAGGCCATTGGCTATGGCATAGATCCATCACCTCCTGTCTTTGAAGTCATGTGTGTTGATCCCTGGTACCTTTCCAAAACAGTGGTGCTTTTTGATATTTGTCTGACAGTCTTCTCAAACATCAAAGTCAAGATATGTGGTTCAACACGGTAGTTTGGGACTCATAAGTTTTGCCTTTGACATTTTAAAAATGAGAAATACATTTAATTTTCAAACATTTAAGAATGTTTATGGTTCTTCATGCAGAAAATCTTTGTCATATGCTGCTTCTTTTAATGTTTTCATTTGAGGCACAAACACCAGAACTAATAGTTTAAATCTGTATTTAACAAATGACTATAAAAGGTATAAAATTTCCAAGTATTAAGAATATTATGCCTAAATAACAAAAGAACTCAAGAAGAAATACGTATGCTTTGCTGAAAAACATTTGAAAGGCCAATTTGTGGAAAAATTTTGTAATATACATTGGAAAGCTTACATTCTGATAAATCAGTTCTTTTACCCAATAATTCAAAATTTAGGGGAAAGTAATTTTAAAAGCATAGCTATATACACAGAGTCATTTATCATAGTGCTATTTATACTGAGAGTGGGAGGTAAAAAGGGGAAAAATTTAAATATCCAAAGCCAGAGAATGGGGTCAAATACAATATACTAGCGCTATGGAATGTAGTATTATGCTTACCATTAAAAATGATTTTACAAAAAGTTTTAATAGCAGGGTTGATATTTATGAAAGTATACCATGTAAATGAAATAATAAAAATTTGGTATAGATATGATATCATCAGTACATATACATTGGTGGTAAAAAATATATTACTAGTTATTTGTAGTTACTTCAAGGTAGCAGATTGTGTGTGTGTGGTGTGCACATGTGTGTGTGGGTTCTTATCTTTCTTTGCACTTTTCAAATGGACTGTCCTGAACATGAGAGACTTTTGCAAACATGATAAATAAACCATTCACCTTTCCAACCCTGGAGGGGAAGGCAAAAGATGAAGAGGAGAAGGCGGGAGTCTTATGGGGTCCACAAATCATGAGCTAAGTCTAGCGTCGGTTCAGTATCAGCCAGTTCTATACATTCCCATTAGTATTTAAAGTCATTCTGATCTTTTTCTTAGTATTTTCTATTTTTTTCCCTCTCAACACATCCTTTTCCCTCACAGTTAGTTGAAAATTGCATTGTATCCTCTGTGAACATTTATTTGGGGGCATGGCTTTATCAGACGCTGGTGCACGAAGAGTGCTAACAAGACATGACAGTTTTCTGCTTCTCTATGTGAATACAGAGATCCATTTGAAAGTTACATTTTACCTGTCTACATGGTACCAATGACTATATTTTCAGCAAATATCTGATAAATTGGCAATTTTGATTCCAACCTGAAAGGAGAAAAGCGATGGCTCTAATAACCAACAATCTCTGACAAATAGTGGCAATAAAAGCACCTGCAGCTTCAACATCACGTAGGATTAGGGCTCTGGCATTTTTCTAGATTATGGTCTTCCAGGTTGCTGATGATGTTATGTTTTATTTGTGAGATGGTGTGTATGTGTGTGCAATGAAAGAAAAAAAATTCAGGGCAATGTATCTAAACTATAATTTTAATTTTTGTATGTGCATGGGATTATTACTAATAAAAGTTATTTAGTTCTGCCTCCTCTCCCTACAGAATATAATGTAAGCTCTGATAGAAAAGCTTTTTTTGTTTTGGTTTAGTTTTTAATCTATTTTATTCACTGCTCCATCTCCCAGCACAAGAAGTAGGCAGTGACATATAATAAATATTTGTTGAATGAATAAGTGAATTAATTAAATCTTATTATGATGAATATCACCTCTGGTCAGCGCCATTGACACAAATTGCTATTCTATTCTGGCACTTTTCATTGAATGTATCATGTTGTTTATGGTTCTTTCCGTATTTTCTCATTTGTGTTGTAGAGACCCATGACATTTTAGGGCATTCATATTTTAAAATCACTAATTGAATCCATGAGTTCCTACAAAATGTTGTAGCATTATAAAAAGAGAGTAGGTGGAGATGTGGGTTATAGCCCCAATACCTAGGGAATTCCACCTAGATTTTTAATGTTCCATTTTCTCACTAGCAAAGAATACCACCTTCTCTGATTCGAAGAGTTGTTTGATGCTTGAAAAAAATTGTATATAAAGAATGTTTGTACACACAGAATATTTGTAAATGTATATTCTAAGTTATATAGCATCTTTATAAAATAAATTCCTCAATTTATTTTTATTAAAGTTATTAAATAGTTATTTTATTAAAGTTATTAAACTATTCTAAGTTATATAGCATCTTTATAAAATAAATCCCTCAATTTATTTTTATTAAAGTTATTAAACAAGTTATTAAACTTCCCTTAAATATCCTCTATTTTCTACTCTTTAAGAATGCCACAAATTTGGAGAGAAAGAGAAGATGGAGAATGTGATGGTTAGCCTTACCTGTCAAGTTGGCTAGCCTACAGTGCACAGTTATTTAATCAAACCCTAATCTAAGTGTTGCTGTGAAGGTATTTTGTCGATATGCTTAACATCTATAATCAGTTGACACTAAGTTAAGCATAGATTACCCTGAATAATGTAGGTGCGCCTCATCTAATCAGTTGAGGCTTCCTAAAGAAATCCTTCCTGAGCTTCCGGATGCCAGCATATTCTATGAATTTCAGACATGCCAGCCCCCATAATGGTGTGAGCCAATTCCTTCGAATAAATCTCTTTACATATGTTTGCATATACGCATATGTACGTGGGTATATGCATGTGTATGTATGTATATTATATGTTTATGTGTATGCACGTGAGTATGTGTTGGTTCTGTTTTTCTACAGAATCTTGACTGATACAGGGACAGAATGAGCAAAGAAGAAAAGTCACATTTATTTAAATGTTTGACCCTTTGTAATATTTTTTCTAATCTAGTGATATTTCTGAATTTTGGCAGTGTCTAAATTATAGACCCAGTGGATGAGAGTCAAACAATGTACAAGGTAATATGGTTAAAGTGTCCAGCTGCTCTGCTAACAAGGCAAACAATAGGAATTCCTACAGTTACTTGAGTCTAGTCCCCATCCCTCACATCAAACAAAAATTCCCAGTGTTTTGCAGGACAGACTCCTGTCACTAAGACTGTGCTGTCGGTCTGCCAAATGGAAAATGACTCCTAATAGCCCAAATGTTCTCCTGGGTATTTAGGGAGACACGAATGCATCAATAGAGTTGCTTTCGTAGAATATAATATATTGATTCGTTGTAGAAGCAGAGAACTGCAATGCATGCAGGCCTAAAGAAACAAAACAAGAATTTCAGAGGAAAAAAAAAACCAAAAAACCCAAACTTGCTTTGAATAGCAGGAGACGACGTTTTGGCAGCTGAGCAGGGCAAGAGCTTCATGAGCCGCTCTTTAATGCTGCGCTTGGTGCTGTTCTGAGCGTAGAGGAAACCTAGAAGATACAGGATCAGTTCTGTTAATGCTGTCTGCAGAAAGAAACGGGACGTGCTGCGGGGTTTATCAGAGAAGCCAGGCAGGAAGGGTCAGGGATGCAGCCATCCACTCAGGCAATCACAGGCAGTGGGTTGGGACCCCGGAAGGAAAAAAAGGAAAGTTTGTTTTCTTCTCATTTAGTTTTGTTTTTATTTCTAAATATTGTTTTGAAGATAATGATGAACAAGTGAAAGCAGAATCACAAAATATATCTATTGAATGGCAAAAGATTAAAAAAAGCCATCAAAAAAAATCTGGTTTTTTTTTTTTTTTTTTTTTCCCTTAGATCAAGGATAAAACAAGTATCACTAGAAGAGTTAACTGAACTGAAATTTCAATATTGAAACCAGCACTAAGGGCCCACATGACAATTTTCTGTTATTGCTCCCCATCTTTGATTAGAGCAGAGATAGATACTTCACATCAGTCATTCACACCACAGTCACCTGTTAGTACCTTTGCCTTCCTGAAAATGAGGAAACAAATGTCCTTAATATGCAGCTTCATTAGCATATAGTGATATGGCCAGAGATGTGACAATCTTTCCCATTTTTTACATGTGGACACTAATGAATGGAACTTTTTCGAACAGAGTAATTCTGGGAGAAGCAAGGCAAGCTTGTCAAACATTAACCCAGAAATAGAGCAGTATGTCTGACAGCAGATACCTGGAGAGGACTCAAGAAAAATCAAAAGTGGTTGGAAGGGTGAGCTTGCAAACTGCTGAAACAACTTTTGATGTCAGGAGCCAACTATCCAAGTTAGCATCAATTTACCCACCCTGAGGTCTCAGACGGTTGGATGTCATGTTAATAGGTAACTAGCCTCCCCCAGCATGGAAGGTGTCAAATATAAAGCATCAGCACAGAAACCAATTTAAATCGAGGTTCTACCATCTTTATACATGAATCTGGCAAATGTATGACTTGTTCCTTTTCTAATTCTTATCTTGGAATTATAAAAAAGTCCTGACCACAAGCCTTCTGATTTAGTTTCCCTTCGGGCTGTTGTACCCACCAACAGTGTCCACAGGCTAAAACTCTTGTGTGTGTGTAGAGTGGGGTGACAAAATGAAGTAGTAAATACACAATTTAAATAAGATCATTCCTCTGATTAAAAGCCCTCTAAAAGCTTCATATTATTTTTCTATCAAGGATGCCAAGTATGATCTGGCCCTGCCTGAGTCTCTGACAGCATTTGCAGCCAGTCTCCCTGTTTTCTGGGCCATCCACAATTGGCCACACCACTCTTCTTGCTAGAACTCACAAAGCAGGCCCTCCTCTGGTCTTAATACCTATGTGGTATGAAATGTCTTGTTCAACTGCCGATTGAGGGTCTGGCACGTAACAGAAGGTCAATAAATGTCTGGCAAATGAGTAAAATAAATTCACTTTGGATGTCTAAAGAAGACTTGATTCATTTCCTAGATTAATATCTAAGTAAACTTTCCTTTAAGTTCTGGGATACATGTGCAGAACGTGCAGGTTTGTTACATAGGCACATGTGCCATGGTGGTTTGCTGCACCTATCAAGCCGTCATCTAGGTTTTAAGCTCCACATGTGTGTGTAGAGTCGGGTGACAAAAATTTTATAAACGTCCTTAATATCTCCCTCCCCTTGACCCCCACCCCTAACAGGCCCCTCTGTGTGATGTTCCCCTTCTTTTAAACTTGTAAAATAAATCTGGTTTACATAAAACACACCCTATATTTTGCTTCTGTTTTCCATTTCTGGAAGGATGCAGCCATCTAACTACCCTCTCCTTTGTAAACTCCTCTAGGACATGAGGGTCTTACTTTAGCTCCCCACACAGGCATTCTGCTCCTCCCCTTTATGCCATTTCAAACCTCCGTGCCAGGGTATATGCTGTTCCCTCAGTCTTGTCAGCTATTCACCAATTCTCAACTCCCGTGCAGTCTTTTTTTTTTTTTTTGAAACAGAGTCTCACTCTGTTGCCCAGGCCAGAGTGCAGTAGCACGATCTCAGTTCACTGCAACCTCCAGGTTCAAGCAATTCTCTTGCCTCAGCCTCGTGAGTAGCTGGGATTACAGGTGCATGCCAAGATGACTGGCTAATTTTTGCATTTTTAGTAGAGACAGGCTGGTTTCAAACTCCTGACCTCCAGTGATCCACCCACCTTGGCCTGCCAAAGTGCCAGGATTACAGGCGTGAGCTACTGCGCCCAGCCCCATGAGGCCTTTAAAACTCAGTTCAAACACACCTTCCTCTGGCCAACTTTCCCTCTTGTGTCTCCAACTTACCTAAGAGAAGAAAGACCTCCTCCCTCTCCTGCTTCCCAAGCTAATTTTGGGAGAAATTTAGCTTATAGTTTAAATGATAATAGCCCTTCCCCAAAACCAAACTGCCTTTGTAAAGCTAATGAAAGACCACCAGGTTAGGAGGATGAGAGGAGCCTGAATTCTGCTAAGGTGTAGCCATAAGCTATTACCAGCCGTTATTCTCGAGGTCATGAGATTCGTAACTTCCCCAATTACTCCTGCAGATAACATCACTATTGTAGAATCTAAGACTGGCTTTTTGAGATGTCTTTTCAGGTTTTTGCATTTCCGACAATGAACAGCTTCACCCAGACCTGCCAACCAGTCCTGTGACCCCACCCAGACGCCAGCTCAGAATGAGGACCATTTTCCATACCCCTAGGATTGCATCCCCAACCAATCGGCAGCACACTTTCCATTGTCCACCAACTATCCTTGAAAAACCCTGGCCTCTGAATTTTCAAGGAGGCTGATTTGAGGAATTAAAAACTCTGGGTCTCTGGCTCAGCCGGCTCGGTATGAATTAAACTTTTTATTGCAATTTATTTGTCTTCATAAATCAGCTCTACCTGGGCAGCAGGCAAAATGAACCCAATGCGCAGGTTACACTATCAACTTCAAAAAGTTAGGATCAGATGAAATAATATATAAAGCATTTAGCACAGTGACAGCCACATAATGCAGTCCAAACAAATATTAGATACTCATTTTGTTTCACTTATTTGAGTATACCATATTACTGACTGTCTCGGATCCTTTTCACATGCTGTTATCTGTATCTAAACTTTTACTTTACTTTCTCTTCATCTAGTTAATGCCTGTTCATCCCTGAGATTTCAGTTCAATGATAACTTTTGAGGGAAACCTTATAGGGCAAACCAAACTAGATTATGAACAGTTACTATAGATGCCCATAGTTTTCTATGTTTCTCCTTCATAGCAAGTATAATTAAAACAATTCATGATACAATTACATATTTAACACGTCTTCCCTACTGAAATGGAAGATGGAAGATGTTTACTTCTAGCCTTTACAGAATAAATGTTATTGGATATTCTTTTATTATTATTATTATACTTTAACTTCTAGGGTACATGTGCACAACGTGCAGGTTTGTTACATATGTATACATGTGCCATGTTGGTGTGCTGCACCCAGTAACTCGTGATTAACATTAGGTATATCTCCTAATGCTATCCCTGCCCGCTACCCCCTCCCAACAATAGGCCCCGGTGTGTGATGTTCCCCTTCATGTGTCCAAGTGATCTCATTGTTCAATTCCCACCTATGAGTGAGAACATGTGGTGTTTGGTTTTCTGTTCTTGTGATAGTTTGCTGAGAATGATGGTTTCCAGCTGCATCCATGTCCCTACAAAGGACATGAACTCATCCTTTTTGTATGGCTTCATAGTATTCTATGGTATATTTGTGCCACATTTTCTTAATCCAATCTGTCACTGATGGACATTTGGGTTGATTCCAAGTCTTTGCTATTGTAATAGTGCTGCAATAAACATACGTGTGCATGTGTCTTTATAGCAGCATGATTTATAATCCTTTGGGTATATACCCAGTAATGGGATGGCTGGGTCAAATGGTATTTCTAGTTCTAGATCCTTGAGGAATCGCCATACTGTTATTGGATATTCTATACCACTGTAAGGAAACATATAACTGGACACGCTACATGAGGCAACTCTTTCCAAGAATCGAACAATAAGCAATGTAGAACTGTGATGCTTGAGAGAAGAAAAACCTCAGACATGTGCTTCACAACTGCCCTGGCTCTCCCTGCCTCGTGACATATTCCTTCCATAGTTCAGGGAGGTGGAGCTCACAGTCACTGAGCTGAAGTGGCAGAGATTAGAGTTCCAGGCTCCTGAAGTGGCTGGAATTTGTAGGCCAGGGCAAAGAGAGAATTGATATATGTGTGTGTATTCTGCGGGTAGCTGGTGGGTGGGAAATTTGTGTGAAATTAAATGTGGGTTATTGACTAAGGGCTGGGATATGCATGCTCAGAGTAAGGCTTTATAATGCTTAGCAGGCAGGCCTGAGAATGGAATGAAATAACACAAGCCATGTAGAGCTGGAATGCTGCAAGATGTTGGAGTTCTAGCCCTGTCACCCTTCCAAAAAAACCTTCACTGAGCACCTCTGGCATTGCCCTGAGAACTCAGAAAAACCATTTTGGGAGTAGGGATAATTTCCTAGAGTAAGGGCCACAGTGTATCACTGAAGTAATCACTAAAGTTGACCAATCCTATCAAAGAATAGGCCTAAAGCTAGAAAGACCAAAAAGAGCTGCCGAACTGTGGAATGCTTCTAAACAATATTCAATATATTTTAAAGGAAGGCAACATGATCCAAACTCCTTATGATGTATCCTAATAACATCTCTTGAACTATTAAAAAAATTACTAGACATGTGAGAAAGCAGAACAAATGTGACTCATAATCAGGAAAAAAGAGGAGTCAATAAAAACAGACATTAGATAGCACAGATGTTGTAATTTGTAAGAAATGATGTTAAAGATAGTTATAATAAGTAGAGAAATAAAAAAATTCAGAAGAGAAATTAAACTACAAAAGGGAACTAAATGAAAATTCCATAAATAAAAAGAAAATTCTAAAAGGAAAACTTCATTAGATGGACTTAACAGCAGACTGAGAACTACTAAAGAGAGGATTATGAGCTTGAATAGAGATGAAAAGGAAGAAATCTGAATAATAGAAAAAGATTTAAAAATAAAGCGATCTTTACTCATCTGTGCATCATATCAAGAAGTACAACATAGGTATAAAGAACATAATGACAGGCGAGATAAAATTTTGAAGCATTAATGACCAAAATATTCCACATACGTTTTAAAACACAAATGAAACCTGTTGAACCAAAGGAAGATAAATAAAAGAAGAATCACACATAGCTGTAGGCAAAATGCTGAAAATCAAAAATGAAAAAAGGCTTTAAAAAGAAAAGAGAAGAAAAGGACCCGTACATACAGGGGTTATATAATGTAAGAATAATTTTTCATCAAAAACACCAGAAAACAGTGGAATAGAATCCTTAAAGTTCTCAGGGGAATACAGAGACTATCAACCCAGAATTTTATGTACGTTTTTGAGAATGAAGTTGAAATGAAGATATTTTTAGATAAAACAAACCTGTGATAATTCATAGCTAAAAGCCTTGCATTCCAAGAAATGCTAAAGGAATGTCCTCAGGCCAAGGTTAAATGGCATAATATGGAAACTTGACTGTACAGGTAGAAATAGCACAGGACCACCATATAATTAAATCAGAAATTGTATTTTTTTATTCATTACTGAATTCCCAGTATGTTACACAGTGCTTACTATATAAAACGTTCAGTCACTATCTACTGAAAGCATGAAATCAGACTATATATCTTATATGATATATCATATAAGATATATGATATCTTATATGTCTCAGTATGTGCAGATTTGCTACTTGTAATTAGCAGATGCATTTAGAATTTACATCTATGCTTCCTCACGGTGTGTGAAGCCATCCCCTAAATAGACAGCTGTGTGTGAAGGCACTCTACTAAGGATGATACCAACAGAATGAGGGGGTGGGACTGAATTCCCCAGCCAATCATACTAAAAGAAAATTGATGGTGAAGGTGAATCAATCTCCAAACTGCCTTAGTATGTAGGACATTTACCCTCACAGAGACTAACCACTCTTTGTTTTTATTAATTTATTAAGTTAATATTTATTGCCACCTACAACGATTCATATCTTAAATTAATTGGCTACATAAACCACTGAGCCTAATGAGAGGATTCAAAATTAAGTCAAAATAATTCTAGTTTACCTCAAAATCCTTCTCTTCCCCAAATTAAGTGCCTGGCTAGCTGTCATAAATTACATATTCCTTTTGGTTTTTTTAAAGGTTACATGTTCAAGAGTGTGAAAATAAGATGTTCTGTCTAAAGGCTACCGTGCCTGGTTTGTAAATGCATCTGTTAAATGTTGTATTTGCTCCCACAGCTTGCTATAGAATGTTACTTAATACAATATCATACTTATTACAATTTTTACTATAGGAGTGTAATAGGTAAAATTAATCTCTATTTTAGTGGGCTCGTGTTTAGTCTTTCAGCATCCTCTAAATTGCTGTGAATTTTTTTTGTCATGACTTGAAAGCAAGGATAGAGAAATACTTTAGAGATATCTGCGTTTTTTTCCCCTTCCAGAACTTGTGAGTATAATCATATTTGCTTTATATTTATAGTCATGAACTCCTAAACTGGCAGCTACAACCAAGAACCAAAAAATGGTGCATTCTGCTTCTTGTAATTCATCTCTGCTAATCAATTATAAGAAACAAGGAAAATTAGGGAAAATATTTTATTTGGATGGTTTCTATAAACAAGGGACTATAATCCTTGTACATTATTTTTTCATCTTTGCTGTTTCTTTGAGCAGTCTAATGCACCACACAATTATCTAAGGTATTTGTTTTCTATAAGAATTGTTTTAATTGTTTTCTATAAGAATTGTTTTAAAAGTATTCTTGTTACCAGAGTAGTTATATTATATTTCAAAGTGTAAGATGATTTTTAAAAGCCTGAGTACTGACCTAAGATGCAATTGTATGAACTGTACTCTGGAGGGCGGGGAGGGTGTCAGTGGAAGTTGTAAGAATTTTATTTTTTTGTGCCATCAAATATAGGTAAGAATAATTGTGCAATTCTGCTTTTTAAATAGGAACTATTGGCCTCCTTGGTCCTAAATGGAAGGGCTGATATTTTAAGTTGATTATTTTATTGTAAATTAATCCAACCTAATTCGTTTTAATTTGGTTGAATGTTTTTCTTGTTAAATGATGTTTAAAAAATAAAAACTGGAAGTTCAAAAAAAAAAAATAACAAAATTAAGTCAACTCCTGTATCTCTTCATCTAGAGGTCAAACCAAACTACTAGTATACTAACATAACACTTTAAAGACCATAAAACAAAGCAATACAAAAAGAGATGAAAAATTAATTACTTTTCATCTCATAAATATTTATTTGTCCAAAAAGCATTCTTTATAACATATATATTATAAGCATTATAAATGAGGTTCTTTGTAGAACTATAAATATACAGTGGTTACATAGAAAAAAAATCCCTGCTGTCCAGAATCTAACCATCCACATCATTATAATACCTATGACACTGTAGAATTTATTTGTCAGTTTCTGTCACTAAATCCCAAATTCCTTGATGGGGGGATTCTGTTTGTTGATGAATTAACTCATTTAAAAGCATTTGTTGAGTGCTAACTATGTGCTAGGAACTATCTCAGATGCTGGCAATAACGTACTGAATGAGCCAGTCAAAAAACTTCTATTTTAGCAAACCTTACACTATGGTTAGGAAGGAAAAAATAACAAAATAAATAGCAAATTATAAAGCACGTCAGATAGAAAGCAGGGATAGGGCCTAGAGACGTCTGTTGGTGGATACGGGTAAGAAAGAGGATGGGGAAAGACATATTTTTAAATATGGTGGCCAGGGAAGGTTGCATTGGAAATATTTTGCGCAAAAATACCTACATAAGATGAAAAGGTGTCTTATCCTATTTCGATTATTAACAATAACACAATGTATTACATATATTAGGTACTAATATATATTTGTTGAGTGATCATATCACTTAAATTTAAAGTTAATATTTATTGCTACCTACAATGGGCAGATTAATATCTTAAATTAGTTGGCTACATAAAGCGCTGAGCTCAAAGATCATTCAAACTTAAGTCAACTCCCATATCTCTGCATCTAGAAGTCAAACCAAACTACTAGTATACCAGTACTTCAAAGACGATAAAACGAAGCAATACAAAAAGAGAATAAAAAGTAAGTGTGTAAATATGTGCTCAAACTAAATGGAAATGCATTCGTTTTTACCAATTGGAAAGGTTTTATGCCTGATGTTACTGAAAACTGCCTGATGTTACTGAAAATGCCTGATGTTACTGAAAACACATCAGCCCATCGTCATCTTTATTGCTCCATTTTTCTGGTCATGCAGACCTCAGTAGTGGTGTATGCAAGTGGTCATTCTTCACTGGCTGCTTTTTCTGTTACACAAGAAATGCCATCACATGTCAATGTCGTGTGTCAGTGGTGAGCGATGGGCCATGAATTATGAATTCAACAAGTACTGACAGTAGCAATAAAAGTGGTAATTTCAGCATAATGAGAATTATTCTTATCTTCCTCCTTTTTGTGGTACAGCAGATAGCAAAAACTTCTATTTCCCGTGGAAATAACGGCTCGTGCTCCATTAATTCACAGTCCTGATCAGCTTCTATTTTGTGCTTTTGAAACACAGACAATGTTTTTCTTCGGAGATTTTAAGCCTGTGGAAGACTGGTGGAAGAAAATGGCAAATAATGTTTCCACAGATCTGGTGTCTTCCCGTGAATCAATAACTACGACAAAAATTGGGCTGAGCAAGGTGGTTCATGCCTGTAATCCTAGCACTGTGGGAGGCCAAGGCGGACTGATCACATGGTTAGGAGATCGAGACCATCCTGGTCAACATGTTGAAACTGCGTCTCTACTAAAAATGCAAAAATTAGCCAGGCGTGGTGGCGGATGCCCATAGTCCCAGCTACTCAGGAGGTGGAGGAAGGAGAATTGCTTGAACCCGGGAGGTGGAGGTTGCAGTAAGCAGAGATTGCGCCACAGCACTCTAGCCTGGAGATAGAGTGACACTCCGTCTCAAAAGACAAAACAAAACCAAAATCACCAGGAGTTTCCGGGGTACTGCGATCCCATCTGTGTTCTTCTTTGAACCAGTGACAAGCTGATTCATTACCAGTGTCATGGATGCTGGGAATAGGGAGTATATTTTTTTAGTACTTGCAAATGTGAACTTATTTATTAGGTTGGGGCAAAAGTAATTGTGATTTTTACCGTTGAAAATAATGGCAAAAACCGCAATTACTTTTGCCCCAACCTAATACTATGATGCCTATTTTTAAAGTGGACTTACAGTTCACAAATACTAGCATGACTACACACACAAACACATACACTCAGAATTCATTTAGTATTTTCAAATTCATTCCTGAAAATACAAGGCCCCAGATAACTTGGGGTTCATATGCTGGTAACAATTCTTGCAGAAAATTGCTGCCCAACCATGCAGTTGTTATTGGATCTTGCAGTCAGTCCCAAACCATTCACTTTTAAGAAAAGTAGCAACATTGTTCGTGACTGAATATGAGGAAAATACCTACATTTCATTTTGTAACTTTTTGAACTTGGGAGGCAGAAAATGACCTTCTTAATTGACCTATTTTGTTATGCTTGATTATAAAATAATTAGTTTGTCTATCGGTTCAAAAGAAGGCAGCTAGAAGGTGCTTGAATTTGCTGAAAACAATCTACTGATGCCAAATGCAAATGGAGTGAATTTGACTCTACTTAGAGTGGCTACCTGTTTCTCATAAGATTAATGCTACTCTCTCTGCCAGCCTTTCCATCTCGCTATCTCTGTCTCTGTCTCACTCTTTCTTAGTCTTTGTGCCATTGCTTTTATCTTTGTCTCTCTGTCTCCCTCTTCTCTGTCCCTGAGTTTCTCTGGCTTGATGTCTCTCTCTGTGTCACTGTTCTACATCTCTGTTTGTGTCTCTCCTTTCTTTTTCTGCCCTGTTTCTGTCTGTGTGTCTTTCTTTTTCTGCCCTGTTTCTGTCTGTCTCTACCCCTGATTCAGTCTCTCTCTCAGTCAAGGCAAGGTCCTATTTAATCTTCTTTAACTTGGTGTTGACTGTGTCCTTCACAAAACATTTAGAGAAGAGTTTTGGTCAGCTGAGTGCAGAATAATATTGCATGTTATCTGAGGCAGATGTTAGCAAACAACTGGAAGGTCAAAAGCGGTAATGTTTTCTAAAGCTGCTACTAAGTCTGTTTGTTTACATCACCTCTCTGCTCTACTGGCAGAACTAGCCAGAGAATACTAGCAGAAATCAACATGGAAAAGGTATCAATTTTCCTTGGGATCTTTTAAGATTGATCATTGAACCCCAATTTTCCCTTGCTCCTCTGAACAAATTGCCAAAACTACTTCTACAGGGCTATCCTTTGTGTGTGGTTTGGAAATTATCTGGAGTTTCTTATAAATAGGGTGACAAGACCTCTTAGTTTGTCCAGGACACTGCCAGTTTATGAGAGTTGTCCTAACATCCCATAGCTTGCACTCCCTTTTCATGTTCAAAAATGTTCTTATTTAAATGGTAAATTATATGGTCATGCAATATTAGCAACCGGTATGGTCTGTTCCACAAACTAAGGTACAGTCACTGACTAAGTGAATACTTCATTGCACTGTAAACAATGTAAATAATGCAATTTCATTTTTAAAAATGGTGTTTTGAAAATAGCTAATAGAGAAGGTGAAATAGGAAACTAAAAATGTTTTTGCAAACACATTAAAGCTAACATTTATGATTGAAAGATTCGAAACTTTAGGGTTCAGGAGAACTCGTTTGAATCTAAGTGCTGCCACTTTTTGTTTGTAAGACTTTGGAAAAGTAACAACATCACCGAGCCTCTGCTTTTTTTGTTTGTTTTGAGACAGAATCTTGCTCTTTCGCCCAGGCTGGAGTGCAGCAGCTTGATCACAGCTTACCGCATCCTTGAACTCCTGGGCTCAAATGATCCTCCTGCTTCAGCCTCCCAAGTAGCTGAGACTACAGGCACATACCACCATGCCCCAGTGTTTTTTGTTTGTTTTTTTTTTTTTTGTAGAAATGGGGTCTTGCGATGTTGCCCAGGCTGGTCTTAAACTCCTGGGCTCAAACAGTTCTCCCCACTCAGCTTCCCAAAGTGCTGGGATTACATGTGTGAACCACCTCACCCAGACACCTTGCCTTTTTGATCTCACCTGTATATGAGGTAAGCACCCAAAACAAAAAGGAAATTATCAAAAATGACAGCAGTATCTTTTTGAATATAACCTAAACCAAATGTACTATTTCTTTTCCTCAAGCTAACACAAATAACCCATATTTATTTTTATATTTTTAATTGAGGTTTTATTTATTTATTTATTATTATTTTTGTGTGTGTGTGACGGAGTCTTACTCTGTTGCCCAGGCTGGAGTACAGTGGCGTGATCTTGGCTCACTGCAACCTCTGCCTCCTAGGTTCAAGTGATTCACCTGCCTCAGCCTCCCAAGTAGCTGGGATTACAGGTGCCTACCACCATGCCTGGCTAAGTTTTGTATTTTTAGTAGAGATGAGGTTTCGCCATGTTGGCTAGACTGGTCTTGAACTCTGGCCTCCCAAAGTACCTGGATTACAGGCATGAGCCACCACACCCAGCCTTTTTTTTTTTTTTTTTTTTGAGAAAGAGTCTTGCTCTGTCACCCGTGCTGGAGTACAGTGATGTGATCTGGGCTCACTGCAACCTCCACTTCCTAGGTTCAAGCAATTCACCTGCCTCAGCCACCCGAGTAGCTGGGATTACAGGTGACCGCCACCACACCCAGCTAATTTTTGTATTTTTGGTAGAGATGGGGTTTCACCAAGTTGGCCAGGCTGGTCTCAAACTCCTGACATCAAGTGATTTGCACATCTCGGCCTCCCAAAGTGCTGGAATTATAGGTGTGAGCCACCGGGTTGAAGCATTTTTAACAATCAAACGTTTAACTTCAAAGTTTTCTTTGGGATAAGCCAATCATGCCTTTAAAATCAGAAAGCAAGCAACAGTTGAGTAAGGTTGATTCTTCTGATGGCAAGAGACCACAAATAAAATGTACAAATTCTTAATAGGATTTGGGATTACAAGGTGTATTTTCTTGTTGGAGTGTTCGTTATATAATGAATCTACTCCTCCAATGTCACCCACAGTAACTAGTATATATTCTTAGGTATTGTCTAGGCTACTCTGTTCATTTTATGACTGGCCAATCACCTGACCACTGCCTTTTAATAACATGTTTGAAAGGATTTTCAGGGAAAAAAAGTCACTTGTTTCCTTTTGTTCATTCTATTTATTTTCTCTTAGTATAAAATCCTGCAGAATCTCATAGTCCACTCTAAGAGCTTTGGCTTCTACTCAGAGTGAAATAAGGAGAAAATGGCGGAGGATTTTTTTTTAGCAGAGGATTGATATCATCATGTAATGCTTTATTCAATAACATTGATTGAGCACCTATTTGGCACTGGCAAAAACAAACATAGTCCTTGATTTTGTGAAATTTATAATCTAGTGGGGAAGGATTAACAATAGAACAAGAAAGTCCTCTAAATTTCATCTTGAACATGGTTTTGCTCTAAGAAAAGATGCAGACAAATAATGCCTAAAAAGCAATGCCCTAATAATAAGACAAAGAGAACCTTCCATGTGCCAAGTACTTTACAAGCATCATACCATTTAACCTTCACAAGAGCCCCACTTGTGGCAGATAACATTATGAAGGCCGAATTAGAGCAGAAGAATTGAAGGTAGAGATGCACACAGTTTGTAAGTGGCAGTATCAGGAATGTAAATGCTTGTTCATCTGTCTGACTCCTGGATCTGACATTCTGACTTCTATACTGCACTAACAATGGCTCCACAAAATGGAACACTTATTGGATGAGTCTAATTGTGTAGTTTTTAGCGACAGAAAATTTGTTTCACTTTGTGGCATGGTTTTAATTTCCTTCTCTGCCTCTTCAGTTAAGCTTCTTGACCCATCTTGTCTTGAATATAGTCCTGAAAACGTGGTGTCTTTCATTCCTTTGCTAGAAATGCTACCTCTTTGCAGTAGGACATCTATCAAATTCCTGGTGGTATTAAAAAATAATAATGTGGTTTAGGAGAAAGCCGCACTAGGAGATCCAATTTTTTTCATCTGAAAAATGGGGCTAATAATAGATGACACCAATCTCAAGGAAGTTGGGAGATGAATGAAGTAAATGTTTCTGCAAAATGCTTCAAATGCCAGAAGAAATAACATATAATCCATTATAATTTTCAGTGTGAGATAGTACTTTCGTGAGTTCTTTCGGGTCACGGTATTTAATTTTCATCTTTTAACAACGTATTTATATTCAACAAAAGTATTTGTTCATTAATTTAACCAATAAGTATTTATTGGATATATTATAAGGTAGACCCTGTGCCCGGCCCCTGGGAAGAAAATCAAATAGAATTGTCAAAGAAACAGAGTCTTTACAATCTTGTGAATATCCATTACTTCGCTACGATTGCTCGTCAGAATCACCAAGGTGGCTTTAAAAAATTAGCCATGCCTGATCACTCCAGACCAACTGCATCAGGTAATTCTAATGAGAGGCCAAACCTCAGAACCACTGTTCTGCTTTGGGAAAATACGATGCCAGATAGGTTTTCTTAAGGACTGTAGATTTTTGATATTGCAAGCTGATTCCTGGTAGGCTAGAGTTGGAGCTTTTTAGCTCACACAATTTTTTTTTTTTTTTTAATTAACTGGACCAACAACTAAAAATACACATATTCCACTTAAAACGTTGGATTTCTGGCTTCTGAGGAGGAACTAGACGATCTGGGAACCTTCTGTCTGCATTTCTATATGGCAGCAATTGGATGGGCCGATCACACCCCAACACTAAGAGACAAGTCAAGTGCTTTTCATCTTGATTCACTTAACTCATTTACAGTAGCTACCTGGCCCCTGTAGGAATTTAACTTTTCTATCCTCCTCTGGTTGTTTACACCTGGACATTGTAACTGGTTTGAATTGTGTCTTTCAAAAATTCATGTTCATCTGGAACTTCAGAATGTGGCCTTATTTGGAAAATAGAATCTTTGCAAATGCAATTAGTTTATATAAAGTTATACTGGTTTAGGATGGGCCCTATGCTCAGTAACTGGTATCTTTCTGGAAGGAGAAGACAGACACAGAGAGAGGGAAGAAGGCCATGTGAGGACAGAGGCAAAGACTGAAGGGAAGCCAGCTAAGAGCCAAGAAATGCCAAGGATTTCCCGCAATGACCAGGAGCGGGACAAGAATAGGTTCTCCTTCAGAGCCTCCAGAAAGAGCCTACCCTGCAGACGATGAAGACTTCTGGCCTCCTAAACTGTGAGACAATACATTTCTCTTGTTTTCATTCAGTTTGTGGAAATGTGTTACAGCAGCTCTGGAAAAGTAATATACACATCAGTTAATAGATTTTCAAAAACACCAGAGAAAATAAAACTAAGCCACGTCCATATATTCGTTCCCTACTGCAGACACACAGAATCCCCAAAATGTAAGACGGGGGGCTCTACTTATGGTGTCTTCTCATTAGTACTGGTAGTTTTTTTTTGTTTTTGTTTTTGTTTTTTAATTACTGCCAAACTCACTCATCCCAGGCAAATTAGTCCACCACACATAACCATGGAGTGGATTTCTACTTGTGTGAAATTGGCATGTTCTAGATTCTGTATTGCTAGTATTAGGTAAATGTCAGTTGAGGCTGAGCATTCACAAAGAACTAAACTAAAAATAAATATTATCCAGTTTTTGTTTCAATTAATCACATGTCTATCGAATAACCGACGACTTTCCACGTCACCGAGACTAACAGCTAAATTCCCTGTAACGAGCAATGATGTGTGCACAATCCCCCCTCCCCCCACCACCGCTGCCCCTGAATCTCATCTGTCTGTCTCCTCTCCTATTTTCCTCTCTTAATTTCTTGCCTTGCCACTTGCTGGTCACTGTGCCTGAAATGTCTCCTCTCAAAAATCTTTAAGATCTCTCCCTCACCTCCTTCAGTTCTTTTTTCCAGCGTCACCATCTCAGCGAGGCCTTCTCTCACAGTCCTACTTAAAACCCTGTCCTCACAAAACAACTTCCTATTCCCATTTTATTTCACCCCATAGGCTGGCTAACGTTATGGCCTAAATTGTATCCCGCTCCCCCCGGCCCTCCCCACCACATGCATTTAGTGAAGTTCCAACTCCCAGTACTTCAGATTATATTTGGAGATAATGTTTTCAAAGAGGTAATTAAGTTAAAATGAGGCCATTAGAGTGGGACCCTAATACAATACGATTGGTGTCCTTAAAAGAGAAACAGATACTGCGATGTCCAAGCCCAGAGGAAAGGCCAGGTGAGGATGCTATGAGAGGGCAGCCATCTGAAGGTCAAGGAGAGAGGCCTCAGAAGGAAAGACGCTGCTAGCAGTTCTGTCAGGAGTTCTGATCTTGGATGTCCAGACTCCAGAACTGTGAGGCCAGTAATTTCTGTTGCTTAAGCCATTCAGTCTGTGATATTTTGTTATGGCAGCCTATGATGGTGAACTTTGTACGTCAACTTGACTGAGTTAAGGGATACCCAGATAGCTGGTCAAGTATTATTTCTTGGTGTGTCTGTGTTTCCAGAAGATAGCAGCATTCAAATCAGTAGACTGAGCAAAGGAGACCCACCCTCACCAGTGTGGGTGGACATCATCCAGTCCTTTGAAGGCAGGAATCTGAAGGCATAGGAGGGTAAGTTCCTTTTCTTCCTCAGCTGGGGCTTCCATCTTCTCCTGCCCTTGAGCATCCTGGTTCTCAGGGACTTTGGACTCCAGAACTTACACCAGTGCCCCTTTCAGACTCCAACTTGATTATGCCACTGACTTTCCTGGTTCTCCAGCTTGCAGGTGGCGTCTCATGAGACTTTTTGGTCTTCATAATCATGTGAGCCGATTTCCATAACAAATCAACCTCTTTCTCTTTCCCTTTCTCTCTTTGTATACATAGTCTATTCTGTTTCTTTTAAGAACCTTGGCTAGACAGCATAGCCCTAGCAAACTAACAGAGCTAACCACATGACTTATTGTCCAGTCTGGAACACCACTAAGAATGAATGAAAGGGATACTATTAATAATGATATCCAGACACTTGGCGTAAACTGTAACTTCCCATATATATCAGGATATTCGGTAGCCTTATACATAGTACCTATCACTATTAATGCACAATGCACTTTATTTAGTTAGATGTTTGCTGCCGGCCGCTCTCCACCAGAGAGTAAATTCCTTGAGGGCAGAGGTTTTTGTGCTTTTACTGCTTTATATCTAGCACTGAAGTATCTGGGACATAGTAGAGTCTCAATAAAAAAAAAAAAAAAAAAACAGAATAAGTGTAAACTGTAAGATGTGCTTAATATTCACTGATCTATCTATATCGATATCTTATCTATCTATGTATCTATCTCTATCTCATCTATCTATCTACACAATTTTCTCAATGCGACTACCAATTATTTTGTACCTGCTATTGACTAAGCAGGGTACTAGGCATTTTACGTATGTTATCACTCATTTTTACAACAACTTTGAAAGCTGTTTATGGTTTCTATTTTTTTTTTTTTAAATATTTGGATGGGTTTTCTCCCAGCCTTTCTTTTATTTTTATTTATTTATTTTTTTTATTATACTTTAAGTTCTAGGGTATATGTGCATGACGTGCAGGTTTGTTACATATGTATACATGTGCCATGTTGGTGTGCTGCACCCATCAACTCGTCAGCACCCATCAATTCATCATTTATATCAGGTATAACTCCCCAATGCAATCCCTCCCCCCCTCCCCCCTCCCCATGATAGGCCCCATTGTGTGATGTTCCCCTTCCCGAGTCCAAGTGAGCTCATTGTTCAGTTCCCACCTATGACTGAGAACATGCGGTGTTTGGTTTTCTCTTCTTGTGATAGTTTGCTAAGAATGATGGTTTCCAGCTGCATCCATGTCCCTACAAAGGACTCAAACTCATCCTTTTTTATGGCTGCATGGTATTCCATGGTGTATATGTGCCACATTTTCTTAATCCAGTCTGTCACTGATATGGTTGCTATTTTTAACTTGACCAAATACCTCAGATATTTAGGTAACTTCTCCTAAAATATCTGAGGGAACCTCAGCATATAGCTAAAGATTCAAACTGAGATCTCTATTTCTTATTGCGAAAGAGATTTTTGTACATTCTTGGCAGTTAAATTATAACATAAATGCAGATTTATAACTTATCAAATTTAATGATCAATACTTAGGATATTGTTAACTGTACATGTTGATGTGCCAATGTTATCTACAAATTATATCAATGTGGGCTCAGGATAAATTGTATTTATCAAACCAGTGTGGGCAGAAAGATCCCTAATGCTTTAACCCTAAATTCTCTATCAGCACAACAGAAAAATAAGGGACAACAAATCAATGTCCCTAACAAGGATATGAGTAGCTCTTCCCGCTAATTTGATTTTTAGTAACTAATACTTTAGATTGGCACACAATGTGAAATATTGTCCTTGCAAACAGGCAGCTTTGCCTGCTGCTCAACATTTTATTTATTAGAAATTGGGCCAGGAAAATCCAATGTTAAAATTTATCATAGCAGCTGAGGGGCTATGTCCTGATGAAGTAAAACAATGCCATGACAAGTTGATAGATGTTTTCTGATATCTTCTTACCACTCTCTTGACCACACCAAAATATTGCCTAAGAGGTTTCTTATTAGTTATGCAAAGTGAAGCTGCATTTTGTATGCAAATTTGAAAGAGGACCCTATAAATAATCAAGTCTTACACTATTTGCAACATAAAAATAATGCGATACACAAGTTTTTGTTACATTTGTCAAGAATTTCATAACTTCAAAGCTGGCTGAATGAATGATGAGCTCTTTAGTATACTGTGCTAAGGTAATGTCCCTTAAAGCTTGCAGATAAACTCTGGTCATCCTTATTAGCCTTACGGAAAAATCCACTAAGACCTTAAACTACTTGAGGTCTCCAAGAACATATTCTTCAAATAAAACATGATCCCTGTGTAATTCACTCTGACTAGGCTTCATCCTAAACACAGTGGAACTAAATTTTTAATCCTGAAAACGCTAGCATCACTCAGTTCCATTCTACAAATATCTGCTGATGCTTAGGACTCATTAAGTCTGCTCCGATACTTTCCCCCAAAGATCTCAGGGTTTTATTGGAGAGAAGGTGAATTTTTTAGACATAAAACAAAATAATTTTAAAAATGGCCTCACTCTGGAGGCTAATCCTGTGCCTAACTCTGTCATTCAGAATATGATACTGTATTGAATCTAGCAGATTCTCCAGCTCGTCCAGATCTCAATGAGATGGAATACAGGGCTCCTTAGGAAACCCAAGACCACCTATTTTAGAAATATGCTACAACTAAACATTGAGAAAGGCACATTATAAGTGCTGTCATATGTAAGCTTCAAAAGAATCACTTATAAAGGAAGAAAGGAATCCCAGGGATGATCAGAAGTCTAAAAACTAATGGAGTGTGTACATTAACCTGGTAGGATGGATTACTAAGGACACCGCATAAACTATGTTTCATTCATTTTTGTGTCCCCAGCATCACACACAAGGCCTAGCATTGACTGTTCAATACATATCTGTTTAACGAATGCATCATTGTTGGTTGGATTTCAAAGGAGAAAGAGAAGCAGGCTTCTCTTCATAAATAAATCATGACTTGTTCAAGGTTCCCAAAACAATTAGCGCTCCACTAAAGCTATCTGAAGTGCTAGATCCTGGCAAACCTATCTGTCCCTGGGAGACAAGGGTGTTCAGAAAAGCAGAGCCAGCTCATACTTGCTGGCCCTCTCACCTTAGGCTACTAGTTAGTGAGAGTTGGGGAAAGTGGGGGAGGAGCCCAGCACTGTTGACAGACTTTATCAGTTGAAGAAAACAGTGTTGTTAAAACACTCACAGGTCATAAAAAGAATAAAAGAAGCACCCAAGGATATAAAATTGAGAAAAGATATCCAGAGAAAGCAATATTGTGCTCTCAGGCTAAAATTTCATAGGAAGCTTTTGAAAATGACCTCCTGGGTAAGGAAAGTTATGGATCCTATCTATTCTCTGGTTGAGCAAACACATTGAATTTAATACAATCTCAGCACCACATGTGCATAGAACAGAGCAGGACAATTTGATAAATGTATTTATAGCAACAATATTTATAAGATCTATGTAGACTTTGAGACATTGAACTGAAGAAGTTTGAGCTTCATGTTAACAATGATAGCAACATAAGCCATTTTGTTTTCTTTGTGAGTGCTTTACAAAGCACTATCCAATTTAATCATGAAAAGAAAACAGTCCTGTGAGATAAGCATGAAAAAGTTTAGGAAGCAGAAAATGTTAAAGCTCAATTGCTGTTTAGTTCAAACTCTTTTTTCAGGTCTTCTCATACTGGTTTTCTCTTTTTCTTTAAGTCCTTGTTATTGAAAATGTAATAAGGACATTGGTACTTATTGGTCTCATCAGCCTCACCCGGTAGCTTGCTAGCAATACAGAATCTTCTAACTCACTCTTGAGCTACTGAATCAGAATTTGCATTTAATAAGATTCTCAGGTGATTTGTATGCACATTAAATTGTGAAAAGCATTATCTACATCGTGTCATATGAGTCATCTGGAATGCCTCTGTTTTTGGAATCGTATCTTAATTCATTATGAATGAGGGATAAGTAGAGGGCACTGTCATAAGAATAAGGTGTCAATCTATGAATCTTCTCGAAACATAATCAGATTCAAATGTTAATGGCACCGGTGATACTGATATAGGTTAAGGTTATAGACTCTGAATCCTGGTTTTGCCACTTACTGTGTGGCCGTGGGAGCACTTCTTAACTCTTTAAGCTTCAGTTCCTCATTTATAAATGAGAATAAGGATACTAAATTCAGGAGGTTATTGTAAAGGTCAAATGAAATGAGTACGCAGAGCGGGCACACAGTGAGTTTGCAGTCATGTTCTGTTTTTTTTTTTTGAGACAGAATCTCGCTCTCTCTCCCAGTCCGGAGTGCAGTGGCGCAATCTCGGCTCACTGCAAGTTCCACCTCCCGGGTTCAGGCCATTCTCCTGCCTCAGCCTCCCGAGAAGCTGGGACTACAGGCGCCCACCACCATGCCCGGCTAATTTTTTGTATTTTTTAGTAGAGATAGGGTTTCACCGTGTTAGCCCGTGTTCGCCAGGATGGTCTCTGTCTCCTGACCTCATGATCCACCTGCCTCGGCCTCCCAAAGTCCTGGGATTACAGGTGTGAGCCACTGAGCCCGGCCATGTTTATTCTTTAAGTATGACATGCAACAGAGATTCACTCTATCTTTCCAAGAAAGGAAAAATTAAAAAAAAAAAAAAAAAAAAAAAACCTTTTAAAGTGTTTCTTTTAGATTTTCACTAAGTCATTCCTTTGAATACTATCATAGAGACCTGCTTTGTGTTAGCTTTGATCTATGGAATTCTGCGGTGGTACAAGGTCATGATGAGCTTCCAGTGAATTATCCCACAAGGAAACCTTGACACATTTTCTGGACTTTTCACCATAGAGATCACTCATGTCTACTCATATTCTAAGAGGCCAAAATTATTAGGTAATGGGATGACTCGAACTCCCCCTTTTTTGGATACAAGTCTGGCCCTTCTAGGGTTGATACGCTTCAAAAATTATTCTTAAAATCTGTGGAACAACCGAAAAGAAGCTCAGATAAATTCTCTTTTCCAGGAGTCTTGGAGACAAGGGGGCAGAGGAAGAACGATCTGTGCAGGGATGCTGGAAGCCACAGGGAGACTATGGGAATTGAATCCTAGAAAAAGGAGCTGATTACAGGAGGGTCAGCTGAAAATAAGGAGCCACGGCATACCCAGGTTAGTCCCCCAGCACCATCCTGGTGATGGAGCAAGGTATTAGGCAGGTGCAAAAGTGATTGGTATTGCACCAGCCTAATATTTGGTTTTTGTTGTTATTGCTATTTTTTGAGATGGAGTTTCACTCTTATTGCCCAGGCTAGAGTGCAATGGCACAATCTTGGCTCACTGCAACCACCACCTCCTGGGTTCACACGATTCTCTTGCCCCAGCCTCCCAAGTAGCTGGGGTTACAGGCATCTGCCACCACCCCTGGCTAATTTGTGTATTTTTAGTAGAGACAGGGTTTCACCATGTTGGCCAGGCTGGTCTCGAACTCCTGACCTCAGATGACCACCCTCCTTGGCCTCCAAAGTGCTGGGATTACAGGTGTGAGCCACTGTGCCCCGCCCAGCCTAATACCTTAAAGAAAAGAACTAATAATAAATTAAATGGCTGTGTTCTCTCTGGTATGTGTAGTGGCAGTATGAAGATCCAACTTTTGTTCTGAGTGAAACAAGAAACATGGAAAATACTTTATGAAAACGTATTACACAGAGATGACTTATTTAAGTTAATATTGTGCCATTGTTTCTCATATGGGAAGAATTTCTTATATGTGTGGTTTGCAGTGTAATATTAGGTATCATAAACCACTAGGGTAAAAATATATGAGGCCAATACTGGGATGCTGTTTCATCATGCAGAATCATTTTTCTTTAGAGAGCTAACAAATTCTTAAAAGACAGACTGAGAGTAAGGATCTGAAAACACTGCAGACTGTCAAAGGCATACAAGGAATTTAACAATGCACAATGAAATTTAAGTACCTTAGCTCCTCTTCTTGCTTTCCTACTGAACAGCAATCCTACGTCTTTCTGTAGAAATGTTTATTTTGCACCATTATTTTGACACTTTCTTTTTTCTTTTTTTTTTTTTTTTGAGACGGAGTCTCGCTCTGTCACCCAGGCTGGAGTGCAGTGGCCAGATCTCAGCTCACTGCAAGCTCCGCCTCCCGGGTTCACGCCATTCTCCTGCCTCAGCCTCCCGAGTAACTGGGACTACAGGTGCCCGCCACCTCGCCCAGCTAGTTTTTTGTATTTTTTAGTAGAGACGGGGTGTCACCGTGTTAGCCAGGATGGTCTCAATCTCCTGACCTCGTGATCCGCCCGTCTCGGCCTCCCAAAGTGCTGGGATTACAGGCTTGAGCCACCACGCCCGGCCTTGACACTTTCAAATATGACACTTTGGTCATATATTACCGCATATTTAAACAGGATGCATCAATCAGATACATTTAAGAAATACGTTGGTTTGGTTCAGAAAGGCAGGACAACTCAAAGTGGGGGCAGGGTAGCCACCATAAGACTTCAAAAGAACCTTGGTCTCCACAATCTTTTATCTTAACCTAAACATTTCCTTTCTATTGATCCCAGGTCTTTAGACAAACTCAACCAATAGTCAATCAAAAAATGTTTAAATTTACCTATAGCCTGGAAGCCCCCACTTTGAGTTGTCTTGCCTTTCTGAACCAAACCAATGTACTTCTTAAATGTATTTGATTGATGTCTCATGCCTCCCTAAAATGTATAAAACCAAGCTGTGCCTCAATCACCTTGGGCAGCTGTTCTCAGGACCTCCTGAGGGCTGTGTCATGGGCCATGGTCACTTATATTTGACTTAGAATAAACCTCTTCAAATATTTTACAGAGTTTGACTATTTTTCATCGACAGAAATTAATGACAAACTAGCAATGCCTTTAGTTGCCTGAGCAGGTTACTTGAGCAGACTGTTATCCATGCCTCCCTCCTCTGAAGCCCTCCTTGCTGCCCCACTCCTTTAGATTATCAATTTTAGATCAACTGCTGCAGGTGGTGTCTGGCTTTACTTGATGGGCTCCTCTCAGTTTGCCAAAGATTTATAAAAGCAGTGTTTTAAAGAATGGCGTTTACCCACTGAGCTAATTTTCCTCTCAGTTAGAATTCCATCATTCTTTAGCCCTAAGAGCAAAAAGAGAAAGGAGAATGGAATTAACTAACTAGAGAACTTTCTATATTTCTCTATGTGACTGATGTGTTACCCTTCTCTAATAGAATAACTCTGTGCTCTTATGGTCAAGCTAGTGTCATCCAGAGATGAGATGCAAGCATCCAGGGAAATTTTTTTTAATCAGTGATTGATTTTATGGGGTGTTATTGATTTATAATAGTAACAATAATTTAAAATTATATATTATTTGAAACCCTAGGAAAGTTACATAGAGTCAAAACTTTCATTTTGGAATTGTCAATTTTGCATTGAAGATTCAGAAACCTTCTGTAATTTTCTGAACACAAATAATTAAACAGTGTAATTTCCATATTATCTCCCTTTTTTTAAAATATGGGTGCTTAAATATGCAGAAAACAACTTTATTATTGATTTTTAAATGTAATACAAAACAACTAATGCACAGCATTGAAACAACTCATTGATTTATCTGGCATCTTTGATTGGAGAGTCCTTAACAAAATGCTAATTTAATTAAGCCTTAACTGTTTTTTTTTCTGACACCCTGATCAGAAAATGTTCAACTAATAATGTAATCTTGAATACCAATAATGTTTTAAATTTTTTCAAATTCATGCAAGAACTCTGGATTCAAATTTGATTTCCTTTCTGTCTAAACCAATCTATGAAGTAACAATTTTACTCATGTTTATCCTTGGTCATCTGAGGATGCAGCAGTAAAGACACGGTAGTCAGAAGGTGTTTTTTTTTTTGAGACGGAGTCTTGCTCTGCCTCCCGGGTTTACGCCATTCTGCTGCCTCAGCCTCCCGAGTAGCTGGGACTACAGGCGCCCGCCACCTCACCCGGCTAGTTTTTTGTATTTTTAGTAGAGACGGGGTTTCACCGTGTTAGCCAGGATGGTCTCGATCTCCTGACCTCGTGATCCGCCCGTCTCGGCCTCCCAAAGTGCGGGGATTACAGGCTTGAGCCACCGCGCCCGGCCCAGAAGGTGTTTTTAGGAGGAGGAGGAGGAGGAGGATGAGGGATGGGAGTAGAAATAGGATCAAGACTAGAGTAGTTTTGGAAAAAAGTGTTTAAGAGAGGCATTTTTTTTTTCAGCCCAATTCCAAGACATTAGATGACGTTACTAGAACTTAAAAGGAAAAACGTTCTGCTTGCTGAAATGACATTTTGCATATAGGAAATGTGTTACATTGCTAGGGCTGCTCTAATAAAATATCACAGACCAGGTGGCTTAAACAACAGAAATTTATCTCACAGTTCTAGAGGCTGGACATCCAAGATCAAGCTGTCAGCAGGTTTGGTTAGTTTCAAGGGCTCTCTTTTTGTCTTATGTAGATGACCACTTTCTCACTGACCTCACATGCGTTTTTCTCTGTGCTAGTGCCTCCCTGGTATCTTTTTCTCTTTTTATAAGGAAATCAGCCATACCGAATTAGGGTTTCACCTTTATGACCTTATTTTAACTTTAATGAGTAAAATCACAACCTCACAGATTAGTTTAGACTGAAAGAAAATCTAATTTGAATCAAGAGTTCCCATGCATGAATTTCATAAAATTTAAAATATTATTGGTATTTAATATTACATAAGTAGTTGAACGTTTTCTTTCTTTCCTTTTTCTTTTTTCTTTTTTTTTTTTGAGATGGAGTCTGCTCTGCTGCCCAGGTCAGAGTGCAGTGCCACAATCTCGGCTCACTGCAACCTCTGCCTCCCAGTTTCCAGCGATTCTCCTGCCTCAGCTTACCGAGTAGCTGGGACTACAGACACGTGCCACCTTGCCTGGCTAAGTTTTTTTTTTTTTAAGTAGAGATGGGGTTTCACTATATTGGCTGGGCTGGTCTCAAACTCCTGACTTCGTGATTCGCCCGCCTTGGCCTCCCAAAGAGCTGGGATTACAGCTGTGAGCCACCATCCCTGGCCTAGTAGTTGAATATTTTCTAATCAAGGTGTAATAAAAAAAAAAAAACAGTTAAAGCTTAATTAAATTCACATTTTGTTCACTACCTCGTTAAAGGCCCCATCGCCAAATATAGTCACATTCTGAGGTACTGGGGTTTAGAACTTCAACATACAAATTTTGAGGGACCGCTAACAGGTCAATTTCCCCTTCTTCTTCTTCCCCTTCCCCTCCTCTTCCTTCCTCCCTCCCTCCCTTCCTTCCTCCCCTCCTTCCTTCCTTTCTTTTCTTTCTCTCTTTCTCTTCCTCTCTTTCTTGTTGGGCAGCCTCCTGAACCACAGCAGACTCACAGATGCCCAACAGGGGAATTTTAATAAATGTCTGCTGACGCTTGATGGGGCAAATTACTATCAGCTGTGCCGATAGAGCTGCTTTTTAACATTGCTGCTGAGCTGTTGGCTAGTGAAACATGCTGAAGTTCTTTCGGTCATCAGAAGATCCATGTGCCCCCTCCCTTATCAGTCCCTTACCTCGTCTTCACGGAATTATTACAATAGTATTATAACTGGTTATGCAGATTCATCTGTGTCTCACCCTTCCATGAGAGCAGTCTGTCTAAAGCCTAGTTCTAACGAAAAAGCCCACAGTCCTTTGCTAATTCAGGCAACACATGTTTCTGCCATGTCTGCCTTGCCAGGAACTCCACTAGACATAAGAGATACAAGAGAGAGCAGTCGAAACTTTCATTTGCTTCCTCTTGCCTTCCAGATAAAGTCCAAATTCCTTTGCATAACACTTAGTATTTAGACCTTACCCACCTCCTCAAATGTCGCTATCCTTGATTTCACATAGGGCTATTTTTCACCTCCTAAACATATTTTGCACATTAGAGCCAATACACCCTTTATGCTCTCTACTTTTCTATATGTTCTCTTACCTATAGAAAACCTACATATCCTTCCATTCCAGCTTTAGATCCTTGCCATTGCATATCGTAGTGAGACTTCATGGATATATATGGAATGAAGAAGGATAATTTAAATGTTTCTGGACTGAGTGTCTGGAAAGAATGACGAAGGAACCATTCAACAGAGACAGAGAAAGGTGAAAGACAAGTAGGATTTGTAAGGTTGGGGGCACTAAGTTTTAGAAACTCCATGAGCACAGATTGTTCCGATGTGTTTATTGTTGAATCTTCAACATATAGAACAGTTTCTGCCACACAGTAGAAACACAGTACATATTTGGCTTAATGAGAGTATACGTGTGTAGTCCTTGGTAAGAAACTGATGCTACCTCAGAAGTCATGACCCCTTTATTTCAAAAGACACACAAATATAACAAAATTCCAGCACCACAAAAAAGAACTTGACCCTTGAAGTTTATGATAATGGAAACTGAGCTTTAAATGTTAACACAGGTTAGAACCGAGGAAATTTATTACGGTGTTTTGGAAATTAAGAGGATCCTTAATATTTTTTTGGGGGGGTCAACTAATGTATACTAATGTAAGAGTTTTGTCCAGAAATTTAGAAACTCTAACTCTGCTACTGTTAATTGCTAGATTTGCAACTTTGGTTCAGTTATTAGTTATCAGTTTAAATCTCTATAAAATGTAGACAGATAATCTACCTATCTCTTGGGATTATTTGTTAATAATTATTTGTTAAATTATTAAATTATTTGTTAAAAAGCACATTCACTGAGAATTTAAGAGAGATTGGTAGTTGGATAATTCAAGATATGACTGATTATTTACTTTGGTTTTTGTTTTTTGTGCTGTTGTTAGAAATTTAAATTTATTTATTTATTTATTTTGAAATGGAGTCTTGCTCTGTCACCCAGGCTGGAGTGCAGTGGTGCCATCTCGGCTCACTGCAAGCTCCGCCTGCTGGGTTCATGCCATTCTCCTGCCTCAGCCTCCCGAGTAGCTGGGACTACAGGCGCCCACACGATATCATATTTTCTTGAACAACTGAACTATTATTAATCATCAAGTTTTTTTAGCTAATTCCTTATGGACATTTAATCACAACAACCTTTTCTGATAAAAGAGATTCCTGAGCCAGAATACTGCACATTATTGTAATATCCCTGTGTACCAACTTGAGATATTAATCTAATTAACCATATTTCATGTAGCTGTTCTCCTATCTCTATTGGAGAGCCTCTCATCATTCTTTTTTTTTCTTTGTTTTGTGGTCACGGAGTCTCGCTCCATCGCCCAGACTGGAGTGCAATGGCGCCATCTCGGCTCACTGCAACCTCCGCCTCCTGGGTTCAAGTGATTCTCCTATCTCAGCCTCCTGGGTAGGTGGGATTACAGGCACGCACCACCACGCCCAGCTAATTTTTGTATTTTTTCAGTAGAGGCAGGGTTTCACCATGTTGGTCAGGCTGGTCTCGAACTCCTGACCTCGTGATCCGCCCGCCTTGGCCTCCCAAAGTGGGATTACAGGTGTGTGTCACTGTGCCCGGCCTCATCATTCTTTTTGAAAGTCTAATAGCTTAAATACTAACGATTATCATTACACTCATCTTACACTATGAACTAGGCTGAAAATTCATTTGGATTTGTTTCCTTATGTCTTGAAGCCATCCTGTAATACCCACTTATTGTAAAGCTGGTGAAAATTCCTCTAAAATACATGGAATAAAATTCATATTGAGCAAGCTTTAATATGCCATTTTTAAAAGACAACAGGTCAGGCATTATTTTGCAACAGAGACCAGGTTCTAGTGACATCTACTCGGTGATGTTTCCCCTGATATCCCTGTTACTGTGCGGAGTTGATCCTAATTGTAATAGCTGTTATTTGTAGAACTCAATATAGAGTTGCATGGCTTGGGCACACTACTTATGCTGCTAAGGCTCAGTTTCCTCACAGGCAGAGCAAGGATAATAAGAGTACTTGTCTCATTTAGTTCTTTGAGAGGTTAAATGACATAATTCATGAAAAGCGCTTTATTTACTCAGTGCTCATTGTTTAGTAAATAGCTCATAAATATTACTTATTGTTATTATTGAGCATAACAACTTCAACCACAGTAAACTGTGACAATTGGCAAGTGGAAACAACCTCACGTCCTCCAATAAGGATTGGTCAAATTCATTACGGTAACTTCAGATGATAGAAGGATTATGCAGCCATTGCATAATCTGTTATAGAATAATAAATATCAATCTCCTAATATGGTCTAGGTCTGCTGCTAAGCTAAAAAGTAGGCTACAAATGGTTTGCTTATTGAATAGACTAGAAACGCATATATGAAAATGTTACTGGTGATTGCCTTTGGAATTTTCAATTTTTTATTATTTTACTTTTGTATTTTTTTGCTTTCTTCACTGTTTTCCATAGAGCGCTATTTCATAGAGCATATTAGAGTGGATGATATTATATACAAGAAATGTATGGCCCTTGTCACTCAGTGTACAGTACTTCCCATCATTAAACATCCAGTTAGTGATGAACATGGTTATGCATTATCTCTCTTGCCTACTACCCCAGCATCTTAAGATTTAATAACACACACAACTTTCGACTGCATTGCTTATGTAAGGCCACACAGAGAACAGACTATCATCCCCCAACACATGCCAATGAATGCTCCCATTAGGGAGCTTGGAGTCCACGATGACAGAAACAGGCATGCTCACATTCTCTCCTCATTCTGTTGTTTGGGACATATTAGTTTGGACACATTAAGACCTACCTATCCCAACCTTATTTTTTAGGCCTGCCTCCACTACAAAGATTGAAAAAACTTAACACTCACTTCCCTGTCTTCTTTCTATTCAGGACTGGTGAGGAAATACAATGAGATGCTTACCAATGTCTGTTTCATTTTTGTTTTCATGGATGGATGAAGGCTTGTGCTTTTGTGATAAAATGACAGTCATGACTAGTACATCCTTCTCGCCTACTGTTCTAGAGAGTAGGTGCAATTGAGCCACTGTATTTATCTTACAGCCTTAAGGGAAAGGCCAAAAGATTCCCACAGCTGCCCGCACTGATATTACTGAGCCGCTAAATCAATGTGAACAAAACTTCTTATTTCTAGTCTTCTCATTAAGTGAGGAAAACAAACTCCTATAGGTTTAAGAAGCCACTAGGCAGCTTTTCGATCACTGTAACCCCAAAATATTCTTAATGGATACGTTTTTCTTACTTAATACCACTGGGGCCCAGACCTGATGTGTATCTCTTTCTAATGTTTTGCTATAACAATGATTTTCTTCATTCTAAATTAGCTTGGAGTTTTCCTACTGGCTCACTTCACTTTAGAGTAGTAAATCTAGCACCAAAAGACTTACTTTTATAAAAAGAGGGAAGGAATTTTTGTGTGTGATCGTTTGTGTGTCTGTGTGTGTGTGTGTGTGTGTGTGTGTGTGTGTATGTGTGTTACATGAAGGGAAGGAAGCTTTCAATAATAACGTACACCTTTGTCAATAGTACATGGCCAAGTACAATTAGGCCCTCGCAAGCATCATTACCCAACAGATCTATCACACTGTGCCTCGTTCACTTTTTCCTTTGTCTTCTGCCTAGTCTCCTTCAACACCCCTCCAGGATGAGGAAAGTAAAACATAGGACTGAATATGGCAAGAATAGTGATCATAATCTATGTTTCAAAGAAGAAATGAAGCAGAACGAGCCTAACAGAAATATCAGAGAAAGTTTTTAGTTCTTTTTCCCTTTCCTAAATTCTAACATCTCCCTGGTCCTTTTGTCCAGGAGTTCAGTAGTTTCACGGCAGCCTCTGATTCACTGAAATGTGCAATGTCTTACCAATGTTATCCATCCCCATGTTAAATTCTGTTCCAACATAATTATCTCCAATAAAACTTCCCTCTTGTTAGTATTTGGAAAGCAATCTGATGGCACTGCACTGAAGAGGTAGTTACCCTTGGTTTTGTCTTGATCTTCTAGCCCTGCTTATGCCCCTTTGAGTGTGACACAGCTGCTAGAGGCAGTCTTTGGACCTGGTTATTAACGGAAGCTTTTCCTCCTCCTTTAACATAAGAACTTGATTTTTATCCCCACATATTAAAAAAAAGAGATGTCTTCACCTTTAATAATCTGGCAAACTCACATGGAAGATTTTTACCCAAAAAGAGAAAAAATATACTCCAGTGGAATGGATATTTCTAACATAAGAGAAAGCTACATCAGACAGATTAAGAGAAAAGTGAAACAAATCTAGTTTGTTTTAGCAGAATTGTCTGTCAGTTTCTTACAGGGCTACCCTTTCTTCTTACTAAACAAGGAAATAACTGGCTTGACTCTGACAATTACAAATTACTCGTTTGTAGAAATGATCTTATTTTTTGACCAATATTACAATGTAGCAAGATGACCATTATGAATATTATTAAATAAGTGCCCAGTTTACTGTCATGTAAACTGTTTGCTTACAGCATTTACTTTGTCCATAGTGTTCAGTTTTCATGGTTCATTATTTAAGAACCATGCTTACAAAGTTTATATAATAGAAGGAACCCTAATCAAGTGTGAATAGAAATAGATTGGCTTTACTTTACCATGTCTGGTGGCTTGAGATGGGTTAAATTAATTTTCAAAGATGATATACAAAGGAGAAAAGGATGGGTAAATTTCTGGTAATAGTTTTTGCAATTTTAGTATTTTCTGATCCCATGACTCATTTTAAAAGACGAGTGCAGTGAGGCTAAATTGCATTGTTCTACTGTCTTCCTGACACCTTGATGACCTAGGTTGGTGGGGATTAACTGGGGGTTTACTCCCCAGGCTATTCTTTTTCTCTGTTATAAATAACTCAGTGTAGAAATGGCCTTCACTCATTGGATTCACACTATTTTAAACCCAGAAAATACATTCTAACATTTTTTATTCCAAGCAATTTATAAACAAGTTTACAAATCCATCAAACAGATTTTTGAATGACTCTATTATCCCCCAGGTGGCAGAAACTAGACAACTTGGAATCATTATGGAGGAATTTTTGCCTTCAAATAATTGTCCATGTGGATACCATACTGAAATTTCTAAAGCAATAATCTGACCACTTTTTAATCCAGCTCACAATGCATCAATGCTTCCTCAGTACTACTATGCTTAGTAATAAGGTCCCCTCTAATTTTGCCCCTTGTTTACTTTGCAATTCTCATTATTTGCCATATACTTTCCCAAAGTAAGGCCTTCATAATCTTGCACTCGTCTGGTTACAAGAAGGTAAATTATTTTACATTTCTGGGACTCTGACTAGAATTTCTCCTCTGCTTATCCTTCAGGTTAAGTTCTTTCAACAGATAGGTTTTTAAAACTCAGATGTATCCAGATTAAAAAGGAAGAAGCAAAATTATTTTCATTTGCAGATGACATGATCTTGCACTTAGAAAATCCTGGCCGGGCACGATGGCTCACGCCTGTAATCCCAGCACTCTGGGAGGCCGAGGCGGGTGGATCATGAGGTCAGGAAATCGAGACCATCCTGACTTGATGAAACCCCGTCTGACTAAACCCCACCTGACATGGTGAAACCCCGTCTCTACTAAAAAAAAATACAAAAAATTAGCCGGGCGTGGTGGCGGGCGCCTGTAGTCCCACCTACTCTGGAGGCTGAGGCAGGAGAATGGCGTGAACCCGGGAGGCGGAGCTTGCAGTGAGCTGAGATCGCGCCACTGCACTCCAGTCTGGGCGAGAGTGAGACTCCGTTTCAAAACAAACAAACAAACAAAAAAAAACAAACAAAAAAAGAAAATCCTGAGAGAGTCACACACAAAAAAATCAGAGATTAAAAAAAATGAATTCAGCAAGTTTTAGGATACAAGATCAATATGCAAAAATACATGCATTTCTATGTGCTTGCAATGAATAATTCAAAAATGAAACTTACAGAAAGTTATAGGCTGGGTGCAGTGGCTCACAACTGTAACAAAACAACTAGGTTTTTTATATATAACAACTAAAGCATAAGTTAGCAAGCAACCAATCAAACACACACATACATTGAACATTGTAAAACTATAAAACTTCCGTACTTCAAAGGACACCATCAAGAAAGTGAAAAGACAACCCACAGGACGGGAGAATGTTTTTGCAAATCATACGTCTGGTAAGAATTTAGTATCCAAAATATATATTAAAAAAAACCTGTTACATCTCAGCAATAAAAAGACAAATAACCTAATTTTAAAAACAGAAAGAAATTTGAATAGATTTATCCAAAGAAGATATGCAAATGGCCAATAAGCACTTGTAGGGATGCTCAAAATGATTAGTCATTAGGAAAATTAAAATCAAAACCACAAGAGGCCATTTTATACTCACGGGTAAGGCTCTAATAAAAAAGGAGGACAACAATTTGTGTGGGTAAAGATGTGAACATACTGGAACTCTTATTACTGCTGGTGAGAATGGAAAATGGTGTGGCCTTTTTTGAAAACATTTTGGAAGTTACTAAACATGTTAAACATAGAGTTACCATATGACCCTGACATTTCGATCCTAGTTATATCCTGAAGAACAGTGAAAATATATGTTCCCACCAAAACTTGTATACAAATATTCATAGCAGCATTATTATTCAGAGTAGCCAAAAAGTGGAAACAACCACAATGTCCATTAACTGATAAATGAATAAACAAAAGATGGTATTTTCATCCAAAAAAAAAAAAAAAAAAAAATAGATATATATTTCCACACAGGGGGAAATTCAAAAAAAAAAACAAAAAAAAAAAAAAAAAAAAAAAAAAAGCCCAACTCAAAATGCCACATATTTCACAATTCCACTATATGAAGTGTCCAGGGCAGGAAAATCCATAAAGGTAGAAAGTTGATTGTTAGGCAGGAACTGAGAGAAAGAGGGAATAGTAAGTGACTGCTAATGGGAATGGGGTTTCTTTTTGATGTGATAAAAATGTTCTAGAATTAACTAGTGGTAATGATTGCACAACCTTGTGAATATACTAAAAAACACTGGATTGTATATTTTAAAATAGTAAAATTTATGTTATGTGAATTGTATCTTAATTTAAAAATAAATTCAGCTTATCTACTAGGTTCTCTAGGTAAACTTTCCTAACTTCTAAGGCCACTCCCAGCACTCCTTCTCCAGTTACACTACTGCAGCTCATAGTTCTAGGCGATTTAGTGTAGTGGTTAAGCAGCTGGACAGAATGAATGCCTTTCTTAAAATTCCTCTCTAGCTGAACAATTATGAGCAAGTTATTTAATCTCACTGGGCCTCAACTTCCTTATCTGTAAAATGGAATCATAATATACCTCACTCATAGGGTTGTTTTGAAAATTATCTGAATCAATATTGCAAAGCACTTGAAACAGTACCAGGCATGGCCAGGCGCGGTGGCTCATGCCTGTAATCCCAGTGCTTTGGGAGGCCGAGATGGGCAGATCACCTAAGATCAGGAGTTCGAGACCAGCCTGGTTACCGTGGTAAAACCCCGTTTCTACTGAAAATACAAAAAATTAGCCAGGTGTGGTGGTGGGTGCCTGTAATCCCAGTTACTCAGGAGGCTGAGGCAGGAGAATCGCTTGAACCCGGGAGGTGGAGGTTGCTATGAGCCAAGATTGCACCATTGCACTCCAGCTTGGGCAACAAGAGCGAAACTCTGTCTCAAAAAAAAAAAAAAAAAAAGAAAAGAAAAAGAAAGAAAGAGAGAAAGAGAGAAAGAGAGAAAGAAAGAAAGAAAGAAAGAAAGAAAGAAAGAAAGAAAGAAAGAAAGAAAGAACGAACGTGTACCAGGCATTCAATAAGCACTTAATAAATGTACTATTGTCATTAAGGCAATTGTTATATCTATTATTACAATTGCTATAAACATTCCCCCTGAAATTCATATGTTCAAACCCTAATCCCAAGGCGATGGCATTGGGAGGTAGGGACTTTGGTAGATGATTAGGTCATGAGAATGGAGTCCTCAAAATGCAATTAGTGCTCTCATAAAAGAGACCCCAGAGAGCTCCCACATCCTTTCTGCATGTGACGATGCATCAAGAAAATGGTCCTCACCAGACACCAAATCTACCAGTTCCTTCATTTGGGGCTTCCCAGCTTTCAGAACTGTGGGAAATAAATTTCTGTTGTTTATAACCCACTCAGTTTATGATATTTTATTATATAGCAGCCCACACTAAAATAATTATAATTATTATTTGGTATGTCTCTCTAACATTGTACCCTACTGTCTATCACTGTCGGCACTTAGGGATGTGTGGTTTTTGAATGGCTGGTCCCAGGGTCTAATTGAAGTCACTCGTGCCTCTTCAGGCTCAGCAACTCAATTATAGTCTGGTAATGATATCTTTGGCCAAACAGTATAGAAATAAACAACATGGTGGGTTCGGATCTTACCAAGGATTCGAACCCTAAGTAGTTGAAAATATACCAGGAATGTTGCAATCCGCTTCTTCTAAAACACATTTGCTCCAATGACCACAGAAGGAAAGAAACTTGCCTTTGCACTCCGGTCTTTGGAAATTAATAGAAAGTTCTGAGAGACAATAGTTCTGTGAAAAGGCTTAGTTTTTTTGGATGCCTGAAAGAATGCTTACACATCCTTGCAGTAAGAGAATCTACGAAGAAAAAAGAGTTATATCATTGCTTGTGTTTCCTATCCTGAAGTCTTCTCTCTCCAAGTGACTGTTTTTTACTCACCAGTTTATAATCTTCTAGCATGACATATATTTTTCAAAATGCCAACAAATGCAATTTATTCTCTACATGAACATTTCTCTTAGGTACTCCAGGAAATAAAATATTATACTCAAATGAGTTCAGCTTCTCGTCCTATATGCCAGCCCTGGCAACTGAGCCGTAAGCAGTGCTTTTTGAAGTTCACCCTCACATCTACTCAGCGGGAGTGCAAAGCAAGATGAGAAAGTGGCTCATTACTTTTTTTTAGGGAGGATGAGTTCTAGAAAGAAAATTAAAAGCACAAAAATATTTTCCTTGGGTGACATATATTCAGACTCGGCAAAAGTAACTAAAAGATAATATTTTTATATGTGTAGCTTTACAAGCAATCTATTAAAATATTTCAATTAATACAACATATTAATTTTGTTCTGTAAAATAAAGAAAATGCCTATATAGTCACTAGGTTTTTCTATAACAACAATCTACTAATGTTAGCTTCAAGCCACTCTAGGACATAAGGAATTTTCTTCTTTCTTCAATAAAGGGTTTGATGTTGTCTAATGTGAAACAAGGAAGAAAATACATAATTATATGTGTGTATATATATATAAGTATATATACACACACAATAAATGAAACAATAGTATTTGATCTACTGGTCAGTGAAGAAATGTTTTATGATTATAGATACAATATTTGGCACAGACTTATTGACAACAACACTGTAATTTTATCTTGTTTACACAGAAAAATGATAAAGAGCTTTCCCTCAGTTTAACACTGAGAGCAATCAGTGAGATTCAATGTTTCCTTAATGCCAGAAAACAAAAACAAACAATAAAGACCTTCAGGCACATTGGAGTTGAAAGGCCTTTCAAAATGCATTTTTACATTCTCCCTTTTTCATTCTTTTCCCATATGGCTGGAAAAGGGGAAAAAATTTTATGATGCCCCAAAATGTATGTTTTTGAGTTGATTCCTGAAGCTGACAGCTTCAGAGAAAAAAAAAAAAATGAATGAGTTCAATTTTCAATTTTGCATATTCCCCTACCTCCTCCAGTCCTTCAAGGTGCTTTTGTGGTCATACCACAATCAGCTCTGCCCACCTGCACTCAGAATCTCCTCTCTTATAAAATGCTCCCTAACTCTCTCAGGTTCTATTATTTCTGCCCCAGAGAGCTCTCTTCTCTGACCTCCACCCACATTTCCTGCCCAGGTAACCTCAGAGTGGCTTTTTAGAAGTGTTTACCTCTTTGTAGTTGTTAGAGTACACTTGCCTCATCCTGTAACATTGTGGCGATGGTGCTTATTTTTCTCATGAGATTTTCAGTAGCTTTACACATTAATAGAAAATATATGTGTGGTCTCTGTGTGCAATCTAGGAGAAAAAATAGTACCATTATGAAATAGAGGAGTGAAACAGTGGGAAGGGGAAATGAATTTCCCATGAACACATGAGATTCAAGAGATTTTGGAAGTTCATTTTAATTGGTAGCCCTTAGCATCCACTCAAAAAATAGGAAATAATAATACAATCACAGCACGTTCTGGATGTAGCTTCTGTTAGCTAAATAGAAATCTAGTTTAAAATTGCAAAAATCTTTTTCCCTCCCCGTGGGCAGATTTGCTCACAGAAAGCTTGGCTGTTCAGCTCTCAAAGCCATTTGTTTTGAGTCTTAACTCTCTTGCAGCAACAGTTAAGCCAAACCCATAATGGAAGAACATTTTCCTAATAAGCTCTGATATAATTAGCTTCTCCAAAGTCCTAAACTGTTTTAGCTTAATCCCAGTTAACTTAATGGTGGTCACACTCATTTCATTTTTCCTTATCTCCCCTCCTCTCCTTTCCCTTTCATTTTTTTCTTTCTTGGTTCTTCTACCATTGACCACCTTATGTTTATGATACACACACACACACACACACACACACACACACACACATATATAGTTGTTGTTGTTGTTGTTGTTGTTTTTGAGACAGAGTCTCGCTCTGTCACCAGGCTGGAGTGCGGTGGCGCGATCTCAGCTGACTGCAACCTCTGCTCCCTGGTTCAAGCTATACTCCCGCCTCAGCCTCCCGAGTAGCTGGGATTACAGGCACTCACCACCACACCCAGCTAATTTTTGTATTTCTAGTAGAGACAAGGTTTCACCGTGTTGGCCAGGATGGTCCTGACCTCATTATCCGCCCACCTCGGCCTCCCAAAGTGCTGGGATTGCAGGCGTGAACCACCCTGCCCAGCCATGATTTATATTTTTTGAATGACTCTTGCTTTTCCACTCTTTTCCCTAGGTTACATTTAAATAACATGTAGTTATGTAAATTTCTCTGTTTTACGAAATGTCTATCAAGCACCTCCATGCTAAACTGCTTCACCTTAAAATGGAATAGTGAGCAAGACCAGACGTGGTCCCGCCTCAGGAAGCTTATGGCCTAGTAAAAGTGGGTACCTCATTCACATTAATCATTCTATAACCTCAAATGAGACAATGTCCGAAAAGAAAATAAATGAGGTTTTTGAGAAAGAATTTTTTTTAAATGGGCCAGGACTCAGACATTGAAAAAAAGATCGAAAGCACAGTCTAAGTTGACACCTCAGGGCTGAGTAGGTTATTCTTGAAAAACAAATCTGGCCAGGCGCGGTGGCTCACGCCCGTAATCCCAGCACTTTGGGAGGCCGAGGCTGCAATGCCTGTATCAGGAGGCAGAGATAAAGTGTGACTCTTCTGTGAAAGCCTCTTCTAGTCAGCTAGCGAACACATTTGAGTAAAACCCAATAAACGACAGGTGTGTGGAAGAGATGGCCATGTTGCAGACCTTTTGTTTCAATGTGTCCAGCTTGGCCTTCCTCAGGATTGGAGCCAATTTTCACATGACATAGCTCTAACGTTTTGCAAGTAAGACCTTTTTAATTGAATTTTCCTCCTTTCCAAGAAAAGTCTTGAGCATTATTAAAGGCCAAAGTACTGAAACTCTTCTGGTGGAATTTTTCTTCTTTGTGAATTATTTACCTTGGGATGAATGATTCAAAATCAATAGGTTGCAGAGTTGGAAGGAACGTGAAACAAGCTCATCTCTGCTGTTTCCTCCAGACAGGACTACTCTGCTAAACTGTCAAACAGATGAGGTGCTAATCTTTACAGAGTTTTCTCTGTAAAATGTTCTAGGGCTTCACAGCCTCTCCACTGGGAAGCTATTCAACATCTTCCTTTTTGCACTCTAGGTCCATATTCCTCTTTACGTATAGATGAAGAACTCTTCACATACTTGATAATAATTGGTTTCTCTGATATTAAAAGAAGTCATAAGTACCAGATACAGGAGCAGATCCAAGTCTAGATGGTGTGGATTAACGTCAAACCAGACATCCTTTTCCTCTTTTAATACTTTTTATGGGCTTTTCATTTTATTTCCTCTGAGAAGATGAAAAGTACTCCGTAATCATAGGAACTCTCCATGGTTCTCCTTGCTCTTCCTAGTCTCTCAACACATAATTAAGAACCCTACTGGATTCCAGATGTCATGCTAGGAACTGGAATTTGGCAGAAACAAGACCACCGTTTCCTATCTTCCTGAAGCCTGCAGCAAGAGTGGTCTCACCCTGCCCTCTTCTCTTTTCCTCTCCTCCCTCTGTAATACATCATGGGTTTAGAAATGGAGGCGGTGGTCTATTATCCAGGAATGCACTTTACATCAAAATCAGAGACTGTATGACAGAGTCGAGACTCAATCCAAAAATCCACAAGGGAAGTCTAGAGAGTTACGAAAACCAAATCTGTGAGCAAAAATGTCAACGGCAAATAGGCCAACTGTAAATAAGATAGAATCTGGGCACAGGTATTGCAGACTAAAGCTGCCTTTTGCTAAGGTACTAACATACCAAAGGGGCCTTTAGGCAAGGTATCCAGGTATAAAGGCCCAATGGTAAGAATAACCTATCTTCTTTTCACTTATTTTCTTCTTTTCTCTTCATAAAATGATACAGAAAGTTATAGTGATTAGGATTATTAGCAGGGCTGATGTGAGAGGGAAAGATGATAATAGTTATAAACATAACAGCAACAGGTATATCATGTTTTACAACTTGACATGCCTTATTCAGTGTGTTGCAGTGAAAAGGAGTGAGGCCGACCTGAGTTTCAATCTAGTAGACATTAGCCCTTGGAGAGTAGAGACTCTGGTGTTCCCATTTGCATTCCAGGCTCCTAGTACTGAACCAGGAGCACTGAAAGGCATTCCATGAATGGGTGTGAATGACGGATGAGTCCTTGCTCGGCTGCCTTTGGGCAGTTTGTTAGTGGAAGGGTCCTTTCTCTTTTCTTACTCTCATTTTTTCCACATTAAAAAAATAGATAAATATGTATGTTTTCATATTGTTTGGTTGAAGGGGGGGCGTCAAATGAGAAAGTGCCTGGCACATATTAGGTGCTCAATAAATGTATTCCTTTAAAGCTTTATTATTATCTCTGACTCCATTTACTTACCACCATTTACTTACACTTACTTACTTAGTGGAACTGGCCTCAGAAACCCAATTTCGGGCTAACATATAACCCTGTATTGGCAGTTAGAATCCTCTTCACTTTCTGGGTCTTGCTTTGAAGTCTGAAGAGGAACTGCTCTCTACTTATTTCGACTATGGAAATGTTTATTGAATGGCTCTAGGCCATTTGAAATGAGACAAGTATAAAAAATTTATATTACAGTATTATTACACCATTCTTAAGTAATTAAATTACTTCAGAATGTAATTTTCATATATTGAAATTTATAATATCAAATCATATGCAATTAGATGAAATTTCCAAGAGATATGGGAGAAATCTATTTAAATTTTCCATTTTGCCAAAGTTATTCAGTTTTAAAACCATTCATTTCACAAGATTCTTTAATTCTTGCAGGCTAAAGGATGCACTGAACAATTCCTGAACAGTCCTGCAGATACAGACTAGGAAAAAATTAATTGTCATTGTATATCTGTGCTAAGATTTTGAAATGATTAAAACTTGTACAATAACATGAATAATCATTGTAAAGTACAGTACTTCTCATCTTGAAGGGCTTTCATTTCTATCTTCATGCAACCCAGACACATTATGAACATTCTGCAAGGAGAGGATAACAGAGCACAGGCTCACAGTCATGAAAAGGAACATTGTGGAACCATATGAAGTTTAAGGTAGCTGGGGCAAAAGATACATAGCAGGGAGAGGCAGGGTTGCAGACTGGAATTTTGTCTGGTCATGTTTTTATGAGACATGCACGATACATGGAGGAGCCAAGTGATCTCTGTGGACAATGGAGAGTGACTGAGAATGACAATGATCCACTTGCATTTTAAAATAGGTAAGCTTAGGGCCGGACGCGGTGGCCCACGCCTGTAATCCCAGCACTTTGGGAGGCCGAGGTGGGTGGATCACGAGGTCAGGAGTTCGAGACCAGTCTGGCCAATATGGTGAAACCCCGTCTCTACTAAAAATACAAAGTTAGCCAGGCGTGGTGGTGCATTCCTGTAATCTCAGCTACTCAGGAGGCTGAGGCAGGAGAATTGCTTGAACCCTGGAGGTGGAGGTTGCAGTGAGCCAAGTCGCACCACTACACTCAAGCCTGGCCACAGAGTGAGACTCCATCTCAAAAACAAAAATAAAATAAATAAAAAAGATAAGTTTTGCCACAGGATAGAGGAGGAATTTGAGCCAAAAAGAACTGGAAACAGGAATACTAGAGAAGGGATTGTTTCTATAGTCAAGAGCTGATGAAGAACTGAACAAGAAAAGGTACCAGTGATGGAAAAAATAGTAAGACACCTGACTCAAGAGATGTTCCCAAGGCAAAATTGACAGGATTGGAGATAGAGAATTCTAAGTTGACGCCAATGCTTAAAAGCTGGTAATATAGTGCTGATGAGGATGCAGTGAGAGCGTGGAGGATGAGATGTAGGTTACTGTGGCTGCCATTCGCAATATTTGAATCAAAAGAGATCCACCATGGATTAATCATGAGAACTGTTAATATGTGTTTAAAATTTCACAGTACTTTTGATATATTTTCTGGTTAGAGTCACGCAATAACTCTGTAAAATATGTAGATATGCAGATAAGAGAAGAAAGGCTCAGAGAAGTCAACTCACAGTTGGGTAAAGTCACATGGTATTAATTGTCAGATTCTTTGTTTATTATGTCATGTTACCTCTTATTAAACAAAATCAGTGAAATAAAGCTATAGGTAGGAATAAAGCTATTTCACATTTGAACATTTATGAAATATCTGCTGTAGATGCTTAATATCCATTATTTAATTTAAAAAATAGAACTGCAGAATTTAAATTATGTAAAACTGTGATTGCAAATAAATTCAATTGCTAATACATAATATCCTTTTTTGTGTGTATGGTTCTGCATAGAACATTTTATCCTTTTGAAATAAGAGCAATAATGAATAAGCTTTGTTGAATTCTAAAAACAACTATTGTTAAGTCTATGTGGGTAATGTTAACAAGTTGAATATTAATGAATGACTATCTCTATTATATTTATCGTGAGGCTATTTCCTTTATAGTATGCTAGATTTATGACATCCATAACTATAATAATTAAACTTAAGATGAAACATTTTGGATCTCAATTAAAAATAAGCAAATACATACATAATTGCTCAAACTTACTTCAGATGATGTCGGCAAAAATAAACGGCAAAAGAAACATCAGTTAAATAACAGTAGACTTGAATGCAGGAGACCCATATTCCAAGCCCAGCTTTGTGACTGTCACCGGATTTAGGACCTTGGTAACTGTGATGGTTAACTCTATATGTCAACTTGACTGGCCTAAGAGATGCTCAGATGGCTAGTCAAACATTCCTTCTGGGTATATCTGTGAGGGTGTTAACTGGAAGAGATTAGTATTTCTATCAGTAGACTAAGTAAAGAAGATCACCCTTGCTAATGTGAGTGGGCATCATCCAATTCATTGAGGGCCTGAATAGAACAAAAAGGTGGAGGAAAGGCAAATCATCTCTCTCTTTGGAGCTGTGATATCCATCGTCTCCTGCTCCCAGACATCGTAGCATCTGGTTCACGGGCCTTCAGAGTAGGAGTGATTACACTACTGGCTATCCTGGTTTGCCAGCTTGCAGATGGCACATGGTGGGACTTCTAGACCTCATAATAGGGTATCCATCCATCCATCCATCCATCCATCCATCCATCCATCCATCCATCCATCCATCTCTCTCTCTCTCCTATTGGTTCTATTTCTCTGGAGAACCCTGACTGATACAGTAAATACATTTACTTAATGTCTCTGAACTTCAATTTCTTTATCTGGAAAATTAGAGCATGAAAATAAATACAGAAAAGTTCTTAGAAACTATAATGTACTCAAGCATAAAATATGGAATAGCCAACCAAGAAAACTACTTGGAAATATTTCTTGCAAGATGCCTACAGCCTAAGAGGTAGAATTCTTCAAATGCATTAAATGCTTTTAAAAATATTGTTTATAGAATTTCTTTTTCAAGTTATGTTATTCTGGTGTACAAAATATCCCCTCTGCTGTCTCTAAAAACCTTATAAAAACATAATTTTTACAGTTTATAGTTAAACATGTGAGTATGTGTGTGTGTGACAATAGAGTAAAAAAGATGGATTTTTCTCTTCGGATTATGAACTTCCTCAGTAGATAATTTCAAAAGGAGTGATGTGTCAAAAGACTACAGCAGTGTCACCAAAATCAGAGAACAGTTCTTTAAGGCCATAATATTAAAGGCCAAGAATCATTTACATGTAGACATCCTGCTGTGTTTGCTAAAAGTTTGTCTTTGTTTCACAGTCACAAGTTGTATTTCTCTTCTTTCGTTTTCTTGCAAGAGAAAACACTTCAAGTCATACCTGGCACTGAGCTAACACCATAAGCAGACTAGCTACATGATGATATTTGAAACAAATTTAAAATTCACTTAATGAACTCAACTATTGTGTCAGCTTATAAATGTTCATGCCATTCCTACCATTTTTCTTGTCATTTTTTTTTTCTGTGGAGAATGAGGTATCTGCAGTGGATCATCAATCATCACTACCTTCTGCATGGAACTCTGCCTAGTTTCTTCATTGTACTCACTCATATAGATGCATCACAAAAAAGCTCATTGATACATACTTCATAATTTGTAACAGTCACTCTAAGATAGCATTAGTGTGGGACAGTCCCAGAATAATATTTAGAATGAAGCAAAAGATTATATACTAGAGAAGCACCAATGCATGAGTTAGGATTGGTTTCCACCTTTCCATGGACCATGGTGACTTAAGCAAATACGCATTTATTGCTACAAAACAGTAAGTTCAGAAGTACCCGGTCCGATTTAAGCCTTCTTATTTTGTTTGTCATGTGAAACTGTGACTTATTTTCTCATGCTCAAAAATGGCTACTATATCTTTAGGGGAAGAAAAGAGAATGGAAAGAAGCAGTGTCTGACTCACTCCACTTTAACATTGCATTAAAATTTTTTTTTCAAAGTTCAGTGAACTCCAGTTACCCTCCAGTATATTCAATATATTTGTGGTGGCTTGTCCTGTACTCAATTACATGTCATATACTCAACATCAAAGATTTACTCCATATTCTTCATTGTTTACTTCCTAGCCCACAGAGAGAGTATCACATATGATTTAATCTTTTCTCATTTTAGATTTGAAGTCATTCTGACTCAGGGATACATGAAAATGACTGATACATCCTAATTAATTTTGAGTATGTGTGGCTGGAATTATTGGGACATTGAATGCTAGCCACTTGATAAGCAGTCTTGAAGCTTTTGCACTTGGAACCAAATTTGTCTGATCTGATTGAGAGCATGAAACAGTCTATATTATGTTTCATTATTTCAAGGCCATTGCTTCAGTGTGAGAAATCCACATATCATTCTCACTACCAGAAGTGCAATGTATCAGTAATGCCAAGAATGGAAATCCTCTGAATGGTCCTACCAAGTCCAAGCACAATCTTTGTGTCAGACAAACTTTGGGATGCTCATAATTTCTTCCAAATATTAGTGTACGTGTTTATGTAGTCAGAGAATCCTCCAGTTTCATCCCCCTTTATACATTTTTAATAGAGTCTATTTCAATATATTGCAATATGAAAGTTTTCTCTTTGCCTACTTTTTAACCTATATCCTACAACCTAGCATAAGCCCGGAACATAGTCAAAAATAAATATTGAATGCATGAACTTTGGGCCAGTTTCTAAGCCTCTGTATACTGTAATTTCCTCATTAGTAAGCATATATGTCAATATGCCTAGCAATTTGGGGTAATGAAATGCATTAACTTGGGATTAGAAAGGAATCAGTTCGCATCCCAGATCCACAATTTATCATCTTGTAGAAACTTCAAAATTAACTTTTAAATGAATGCATTCTTTCATTCATTAATTTCACTCTGGCATGGACTGCTCTAGACAGTGGAAACACATAAGTGGAAAAAATGTTTTCTAGTAGCTCATAGTTTAGTGTAAGAGACAGAGACCAGAGCATGATAAACACTCTAAGTCTATTTCTTTATCTTCAGGTGGGTTAGTAATGCCTGCTTCTCAGATTTGTATGGACTCGGTCCATAGGAATCCATGCCTACTCAGCCTTAAAATATTCAGAAAAGCAGTTGTGAAATGTTAAAATGATTTGCTAAATTATTTTAACATCTTTTTTTGAAATGTGAAAATTGTCTGAATCACTATTTTCTCATAAAACAGAGCTAGTACCATGCTTGTTGCATAAGAGAGAGGCTAATTCATTATATGCAAAGGTTACCTGTGTTGGGAGTCCCAAATATCCACTCAGTGAGTCACCAGGAGGATTCATAAGTCATATCCGTGGCTATTGGCTGTTTGAATCAGAGCAACTCCATCCTGAATAGGAACTGGGTAAAAATAAGACTGAAATCTACTGGCTTCATTTCCAGATGGTTAGGGCATTTGAAGTCACTGGATAAGATAGGAGGTTGGCACAAGATACAGGGCATAAAGAACTTGCTCATCAAACAGGCTGCAGTAAAGAAGCTAGCTAAAATCTACCAAAACCAAGATGGCGACGAGAATGACCTCTGGTCTTCCTCACTGCTACACTCCTACCGGTGCCATGACAGTTTACAAATGCCATGGCAACATCAGGAAGTTACCCTATATGTTCTAAAAAGGGGAGGCATACATAAGCCACCTCTTGTTTAGCATGTAATCAAGAAATAACCATAAAGATGGGCAACCGGCAGCCCTTGGGGATTGCTCTGTCTGTAGAGTAGCCATTGTTTTATTTCTCTACTTTCTTAATGAATTTGCTTTCACTTTACTCTGTGGACTTGCCCTGAATTGTTTCTTGGGTGAGATCCAAGAACCCTCTTTTGGGGTCTGGCTCGGGACCCCTTTCCAGTAGTCCTATGACTTATTACATGGCTATGATTTATTACATGGTTACAATGTATTCTTACGTGGCAGGAGGACACAAAACAAAATCAGCAAAGGAAAAAGGGATATGGGGCGAAATTCAGAGGAAACAGTTAAGCACAGACTTCCAATGACTCTCTCCGAGTGGAGTCACGTAGGACTCACTTAATTCTACCAGCAATTTTACCTGATAAAAGCTCATTAGAGACAAAGTACCCAAAGCTGTTCTTGGGGACTGGTCACGGAGGCACTCTCTGCCCAAGATTTCAGACTCCCAGAAGGAAATCAGGTGTTCAGTATCAATTGTATTTTTTATACAAACATATTTTTTATACACAGCAAATTACTCTTATCAGACAGCAAATAAAGTGAATCCTCCTGAAATCCAGGTTCCCAGATGCCAGACAAAGGTCGATCTTGCAAGCAGATCTATCTGTTTAGCTGTTTCAGGCCTGCTCTGTTAATGCTTTTCTACACAATGCCTAAGGGTATTTGATTGAAAAAGACACCTGGCCTTTTGGGGTTCTTTGCAATGCTTGCTAAAGGAAAGTTTGACGGGTGGGAGGTGCAGGAATAGGATGCAACTCTTTATCCCCTCCCCTTCTCTGGGCAAAATCAGATGAAAGATTCCACAATAGATTTAACTATGTCATCTGCTTGCCTGCCTTTCTGATTTTGCTGCTTATCACAGTATTCACCAGAGAGAGAACAGAGGTGATTTTAAAACTCCAGTACATTGCAAGACAATTTCAGCTGCATTCCTGAAAAGTGCTGTTTGTGTTGTATTTCTGTGCTCTGCATGGACTGGGGCTTGCAATTTAAAATCAACCACTGCAGAACTCTTTGGTACAGTGAGAAATCAATTTATAAGGTTCACTTAAGTCATTCATCCTGCAAGTTCAGAATTTAATGTTTTGAGATTCTTTAGAATAAGGCACCCTTGTGGGGCGCTGGAACTTTTTACAGCTGAGTTTCCACATGAGTCACTCCAACATACTGAACTGCCTGGACATTACTGAATTTAGAAAAGCTTCTCCAGGATTTCTTGTTCCATATGGTATTTGTGCTTTCAACTTAGTTTCTCTTGCTCAAATATTTAGCTTTTGAACACTGGATAGAATTGCACAGTCAAAAATAAATTTTTGCACCTCTCTAAACGAAGCAAGAAATCATAAAATCCACAATTAGTATCATGAAATCTCATGGTAGTTTTTTTTGTTTTGTTTTGTTTTTGTTTTTTTGAGATGGAGTCTCAAGTCATGTTCTGTCACCCAGGCTGGAGTGCAGGTGTGATCTCGGCTCAGTGCAACCTCCGCCTCCTGAGTTCAAGCGATTCTTCCTACTTAGCCTCCCAAGTAGCTAAAACTACAGGTGCATGCCACCACACCTGGCTAATTTTTGTATCTTTAGTAGAGACAGGGTTTCATCATATGGACAAGGCTGGTCTCGAGCTCTTGACCTCGTGATCTGCCAGCCTTGGCCTCCCAAAGTCCTGGGATTACAGGCATGAGTCACCGCGCCTTGCCCTTTTTGAAGTTTTCTGAAGATATTCTTGCTGGTTTTATTTTAGGAATGTGGCTAAATGACCCTTATCGGTGAAAGTGAGTTATTATTTCAGGGAGTGGCAAAAGAAAAAGAAGTGTGTGGGAATAAAATATTTAAATCGCTGTTTTCTTTGCAGCTATAATAGTGCATGCAGCTGCCAGGACTATAATATTTAGAAAATTCAAGGATATTTATCTCTACCTTAAAATATTTTGAAGACCATAATGGTTTACATTTGTAGTTCTTTGAAATGTGATAATAGTTGATCAAAAGTAAAAAGATATTTTCTTGATTTAACATTAATCCTTTCATGGAGTAACTTTACCCCCCCCCCCAACAAAATTTAAAAAAGAAAAGGCAAAAAATATTTTTTCTTGCTAGGATTTTAAATTCTGGAGGAAGATTTGAGACTGAATTCTAACTATTTGTATTTAGTATGTGTTACAGTTTAAATTAAAATATGTGTGGGGTTTAGTCATTATGTCCTTATACCGTTTATGTTGTATACAACTGAATAGTAACACTGTCATCATAAATGCTACATTTATCTAGATTTTTAAAAGTGTATTTTTAGAGCTAGACAACAATGTAACAACATCTACCCGAACTATTTTTGTCTAAGCACTGTTAATTAAAATGCCTATTGTTTCTAGGGCTTGTTAATCTTGAAGACATAATTTATTTCTAGGGGACTAATTTATTCAATTCTAGGAGGAATGGTAGGAAATAATAGAATAAAAGCAAATTACTTCATGGATATGTGTCTGTGTGAAATTGGACACAAAGAACAATTAGAGGCATAAATGTGTTCAAATAAATGCATTTTTTCAGAGTATAAAAAATATATGGCATTTTTAATATCACCTATAAAACTACATACAATCTATAAATTATATTATCCTTATTGGGACTACTCATTGATCATCTAAACAGACCAATACAAATTTTCTAAGATAGTTTCTTTTTTTTTTTGTATTTTATTCTTCCTATCCTACCTTGATTTACCAAGATATGAAACTAGAAATCAATAACATTGGAAACCTTGGAAAATCCACAAATACATGAAAATTAAACCACATGCTCCTAAATGACCAATAAGTTAAAGAAAAACTCAAAAGGGAAGTTAAAAAATATTTTGAAACAAATGACAACACAACATATCAAAACCTATGGGATGCAGCAAAAACAGTTCCAGGAGAAAAGTTTATAACAATAAATGCCTACATTAAAAAAGAAGGTAGATTGCAAACAAATAGCCTAACAATATGTCTCAAGAAACTAAAAAAAAGAAAAGCAAATTAAACCCAAAGTTAGTGGAAAAAAGAAAATAATAAAGACCAGAACAAAATAAAAGGGAGCAGAAAAACCATTTAAAAATAGTAAAACCAAGAATTAGTTGTATGGATAGGCAAACAAGATTCACAAACTCCTAACTACCTAAGGAAAAAGACTTAAATAAATAAAATCAGAAATAAAAGTAGAAATATTGCAATGGAAACTTCAGAAATAAAAATGATTATAAAGGGCTATTATAAACAATTATGTGCAATATTTAATCAGGAAGAAATAGAAAGCTTGAACAGACCAATAAAAATTAAGAGATTGAAATATGAATTTAAAATCTTGCAACAAATAAAAGCCCCGGACTAGATGGCTTCAGGAATGAATTCTACTAAACATTCAAAGAAGAAGTATTACCAATATTTAAATTCTCCCAACAAATAGAAGTAGAAGAACTACCTGCAAAAACATTTTACAAGGCAAGCATCACCTTGATACCTAAGCCAATGATACCACAAAAAAGAAAACTATAGGCCATTATTTCTGATGAACATTGATCGAAAAATTCTCAATAAAATATTAACAAACAAAATTCAACATCACATCAAAAAGATTATACATCATGACCAAGTAGGATTTATCCCTAGCATGCAAGGCTGGTTTAATATACACAAATGAAACAATGTGACACATCACATTAACAGGATGAAAGATAAAAAACGCATATCTCAATCGACACAGAAAAAGCATTTGACAAAGTTCAATACCCTTTCCTGATAAAAAACTCTTAACAGTTTATGTATACAAAGAAAGTTTCTTAACATAATATAATAAAGACGATTTATGAAAAATCCACAGATAACATCATAATCAATGGGAAACAATTAAAAGCTTTTTCATTAAGATCCAGTGCAAAGCAGGAATGACCACTTTTGCTACTTCTGTTCCACATAGTATTGGACGTACTAGCAAGAGCAATCAGACCAGAGAAAGAAATAAAAAGCATATAAGTCAGAAAGAAGAACAAGTGAAATTATCTCTATTTGCAGATGATATAATCCCTTATGTAGAAAACCCTAAAGATTCCACAAAAAACTGACAGAATAACTTAATTCAGTAAACTTGAAGGATACAAAAATCAAAATAGAAAAATCAGTAGCATTTTTATACACTAATAACAACATATCTTAAAAAAAAATTTTAAAAATACCATTTATGAAAGCATGAAAAACAGAAATAAATTTAACCAAAAGGTGAAAGATTTGTACACCGATAACTATAAACCATTGATGAAAAAGTTGAAGATGACACAAATAAATGGAATGATATCTTGTGTTCATAAAAATTTAATAATGTTAAAATATCTGTACTACCCAAAGCAATATACACATTCAACGCAATTTCTATCAAAATTTCAAGGATATTCTTCACAGAAATAGAAAAAAAATTCTTGAAATTCGTATGGAATCATAGACACATAAAAACAGAATAGGCAAAGGAACAATTAGAAAGCAAAACAAAGCTTGAGGCATCACACTTCCTAAATTAAAATTATATTGCAAAGTTAATCAAAATTGTATACAAATGGCATGAAACCAAAAATGTGGATCAATGAAACAGAATATAGAGAGCCAGAAACTGTTAACTAATTTTCAACAAGGGTACCAAGAGGACACCCTGAAGTAAAGATAGTTTCTTCAATAAATGATTCTGGGAAAATTGTATTGCAATATGCAGAAGAATGAAATTGGACCCTTAGCTTGCACCATATACAAAAATGGACTCAAAATAGATAGGAGACCTAAACGTAAGATGTGAAACCATAAAACTCCTAGAGAAGAACATAGGGGGAAAATTCTTTGATATTGGCCTTGGAGATGATTTTTGGATATTACACCAAAAGCTTAGGCTACGGAATCAAAAATAAATAAATGGGACTACATCGAACTAAAAAGTGTCTGCATAGTAAAGGAAACAATCAACAAAATAAAAAGGCAACGTATAGACTGGGAAATATATTTTCACAGAGCATATCTCATACGAGGCTAATATTCAACATTTGTGAAGAACACTTACAAATCAGTAACAGAAACAACAAACAGCTCAATTGAAAACAGGCAAGGGACCTGAACATACCTTTCTCCAAAGAAGAAATAACAATGGCTAACAGGAGATGAAAAGGTATACAACATCATTCATCATTAGGGAAACACAAATGAAAACCACTGTGAAATACCACCCTATGCCCATTAGGATGGCTCTTATTAAAAAAAAGACAAGAGGTTACTGCTGGTGAAGGTGTAGGGAAATATAGAACACTGTTGGTAGGAATGTAGGCTTGTGTAGTCATTATGGAAAACTGTGTTGAGGTTCCTAAAGAAATAAAAAATAGACCAGTAATGATCCAACAATACCTTTTTTGGGAATTGACCCAGCAATTTGTCTTTTGAGTATGTAACCAAAGGTGATAAAAAGCCTTGTAAAGACATCTGCGCTCCCATGCTCATTGCATCTATTCACAACAGTCAACATATGGAAACAACCTAAGAGTCGGGTTGACAGATAAATGTATAACGAAAATGTGGTACACACACACACACTGAATATTCTTCAGCCATAAAAAAAGCGATCCTGCCATTTGCCACAACATGGATGTACCTGAAAAATACGCCAGATAGTAAGAAAAATAGAGTTGTGTATCATTTAACGACAAGGCTATGTTCTGAAAAACGCAACATCATTGGCTGATTTTGTCATCATGTAAACAACACAGAGTGGACTTACACAAGCTGAAATGGTATATCTTACTACGCAACTAGTCTATGTGGTATAGCCTATTGCTCTCAGGACACAAACCTGAACAGTCTATTACTGTAGTGAATACTGTACACAATTGTAACACAATGGGAAGTATTTGTGCATGCAAAGTTATCTAAAAATAGAAAATGTACAGTAAACATACGGTATTATAATCCTATGGGACTACCATCATATATGTGGCTTATCATTGATTGAAACATCATTATGAGGCTCATGACTGTACTGCATGATTTCACTTAATGTAGAATCTTAAAAAAGAAGGTCAAATATGCAGAGATAGACAATAAGTGGTTCCCAGGGATGTTGGGTGGGGAAAAAAATGAGGAGATGAAGGTCAAAGTATATGAAGTAGCACACAGGTAGGATGAACAAGTCTAGAGGTCTAATGTACAACACAAGACGATAATTAATAGTCTACAATAGTCTAACATAGAAGACTATAATAGTCTTGTGTATTAGGTTAAGGATTTTTGTTAAATAAGTAGATTTTAGCTGCTTTTTCCCCAACCCCCACCCAAAGATAACTATGCGAGATGATAGATACATTAATTTGATTCACCATAGTAACTATTTTACTATCTGCAGGTATTCCATAACTTGTAAACCTCAGATATACACAAGGAAATTTATTTTTAAAAAGTGTACTTGTCAAAATATGCTTAAATACAGATTCAACTTTTAGCTTGTAAAAAATTTAACATAAATAAATTTTAACTATTTTGCTATAATATACATTAATACAAAGAAATAAATAAGAAAAAATTGTCAGGCCATTATATAGTTCACTTATATGGCAAAATATAGGGTTTGCTTTTAAAATTATGTGTTTGCATCACTGGAATTTTGAGAAATCCTCATAGCTTAAGTATTGGAACTATTGTTTATAAAAATACAAAGTAGATGACCAGGCATGGTGGCTCACACCTGCAATCCCAGCACTTTGGGAGGCTAAGGTAGGTGGATCACCTGAGGTCAGGAGTTCAAGACCAGCCTGGCCAACATGGAGAAACCCTGTATCTACGAAAAATACAAAAATTAGCCGGGCATGATGGCAGGTGCCTGTAATCCCAGGTACTCAGGAGGCTGAGGCAGGAGAATTGCTTCAACCTGGAAGGCAGAGGTTGCAGTGAACTGAGATCATGCCATTGTATTCCAGCCTGGGTGACAGAGTGAGATTCTGTCTCAAAAGAAAAAAAAAATAAAAAATAGAGTATAAACAAGCTAATTGTATCAGTGTTTATTAAATGCCTAGTAAACATATAAGAGTTGTTAAATAAAATTTCCTATTATAGTTGTGGATACATACAAGTAAATAGGTATTGATAATATAATCTGATAAGTAAACGTTCTAAGTTAATGAGAATACTGTGGAAATCCATAGAGAAGCACCTAAATCTACCAATAGAAGGTGCTAAATTTATGAAGACTTTCCAAAGGGGTAATGCAGAAGTTGGACTATCATTACATGGTTTTGTGTATATCACACTTTAACTTGTGATTATCCACAATTTCTTATATTTTAAAACAATTTCAAAGTAAAATCTGGCATACTCAACATTAGTAAATGTTCAAAATATTAGCCCAAACAATTGTTACTTTAAGCTAAAATTATATGGATTTGATTCTTCATTTCCTTCTTTTGCCATAACTTTAGATACCATGTCTAGCTGAAAAAGAGAAAAAGAAAGACATTTACCCAGTTCTGAATTGAAATTACGTCATAATGTTCACAAGTAGGGTGGCTACCCATTCTGGTTTGTTCAGGGTCTCTTGGCATTTTATCGAACTTCCATGTACTGGAAAAACCCTAAGTTCCAGCAAAATGGATGATTGGCCATTCTATCCATTGGCTCTTCTCAACCAGTGTGATATATTTCCACACATCTATTTGCATGTGTGCATTGAAGTGAAAAAAGGTTTTGGTAAAGTTATGTCACCTCAAGGATCAGAAGCAGGTACTTTACTGAAGTATGAAAACATGCACAAAAAAGACATTTCCTATATAAATAGCAAAAGTCATAGAAGACAAATCTAGGAAGTGATGATATAATTGATGTAAAAATTTAAAGTGAAGCTGAAGTTTATAAAATAATTTTACTTGGAGTTCTTGTCCTCCGATTTCCTCCTGTCCATGTTTTTCTGCCTCATAAACACACATAGCCACATATTCAGTCCGCTCCTCCTACATCTTATCAAAACAAAACAATATGTTCTTTAACCTATGTAGCATGGTGGCCACCTCACCTATGAATTTCTATATCTATTCTCAATTCACTAGATCATTCCATATCATGTGCCACTGGAGATGATTCTCTCCTTGAATTTCTCCCCTATCTTGATTTATTGACACAACACCCTCCTGGTTTTCCTCTATCAAATCTTTGGCCACTTTTTGCCTATCTGTTCTTGGACTCTCCTTATTTCACTCACCCTTAAATTTAAATATTTATATTCCTGGGAGTTTTGTCATTGATTTGCTTCTCTCTTTAATCCACACACTGTGCAGTCATTGCAGATACAACAGTGAATGTTTTTTTAAAGATAAAAATTTCTATCATCATGGAGCTTAAGTTTCAGCGAGGAGAAATAAACAAAAAATAAGTAAAAAATATAAGTAGTTTATCACATGGCTCTAAGTGCTATGGAGAAAAATAAAGCGAGGAAGGAGGCTGTATTATACTCATAGAGCTGCCTTGACAAATGACCATTCTCTCGGCTATTTAAAACAACTGCCAATTTATTCTCTCACAGCCCTGGAGGCTAGAAGTCTGAAATCAAGGTGTCAGCAAGCATGTACTTCCTTTAAAAGCTTTAAGGAAAAATTATTCTTTGCCTCTTCATCTCCTAGTGACTCCAGGCATTTCCTGACTTTGAGCAACATCACTCCAGTCTCTGCCTCCATCTTCACAGGACCTTGTTCCCTGTGTATGTCCATCTCTTCCATGTCTCCATGTCTCCAAATGTCCCTTGAGGACACAGTCATTGGATTCAAAACCCAACCAAATCCAATATGACTTCATCTTAATTTGATTGCACCTAAAGAGACTCTATTTCCAAAAAAGGTCATATTCATAGGTTCTGGGTGAACATACATTTTTGAGAGACACTATTCCACTAACTAGAGAGACTAAAAAATGCTTGTTGTAGAGGTTGATGGGGAGAATGAGGAAGTCGGTGAGGTATCTCTATCCAAATAGCTCACAGGCATTTCAAACTCAACATGTCCAAAATTGATGTTGTCATGATTGTCTCTTAAAACCAGCTTCTGAGTGCTTGCCAAATGCTGTTCCTTGAATAGAAACATGGAGGTAATCTGAGACACTCAAACTATCTCCATTTCCTAACAAACTCAAAACCCTGTCAATCCTACCTCTTAGAAATGTGTCAAGATATCTCCATACCTAATTCTACTACCTCTATCTAGACCATTCTTATTTCTGTCTAAGTTTTCCACCCCAATTCTCTACACTGCCTTAAAGGAAACTTCTAACAAGAACAATCTTATCGTGTCACCTCTTTGTAAAATATCCTATAACAACTCTCCAATATTTGACATAAACTATAGTTTCTCTTACAAGTAAATAGAAATTCCATGCAGTTTTTCTTAGCAGATGCAACTACAGAAGCTCTAATGACTCAAAAGTCCTTTTCTGTGGCTTCCATAAAATTTTTTCATCCTGCACCAACCAATAATCTCAGTTCTTCTCCTACCACATCTATCCAAACTTTCCTCAAACCAGCCATACTCAACCGACTTTGGCTGCTGTCCTCATGACTCACACCTCTTCATGAGCATCAACAATGTATCTGATAGTGTTTAGGCACTTTGTGAATGTAATTTTTAATTCACTTAACAACTGTAATGGTGGAGGTCTTATGATTCCCAGGTTATACATGAGAAAACTGGGATACAAGGCTTAAGTTTCTTTCCTGCAAGATTCTTGATCATATGAAAGATACAGTTTTTTTTTTTTTTTTAACCTACAAATTGGAGCTAACAGTATCTACTCTATTGAACTGTTATTCAAAGGATTCTTTTAACAAGGATCACTATACTTTGTAATCTTTTCATAGAAGACAAAGTGGTGCTGAAGGAAAAGGGGCTGCCTGTCATAAAGTTGGTCCTGAGCCTATAACAGGATTAAAGAACTGCTGTTTCCATCCTGGCAGAACTTCAGCCCTTAGATTCAGGAGGGACTACCTAATGCAACCACAGCGTAGAAAATGGGTTGAAGAGAGATTGCGCCAATCATTTATTCATTTAGCAAACATTTATTCCAGATCTTTAAGATACCAGGTACTAAGATTAAGAGATACTTTTTTTTTTTTCCTAAAAAAAGGCCCTGTCCTAAAGATTTCATCATGCATACAGGTGGACTGCTATATGACTCTATTTATAAATCAATCATAACTTTACTCCTTCTACAAACACTGAACATTTACTCTGAGTCCAGTACTCTAGTAAGTACAAAAAATAATTCCAAAATTCTAATTTACCAGGGAGAGGATTACGATGTCCATACTCGGACTGTACAATACTCTCCATATCCTATGAGTCTTCACTCATCCCTTCACTCTCCTGTATTATTTGCATATGTCTGTATCCTGAGCTCATCCACAAGCAACAGGATGGAAAAGGCGTGCTTCTTGTTTATTTTTCAATCCCTCACCATGTCCCACAGAGCACAAAGTAAAATAAAATAAAATTTAGCCAGAGGCTGGTACCTGAAAAATGGCTAGTAATAAACCACAGTTATTAAAGGCAGAGTGCAGGTCGCAATATGAATAATAGTTACTCTGCGTGTCTGCCCTGTGGCTACTCTGAGGACTCAGAACTGTCTAGGGCATGATCTTAGATCAGTATGCTGATCTGTTGGCTGAAGGGAAAAGGGGTAATGTCCTTGGTGTCTGTTCTCCTCTCCAGTACAGGTTTGGCATTATGAAAGGAAAGAAGAGGGGTAGAAGCCTTCTTGGGAACAAGAGCTGGCTTTTGGTGCCGAAACACCTGCCTAGAGTGTTTGACCACTGCTATGACTTGTAGGGAAGGTCTTTATTTAGTGCTGCATAATCTCATAAACACATACTTAGGCCATGAGCAAAGGGTGCCCCCAAGGAGTCTTTTGAAAGCATTTGATATTTGATACCAGAAGAAAAAAATGTGAACATCATAGGAAAATCAGAAGGACATGTGAAATTTTTGTCTTTATTATTTAAAATTGATTCTCACCACATAAAGAGAAAGCACCAAAACCTCTTCAAGTTTTAGGACTTGAAAAAATGTTCACATGGCCCAACTTTAAGTAAAAATTAGAGCCTGCCTTGGATGAAGCTACCTGTTCCTCACTCAGTCAGACTCTTCCTTATTTACAGCCCAGCTGTAAGTCTGTCCAGGGCATTTCAGAGATAAGTAATTAGGCCATAATTTTTTATGCAAATTAATAAAGCCTAGTCATAGGTTTAACTTTCTTTCTTTCAATGGCTATTTTACAGAAAAATAATTCCATTTATTGCCTTGAAAGTACTATACAATGACTTTAGAAATTCTAGAATAGGTGACTCTATCTTGTTTAGTCATTATCAATTTTAAATTACAACCAAAGAAATAGCCAAGCAAACATGAATTGGGTTTCTCATAAATATACATCTTTAAGTTTCAAAGACACAGAGCTAATGAAACTGTCACTTTGAATGCTAAATGGAGTTCTTGATATGCTTACATTGAATCTTCTCTAGATTTTCTCATACACAAAATTTTGCTAGTTTTTTTTTTCCAGCATCAGTTCACCGCTCCATTAAAGGTTGGTGCAGAATCAGAAGAAAGCAAGGCAAAGAGGAGCCCAGAAAAGCTCTTGTATTTACTTTTGGTATTGGCTGACTCAGAGACCAGCTATATTTCATGAAGACAAAACCAAGTCAGCCAGGGTCCTATGACTGTGCTTGTCACCTCTTAATAACCGGGGTCACCACTGATCCTTTTTATCAGTCTCCATCACTGCTCTGTGTTGATGACTAGCATCCTTGATTAGCTGAAGCATCAAAATGATTGGGCTTCAAGTCAGAATATTTGAGAGCAGGTATTTCCAGTCATGTCTCTTACATGTACTGTTGTCGGTCATTGAGCACAAAACTGGTCCTTCCCACTCTTTGATTATATAACTGCCTCTAAACTGCCCAGACTGAGCCCCTAACAGCTTCACAAACTTCTCCAATGCCTCCCTATCAAACCCTTTCCATTGACATTTCTGAGGCCTACATTTCATCATAAAAATGAAACAAAACAAAGAAACAACCCCTCTTACATATTCTCTAATTGTATAGAACAGTCTTTCTGTTGCTTATTTTTTACTGACACATGACTTAGTCCAGTCCCAAATAAAAGACACACATACCTCTGTAGACTCCTGCCATGAGAGCTATACTTCAACCTCTTTATCCTAAACTTTATATAGAAATTTTTGAAATATTATTTTATGCTTATTTCTCCTATTTCTCATTCACTATGCAGCCAACTAGAAATGATTTTACCCTTTATCACTCTAGCAAACAGTTTTTGATACACATATCTATGATCACCTAATTTTCAAATTCAGTGACTCATTTTTCACATTTTTTTAAATTGGACTGTCCTATTGCATTAGACACTGTGGAAATTCTGAAATCTCTAAACTTTCCCGATATGTTGCTCTAAATCTCTCACGGTTCCTTCCTACCCTTCCTCACCTTTAAATGTAGATTTGATTCATTATGTCATCCTTGATCTCACTCTGTAGGTTTCCTGGAGCCATTGCTTCCCAACTCTATGTTCCTATTTGCTATCTCCTTACTGAAACTTGCTCATCTCACAGCTTGCTTGGCCGATTCTTCCAGATTTCCGATGCTTCCCTCATTGCTAGGTGTTAAACTTTCAGCCCATAATCTTTTTCTTTCTTTCTTTCTTTCTTTCTTTCTTTTTTTTTTTGAGATGGAATCTCTGTCGCCAGGCTAGAGTGCAGTGGCGCGATGCCAGCTCACTGCAACCTATGCCTCCCAGGTTCAAGCGATTCTCCTGCTGCAGTCTCCCAAGTACCTGGGATTACAGGCACGTGCCACCATACCCAACTAATTTTTGTATCTTTAGTAGAGACAGGTTTTCATCATGTTGGCCAGGGTGGTCTCGATTTCTTGGCCTCATGATCTGCCTGCCTTGGCCTCCCAAAGTGCTGGGATTACAGGCGTGAGCAACCGCGCCCGGCCTCAGCCCATGATCTTTTACACTAAACAGCACACACATCTGGGCTTCTTATCTGAATTGAATATGTCACTTTCTTACCCAGTCACCCACACTGGAGGCATCTCGGACCATCTGCAACCAGGCTTTCAACAAATCACCAAATGCTGTACATTTCAGCTCTAAAATATGTATAGAATCTGGTGTTTTTCACTTCATCCAAAGATCAGCATTCTGGTCCAAACTGTTAGCAATGTCTAAACTCCTGAAATAGCACCGAACTTAGTTCTCCACCTCGAGCCTGATTTTTCTCATATAAACTCCTAAGCAATGCCCTATGAAGGTACAAACATGACTATGTCGTTCCACTCCTAGACTCATTTCTCACAACTGCAATCCATCAACTATTTCACAATGATGTGCCTCTGGTTTTGTGGTGGTCTTCTCCACCTAGGATGCCTTTCTGTTATTTCTACTTGCAATCAGCTATTCTTCATCTGTCCATAAGGCACAGCTATCATTTCTTCTAGGAAGGCTCCCTGACCTTCCCTTCTTGCATTAAATGACATTTCTCAGTTGTTCTAAAAGGATCAATTATTATAGCTGTCACTTAACTATTTTGTATTTATTTGATCTTATGTCTGTCTCCTCAACAGCCTTTGAGTTCTTTGAGGAAGGTGGTTGTATCTCATTTATCTAAGTAGTGTCAGCATATTCAAGTTGCTGGACACAAAACGGTCAATAAAAATCTTAAATTGACAACTTAGGAAGTGATCCAATTTTAATTTCCTTTTGTCCATGAAAAACAGGGATAAACTGTGTTTTTCATGTTCAGAGATTGATGAAATTCGTGGGGTATTTCTGAAGATCTTTAAACATTCAGAATATAAAACTTATGAAATAAATTTCTTGTGTAGTAATTTCCTATAAAGGATATTCTGACTGTTGGCTCTTCAGAAACAAAAATTTCTTAGAAAATAACTTATTTGGATTATCATCTAATTCAGACTTTCTTTCAAGCAGAAATTTTATCCAGGCTACAACTATTGATCCAGAGAATTATTCTTATCATTACTTCTCGTATCAGTCTTTAAGCTACCTTTGTCCACGTTGTTCTGCTAATTAATTAGTAGAGGAGAACATGGACATCAGCTGAACCCCTGCTGTAAGAAGGTGGAGAAAGACTGTGGAGAATATATGGGCTCAGAGGTGGACACACTGGGTCCCAGTCTCAACCATTTAATGCCTGAGTGACAATGAGCACATTTCTCAGCCACTCTTGGCGCCATTTCATGTTTTTCAAAATGTGAATAACAGTATTACTCAGTAAAATTATTTTGAGATGACATGAGTTAATACCTTTAAAATACCTGGCATAATAATTTGAGTTTCCCTTACCCCATGAGAGTTGACATGCACCTACTGGATAGGAAAGCCTAAAGGAACTAAACACATGTTTCAGTATTTAACTATTTGCATGCTCTCTACTTTCTATTTACATGTATAATGACAACAGGGCTTCTCAAAAGATGAATTCTCAGTAAAACAATATAAAGGCAAGAATGATATGAAATAATTTTTCCAACCTTAGTAATGAATTTATTTCTGCTCTACTTGACTAGTTGCCAAAGCTTTTCCTTGACGATATGAAAGAAATTGGGTGAACTTTTCTTAATTGGCAAAAAAAATCCACTCCAAAGAAAAGTTACGAAAGAGATGTTTTCTGCTTCTTAATAGAAAAGCTAGTACAGCAACGAAGTTCCAGATGGAACATTCTAGTGCCAAAGTAATGCAGAACAAGGACAAAAGAAGAAGAACTTTTAAAGATAGAAATTCTCATTATGATGATTGATTATTTAAACAAGGTTAATTTTTCGAGGCTTATGAACCTGGTAAGTTTAAGATGGCAAACAACAGAATGTTACTGCTAATTAGACATCCAATGAAATGCCACACAGAAAGGTTAACTCTTTTTAAAAATGTTATGTATTCTTTTGTTTAAAATGTCATTGTTATTAGCTTTGTAATAGAGCTCACTGACAAAATAGAAATGAATACATGTTCCAGAGGGCGAGGCAGAATATGTTATTAGTTGTCCAGCATATAGAGAAATGAGAAAAATATTACAATACATTTTCATCCTTCATTTGAAATATTCACATTTAATTTAGGACCAGAGTTATTTTGGCTTAGGGCAGACCTGACCCTAGGCAGATCTGAAAACATCACCACAATATATGCATTGAGGGCCTACTATGTGCTAAGCACTGAGGAAATACAGTGAATAAAATAGGTTAAGGTTTCTGGCCCCACATGGGGATTCTAGCAGGGGAGGACTTGAAATAGGGAAGTTGTAGTGTAATGTGATATCCAGTAGTAACCAACACTAGGAAGAAAGACAGTTTAGAGAGTGCTATTTTCCTGACCGCCCAGCAGAGTAATTATGGAAACATCTGACTGGGGTTCTCTCAATGCATTCCCTGGCCAGTGCTGCAGTAGTGAGTGATGCAGTGAGTGTGGGGAGAATTAAGAATTACATGGTAGGCACTGGATAATTTCCGCATCTTAACCAACCTGTAAGGCAGCCTGAACCACCTCCATTCTCCACATAAAACAACTGGGATGTAGGAAACTGAAGGAACTCAGCCCAGGTCTCTCAGCTGGTAAACTGTTAATGCAGTTTCTCTGACCCAAAATCTGCGCAAATAGAGCATTTCCAAGGATGTCCAGGGGCAGTGAATCACAGAAGTAGCTGCATTGCTTCTCCTTTATGGCATGCAGAATAAGCACCAGGTGGTTTGTTATTATCTTCTTTGGTCTCCACCACACAAGTATGAGGTAGGGACGTTATTATTCACAGTGCTCAGATAACAAAACTGACACTGAGGAAGGGTTAAATAATGTGTTCAAAGTGATGGCAGGTCTGTAATACAAACAAATCTCTGCTATTTCATTCTTTTTTTTTTCTTTTTTGAGACAGAGTTTTGCACTTGTTGCCCAGGCTGGAGTCCAACTCACTGCAACTTCTGCCTCCCGGGTTCAAGCAATTCTCCTGCCTCGGCCTCCCGAGTAGCTGGGATTACAAGCACACACCACCATGCCCAACTAATTTTTGTATTTTTGGTAGAGACGGGGTTTCACCATGTTGACCAGGCTGGTCTCAAACTCCTGACCTCAGCTGATCCACCTGCCTCGGCCTCCCAAAGTGCTGGGATTACAGGTGTGAGCCACTGTGCCCAGCCTCTGCTATTTCATTCTAAGGAGCTTATGTGTTTTTCTTTGAGGTTGTTGACTTCAACCATGAATCAAGATCAATGTTTAAGAAATGCATTGATCAAAATGAGGAAATCCCAGAGTACAGGTGGAAAATTTATAAATGTAGACATTGCATTTTTTATTCAACCTATAATTATTTATGTTGACATTTATTATTACATATCCTTCAAAATAAAACCAACTGAATTTGGTGAGGAATTCAGTGATGTTATAATGGTCTCTGTTCTTCTGAAGATGTGTGGCTGCCAGGAGAGTGGTTTGCGAAGCATCAGTTACAAATGCTCTTAAAAAGCAGCAGTGTGCATGCCAACCAGTTCATAGCCTATAAGACTGTATTCTCTTCTTATGAAGGTTGAACATCTATTAATAGCTGAAGCTACCATTTGTGGCAGAGGCAATATTTTAATGCTTCAGAGCTGGGTTTCAAATCCTTGCTCTGCAATTTACCATCAATTACTTGCTGCCTACTGAAGCTTTTTGTTAAATGCTCATTATATTGCTGAATACTCATTACGGGCCAGGGACTATTCTGTGCACTTTAAATTTAACCCTTCTAATAATCCCAGGATGGATGGCTATCCCCATTTTAGGGAGGAGGAAACTGAGCTTAGAGAGGAAAAATAAATCATGAATGGCTGTACAATTAATAAACTGCTGAGCTGGCTTTTGAGCCCCAGGTGTCTCTGATTTAACAGTCTCCTCCACTACATGACACTGCAAGACCAATGAGAAACAGTATTGAGACTATATGAGAAACAGAGTCAGCTTTGTAATCAGGGCTACGCATTTAGATCCCATACTAGCTCAACAAGGCACTGTTTCCTCAGTTCTATCAAATTATTGACAATTTTGATTTGTAGTCCAATCTAAAATAAAATGTGCAAGGGACATATTACTGAGAGCACAAGGAAGACTCTGAATGTCAGAGAGAAGAATGGAAGTTTGATTCTGAGAGTCTAAAATAGGGAATGGATTAGCTAGGTTAATCAAGGTAATCACAGGAGGCCTTGACCAGTTGCTGTAACTGAAACTCAGTTTCCTCCAGCTTCTGTCAAGTAGAAATTATCATACCTAGTTCACTGGGTGATTATGATCAAAAGTGTGAAAATAAGACCAGTCCCTCGCTCCATTCCTGTGTATGCACATATTGACCATGGCCCTCAACTCAACCCCACGTTGAACATGCTCCATTCTCCTCAGCTGCAGTGCCCCTGAAAGGGAATCTCTGGCCACCATGAGTGATCTGGAGGAGCACTTTCATGTCTATGCTGAGGGTGATTTCCATCCATGTCATGGGCGTCAGAAGGACAACAGAGACACCTTGAAAGGGACTGGAGTTGCATTTTCGTAGACCAAAGACTAATGAGCCACTGTCCCTTTCACTCAAGGTGACTACTGAGCAATCAGCTACGATTACACACCCCTTCATGACTGAGGATTCTGATCCTAACAAGGCATAATGGAAAATTCACTTGTGCTTCACTTCACACATGATGAAAAACTAAAATGCAACGATTTGTTTTCTCTTTGTCAGTCAGACGCGTTCTTCCTAAATGCAAATCCACAGAGGCTGCCCCACCGTGATGAGGCTCTGCACTCACTGTGGCAGAGACAAAGAAGGTTTGTGGGTTTGGGTGGCGGCTTGCCTGAGGCTTTGCATCGGCTTTGGGAAAAGCAGACACCTATCTAAGCCTTAAGCTAACCATCTGCTGCCAGGTAGGCCTCCTTCTGCCTTCATCCTAAAACAAATCTGTTTTGGAGGAGCCAGGAAGCTTTGGAAACAAGATCTATTCACTAACTCATATGTAAAAATGCCACCGATATCTGGCAAATTCAAATTTCTGTTTTCCGAGCACGTGTTTATTACTTGTTTATTGCCTCTCTTAGGTACAGTTAGATCTCCACGAACCAGCTCAATCAGACCTAATAACTTCCCCAATGATCCTAGCCAAAGTAAGAATGCACCTGGGAAGAAAATCTTAGCCGCAGAACCGCAGTTCAGAAGAGCAGCTCTTCTTGAATTCTACCACACGCCTTTGAATCTCAGGAGATCTTGGCCCATCAAAAGTCCATTTGGTTCCAATGTCTCACTCTCCAGAGTGTGGTTCATGAACCAGCAGCTTGGGCATCCTTTGGGAGCTGTGACTAATTCTTAAAAATGCAGAATAGCAGGTCCTACCCAGACCTACTGATTCCGGTCAGCAATCTAACAAGAATCCAGGTGACTTGTGAACACACTGAAGTTTGCAAAGCAGTGGTTTGGAGGTCATTCAACCCTCTCATTTTCCAGAGAGGGAAACTGCCAAGTGACTTTCCAGAACATCCCACATAGCAGGGTCCAGTTAGAATTCCAGGACTCTCATTCAGTTGTGTTTGGCAAGAACATGTGGCACTATCTTGAAGTCCTCTGGGCCTTTGTTTCAGTAACGGTAAAATGGGGACATTCACAACTGCCTTGCTTCCTTCTTGGTCTACAATGTGATAATATATATGAAAGCATTTTATTTATTCCAAAGCCTTATGCAAACAAATATGTCTACGGTTATATCCAACCAAACTCACTTGAATCTCAAAAGATGTGTACGTGTGTGAGTGTGTGTGTGAGCAGGAGTTCTAGGTGCAGAACTGGGCCATATATGACACATTTTGCCCTACTTAATTCAGAATGTAACCTAATTCTCAGACTGCTTGCCAAAAAAAGAATCCTTCCTCCTCTAGCTCTCAAAACAGTTCTTAAAATGGATGGGCCCCCAGGGACTCCCCGACATGTTTCCACTGTTAGAGTTCAGGTGGCCTGAGATCACTGGGTTTTATTCCAGAAGGTGGTAGATTTGGGGACATGAGCTCACGAGGACACATAACAGGTTAGAGGTGAGCAGCCCTTTGTATTTTTAACTTTAAATCGTGGCAGCAACTCAAATCAACTGTAGTTTAGTGGAAAACGGGAATGAGAAAGGTAAATATAAGGACTGAGAGAAGAGAAAGAGGATACACGTAGGGAGAAGGCTGCTGTTGATAGTATCCACTCATTACATAAATAGTTATTGAGAAGTTTATATATGTCAGACACTGCTCTAAGTATTTTGGACACGGTCATGAACAAGGCCAGCTAGGGTCCTGACCATGTATGGCTTATGTTCTGGTGGTGGTGCTTAGGAGGACAAATTGAAAAGCAAACATATATCCAGGAAAACTTGCGGGAGGAAAACATGTCTTGAGAACCCTAGTTACTGCGCAGGTTCTGCTTATGGTTGGAGAGCCAGAGTGACTACTCTGAGGTGGAAATTCAAATGAAACCTTAAGGAGAAGAAGCCATGTGTAGACAAAGGGGAGGAGCTTCCCAGGCAACGTGAATGCTCCGAGGTGAGAATGAGCTGGGGAGTTTCGAGAAACAGACAGAAGGCCTGAGTGGTCAGACAGTGGTGAGCAAAGGCAGGAGACGAGTTCGGCAAGGTTGTGCTAGGTGGGATCATACAGGGTCTGTGCGTCGTTAGGAATGCAGACACCTGTCTGAGTGCAGTGGAACGTCACTGCCAGCCCGTCTAGTGATCCACTGAGATGTAGAAATTGGAATCTTGGAATCTTAGCACACAGCACAGGTTAATAGACTGAAAGCAGGAAAATGGAAGTGTCTTTTCTCATTCTTCTTTCTGTCCTTGATCCTTTCCTCCCTTCAGGTTTTTATCAAATTCTTATTATATGTCAGGCACTGTGTCTCAGTGAGCAATGGACTAACCTTCTTATGAAGTTAAAACACATTCATTGGTGTGAGTTAGTACAGGAAACCTACTCAAATCTAATTAAATGCAGGCCCCTAATGAAATGGGGTCCTAATCTGTGGGCCCCCATTGCCAACAGCATTGGCTCTTAATTGCAGATTGTTACGCTGAAGACCTTGTTACCTGCAAAAATACTAGGATTCCATCCAGATGTATTAAATAAGCATCTTTGAAGATAAGCCTGCCTATATGTATCTTTAATATACTTCGTAAGTGATGCTGAGACCTGTGAGCATCCTCTTCTTGAGCCTTTCTCTGGGATACATGGCATATCTTCTTTGCTCCCCTAAGCTCCCCTTAGTCTTGAGGGATCAGTGCAAAGTCTCCTTCCTCTGTTATCAAGTGTCTCTAACTTACGTGACTTTGCCTGATATTCCTAGTTTTTGTTGTTTAGTTTTAGTTTTGAGACAGAGTCTCGCTCTGCTGCCCAGGGTGGAGTGCAGTGGTGCCATCTCGGCTCACCGCAACCTCCGCCTCCCAGGTTCAAGTGATCCTCCCATCTCAGCCTTCTGAGTAGCTGGGAGTAAAGGCACACACCGATACTCCCGCCTAATTTTTGTATTTTTTAGTAGAGATAGGGTTTCATCATGTTGCCCAGGCTGGTCTCAAACTCTGGGCTCATGTGGTCCACCCACCTCAGCCTCCCAAAGTGCTGGGATTACAGGTGTGAGCCACCGCACCCAGCCGATACTCCTAGTTGTTAAGCCCTCACCAATCACTCGTGCTCAGCTAGAGGTAAGCTCCTTGAGGACTTGAGCTGATTCCTTTTCATGTCATCCTCCTAGTACTTAGCCTACTTTACATGAATTTTTATATGCAAATGATTATTGCTGCTGATTAAAATAACCTCAATAGAGAGAAGCCTGAAAGTGTATGGATGCTCCTTAACTTTATTTTGGTTCCTTCTGAGAGAAGGAGAACGAATCATAACAACAATAACAATCAACACCGACACTGAAATTGTTAATATGTACTGAACACTTACCATGTGCACATACTAGGCGGACTACACACGGCAGCTCATAAATCTGTTATTCCTCATTATATCTCTACATGCACTTCCCTGGATTTGACCCTAAGAGGCCCAGCTTGGTGGGAAATGTCCTCAGTGAACTCGGATCCCAGTTCCAACTCAGCACTGATTAATACTATGGTCCCTTTCAATCTCTCCGAGTCTCAGTTTACACATGTGGAAAATGAGATGGTAAACTCTTGCCTTTTCTCTTTTCCAGGGTTGTCATGGAAAGCCAATGAGGCGATACAGCCAGTGCTGTGAAAACACACGTTAAATGAAGAAGAAAAATAACTCCTGCTTCTGAGGCAATGCCAGAATTCCAGAAGCAGCAGACCATTGACTTTTCTGCTCCAGATTTGGACCTTATTCATTTGCAATATTTCCAAATTGCTGGTTAAATCTGGACTTATCTAAGAAATAGGTAGTAAGTGAAAGAGAATGTGAGTCAATGTGATATTGGATGCCTGAAAAGCCCAGCAAAGCAAAATTCAATAAGTATTGACCCAAATCTTTCATTTCTAGTGCAATTTGACAATAACCTTTATTTTTCAATTAATTCAGCCAGAGTTTCCCTGAGTCAAATACCAAGCTGGACTTTGCAGTACCTAGAGCTCAGCCATTGTCTCTGCTCCTACCTTTCCAGCCAGCTTTGAGAGGGCTCTTATCCTGGAGAGGAGAGATGTTGCCCACCCCATGTGGTTGGAGGGAGCATCTTCATTCCACTCCTGCAGCCTGCTGACTGCCAGCAAATGGCCTCATAATCTGTGGGAAACAGGCTTTCTGCCTGGTGCAGCTTTGCTTGAGCACACTGTCCAGGACGTGGCCTGGGAGTCTCCCAAGGAATGGGCCAGTATCATTTGAATGGAGTCAGGAAAACCTATTAGTCACCTTACCAACAATATCAGAATCACTGTTGTTCAAAAATTTTATTATTGGAGATGACTTCCTTTCTTTTGTTTTCTCCTATTATTTAAAAAATGGTAACAGTCCTATCCCCAAGAATGGTAATATATAACATATTAATATCATAGAACCAATTTACCAATTGGTTCCTTTTTCTGACAAGAAGGAACTTACGGGCCTTTACAGAATACATTCCAAGCCACGTGTAAGACCCTTTCACTGCACCATTTCATGGAATCCCTACCACCCCTTTTGTATGGCTGGAACTGAAAGTCAAGGACAGGGAGTAACTCCCCATGGGTCACGCTTGCTGGCAGGTGGCAGTGATTTTTTGAGCACATGATTTCATGTAAATGTGGCCTTTCTCCTGCTGTTCCTCACAGCCCTTCTGAATAAGTTAGAGTATGGTAACAGCGACTGCTTGCATGAGAGGGAGAGGCTGAGATTTAGGCCACTTTGAAAAAAAAATCCTTTGCACATACTGAAGCATAGTCACAATGTTTTCTGTAGCATCTTGAAAGTCCTGAATAAAATATATTATGCTTGTACTAGTTTAAAAAATAGTACCAGCACCCCTCCATATTTCTCTAACAGATTCTTTGCAGCAGAGCTGATGATAGGGTTATCCCTTTAGACTTTCTGCCTACAAGCTACATTAATTGGATGATGCAAAGATTTTATCTGCTAACAAAGAAAATACTGGTTCTCAGAGAAAGGAGAATATATGTCTTCCTTACCAGGAAGATCTACAGCTATTAGCTAGCATGGAAAGGAGAGTACATGCCTTCCTTACCAGGAAGATCTACAGCTATTAGCTAGCATGGCTCCCTATTATCTTAGCTCATTAGTCTTTTTAATCTTTTGCCTTTGCCCTTGACTTTGAGACATGATGTTGAGTAGAAAGTGAAAAACTTGCTGAGGGGTTCATTTGATTCCATTGTTGTGGATATTTCATTCTGTCCACTTTTTCCTGGACAGAATGAATAAGGCTGAGTTCCTTTTAATCTCTTTTGCTGTTCTTTGACATTGGAAAACATTCTACTCACAGTCGATCTGCAGTCAAAATCCCCAAGCCACTGAGGAGAGATCTAACCAGATTTTTGGTGGCAATTTAACTCCAAGTTGATGCAATCAGTACTCTGCACAGGCGAGTGTGATGCCATTAAAGGCTTTTCCCCCTTTGTAGGTTCACAAACTTAGTTTTTGCAAGCAGTAGAGAGGCATGCAATGTAGAAGCCGATGAGATTATAGCCTCTGAATCAGATTTCATACTTATTAATGCAATCATAGCCTTTTGCTCCAGGACTCTTACAAAACCAACTGGACTTTTTCAAACCAATTTGATGCTGAAATGGTCAAAAAGAAAAGTAACATTAAATGCAGAGTGCACTGTCTGCTGTTTTTGCTTACTGTTTTTTTTTTTTCCCCATTCTCCATTTTAAAATACGCTCTTTCACAGAATACCATTCTAAAGTTACACGAGCATTTGCATTCCCCCAAAATTCATATATTGAAGCCCTAACCCCCCGTGTGGCTTAGAGACCCCATATTTGAAGATGGGGCCTCTAAGAAAGTAATTAAGGTTGCATAAGGTCATAAGGTTGGGACACTGATCTAATAGGATTATTATCTTTATAAGAAGACACATCAGAGAGCTCTCTCTGTCTCTCCCCACCCTCACCCCTCGCCCCTGCCTATACATGCACAGACGTGAGATCATGTGAGCACACAGTGGGAAAGCAGCCATCAGCCAGCCAGGAAGAGAGCCCTCACCACAAACCAACCATGCTGGTACCCTGGTCTGACTTGCAGCCTCCAGAATGGTGAAAAATAAGTTGTTTAAGCTACCTACTCCGTCATCTTCTATAGAAGCCCAAGTTGACTAACACACTGTTAATCCAGGAAATTCTAAATATTTTAAGAAATTTGGTAGAAGTATTAGATGAATTATTCAAAAATCCTTGGAAATGAGATTAAATAAGAAATTAATACTAAGGAGAAAATGTTTGATCCTCTAGAAATGATTAAGTAAAAGATATTTTTTAAGTCTTAAATGAGAACCAGCAGCTTCTGGTCATGCAGTTTCCTTCTTAATAAACAACTAAATTCTATTCCTCCTCCCCACACACTTCCATACGCACACTCATACATGTTTTTTCAATAGGTGCCATCTAAGTCTGTTTAAAGGTAGAAATGTTTCTATATAATTGAGACCTAACTAACAACATATTCCAAGTGTCTGAGTGTTGGATCTGGACTACACTGTTTTACTGAGCTAATGAATTTACTTATCTTATGGAAGAAAGCAAGAAAATGAGGGGAGAAAAATCTGGGTTTACTTAAGTAGTTGGAGATAGCACAATAGACTTTAAAACTGACCAGTCAAAAACTATTTATTCTAAAGGGCCCAGGATGGCTGGCTTCCTTTCTTTTCTTTTCTCTCTTTGTTTCTTGTTTTAGATATAAAGTAAATTTGTTAAAAGGCAAAGTTGGCCTTTCTCCAGCAACAATAATAATATATGCTTTGCTTACTGCTACACCTCTTCCAATGATATGGTGCCTAGCACGGAGTGGGTACGCAATAAATATAAGGGAAATATTTATAAGTGATATATTGATGAAAAAATATTATCAAGGAAATATCTAGCTGGACTACAAATACATTTCTTAACAGAAAAAAGAAAAAAAGTGACTTCTGCTTTTATTATTGATCTACAATAAACTTGAAGTACAAGAGATTGATATAATATTAAATATTTCAACCATAATCTTTATCAAGGTATTTTTTTCCTCAAAATGATGGCGACTCACAAAAGAAGAAAGTAAAGAAAGAGATTATATCTAGGCATGTATATGTATTTAAATATTCAAAGAACAAAGGGCATTTAATTTTATCCAGATTTAGAATGACATATTCATTATCTCAAAACTCCTTTATATAACAGTGATTCTGAATTCAATTATCACAATGTACATACTAAAGTTATGATCATACTTATTCTTTCCCTCTGAAATATAAAATTTTACTATCTAGTAATTGTTACCTTGACAAGACATAAATTTTGCTGAAACAAAACTATATGTTCAAAGTCATAAGAAACCATGTAAAGTTCAGAAATACTAAGAGACTGATTTCCCATTATAAATCATTTATGTTAATAGAAAGCATAAGTCTTCCCATCACCTGGCTTTATAACACTTTTGAATAACTGGTCTGTCATAATAATTTCATGCCAGATCTAAAAAATTCATTATTAATTTAATATGAAAGCATTCTTCAGATGTGAGGACTCTGAAATTGTCTAACTTACTGTCTTGGTTTGTTTAGGCTGCTATAATAAAATACCTTTGAATAAGTAATTAATGAAAAGCAGAATTTATTGCTCATAGTTCTGGAGGCCGGGATGTCTAAGATCAAGTGCTGGGAGATTCTGTGTCTAGTAAGGACCTGTTGCTCATAGATGACACCATCTTGCTGTGCCTTTCCATGGTGGAATGGCTGAATAAGCTTCCCCAGTCCTCTTTTAATAAGGGCACTAATCCCATTTATGAGAATGGAGCCCTCATGACTTAGTCACTTCCCAAAACCCTCACCTCTTAATACCATCATCTTGAGAATTAAAGTTTGAAAATATGAATTTTGGAGGGACACAAACATCCAGATCAGACCCCTTGCTAAGGTTTCCTAATGAGTCCGCATTTGAATCTTTGTTTGACTCAACTGTCTTTCCTTGCAGTCAAGTGTGAGTTACCTGTTCCTCCTCTATTATCCACTCTAAGGGTTTCTGTGTCTCTCTTCAGGGAACCTCATAGTGGCTTAGTCACTGATTGCACATTTACCTTTCTGTAGCATCTGTCTGTTTGACTTCATAATGATTAAAAGCAACTTGAGACTTCTATATGGTTGGAACCTAGCACAGTGCATAATAAATATTCAATAAATGGACCAGGTGCAGTGGCTAACACCTGTAATCCCAACACTTTGGGAGGCTGAGGCAGGTGGATCACTTGAGCTCAGGAGTTTGAAACCAGCCTGGGTAACATGGTGAAATCCCATCTCTACTCAATATACAAAAATTAGCCCGGCATGATGGTGGACATCTGTGGTCCCAGCGACTTGAGAGGCTGAGGCAGGAGGATTGGTTGAGCCCAGGAGGCAGAGGTTGCAGTGAGCTAAAATCGCACTCCATCTTGGGTGACAGAGTGAGACTGCATCTCAAAAATAAATAAATATTCAATAAATACACTGTAATTTACTGAATGAATGAATGCTGTTAGTAAGGGCCATCTCTGCATTTTGTAGACACACATGCTCATTCTCACCTTATTAATGTTCCCCCAAACTCAAGAACTCTTCCCATGAAGAGCTATCAAAGGAGAGTCATTATCAAAATTGACCAGCCCTGATTCTTCTTCTTCTCCTAGAAATGTAATTCTAGGAGAATTTCATTCAATAGGCCCACCCTATTGAGAGTGGGCCATGCAGGTTAGCAAGTAGAGTCACGGAGAACGCTTCCCTGTGTTTTTCTCGAGAAACAGGTATCCTTTCTGCGCAGGATTTTTTAAAAAGGCATTGTGCAGGAATCACAAATTAACATCCCATTTCCAAGCTATGAGCATATCCATTCCATGTGATGTATGTCTCAGAGCAAAGTTATCTTTAAGAATGAGTATTAGCTCAAGTGAACACAAGAGCTCAAGATCAAAAATGATGGCAAGAAACCTGGAGAAGCTCAAAGTAACAAACAGAGTTCACAATCCAAAAACAAGCACACCTTTTAAGGTGTTCAAAATCAACTTTTTAGGATTCTCTAAGAAAGAAACATGTTATTTTCGTAGAGGAGAGTTGGAAAGATTTCTTAAAATCTTGGGTCTCACTCAGCCTGAGACCATGAAATCAATGTGGTTTAGTGCAAAGTGAATATTACATTAGTGTTTTGTTGATGGAATAATTGAAATTTTGAAGTCAAATCAACAGACACTTATTTAAGGTATATCAAGTACTCTGCAGGTGTAGAGATGATTAAAATCACAAATAATTTATAGTTCACCTTAGTCAAGAAGGTATAATCATCATGATAATGTAAATAAATCGATCAAGGTATAATGAAACAACAACAAGAAGAGTGCCACAAGACATTACAAAATAATCTGCTAAGCGGGTCAGGCAGCAACTGATTATAGGATACACGAGGCATTAATATAACTCTGATAGCTTCATGCCCATACTTCTGGCAGATGTCACTAATTAGTCACAGGGCTTTATCCTTCTGAGCCCAGGCACATCCTCAAAATCTTTCTCAATTTTGTGATTTTGGCAGCCAATTAGCTACAGCTGGCTGGCAAGATAAAGTCTATTTGTCATCCCTGCCTTATGCTATTCCTCACATGCCATGGTTTGGGTCGTGTAATCCTATTATGTGCCACCCTCTTTGATTTCTGGGAAATGATCTGAATTGACTCATCTTTTTCAACCTCCATCTTCAGGGTCATCCTTTATTGCAGAGACTGGAAAGTGAAACACTACTTTCAATCCCTTTGCAGGTAGTATTCTGGATTTCAGCTCCCCTTGAATTTGGCATGGAGGGGAGAGAGGCAGGCCCAGGGTAGAGGAAGCATGGTTCTGTGATTATAACTCCTGGGGATGGAGGGTTGTCGTACTGCAGTGGCAGCTTCCTTGGCATGGCAGAGGTCTGGTGGCTAGGGGTTGTTACTAGAAGCCTCACCTGCAGCCCTTTCATCCAGACCTTCCGACTAGCTTCTATGCCACTTAAACTGTGATAACACAACCCTTTCTTAAATGTGGCAAAATGTGTCTATTGTCTGTAACTAAGTCCTAATAAATATAGCCTTTGTCCCTCAAACAGCTATTAATATGAAGTCTTCCCAGAACAGAGTACAGTGGGTCTCTATTTCCCTCTTATCTAGAAACTAGGTCTCTGTGAACAAACACTGATACCCTGTTAGGTATTGGAAGCCTCCAATCATCAATTCTGCAACTGACAGTCTGCCCTTGTGTGGTTCCCTCATGCCTTCTGAGTCTCAGGTTCCTCATCTGTCAAATGAAGGGATTGGTTCTGATTAATGCTGGGGCGACTTCTATCTTGAGCACTCTTTCAACTTGATAAAATGATTTTCCAACAAGTCCCATTCAATCCAAGATATTGAAAAATCTGCTTATCATCTTCTAAGAAACTTTCTTGAATAGCGTGAAGAAAAATTTTGAGTAGACATAGTTGATTACTTGAGAGGGGTAAGTTGAAGCGATTTCTGAGATAGAAACCTTACAGTTTAAAAAAACTTTAGGTAGTCCAATTTCATTTCATAGATGTGGAAACTGGTTGAATTATTTGCCTAAATTCACAAATCTATGGGATGGCATTCAGTTCTTTTAGTTCCATATTAAGTAATATCCTCCTTTTATTATTTTATTTCAGAGCAAATAGGAAGGTTATAGTGCTTATGATTGGAATGGAATGAAGAAGGTAAATGGCAATTTACATTATTTCTCAGCAATGCTCATTAGTTATGTGACCAGCCCTTGTGCCAAGCCTTCTTGTATATTCTTGACACTTACTGACCTTATAACACCTAATGCTTCACACCTATGTGTGATTTTCTGTATTTGATTAGACCTTTTTTTGACAAGGATCTGTCTTTCACTCTCAGGAATCCTCGATGTGCCTTACATTACATGGGCATTCAATAAATGTTTACCAGTATTCAGTTGAATTACCCTTAGGAGAAAATAAACTTTCACCCCTGTAAGAAATCAGATGTATAAAAATACATAATGTTTAAAAGTTTTCTCTTGGGAGGCCGAGGCGGGTGGATCACAAGGTCAGGAGATCGAGACCATCCTGGGTAGCACAGTGAAATGCCGTCTCTACTAAAAATACAAAAAAAAAAAAATTGGCTGGGAGTGGTGGCAGGCACCTGTGGTCCCAGCTACTCAGGAGGCTGAGGCAGGAGAATGGCATGAACCTGGGAGGTGGAGCTTGCAGTGAGCTGAGATTGTGCCACTGCACTCCAGCCTGGCTGACAGTGTGAGACTTCGTCTCAAAAAAAAAAAAAAAAAAAAGTTTACTTTTAGTTTATTATTATCACATAGTTATGGCTTTATTCATCTCTTGCTGCTTTATTTAAGGTGATGCTCAAAAAATGTACTCACTGCAGAAGAATAAAACAATAGATAAAAAATGAGAGAGGAATCTAAGAAAATAAAAGCAGGTTAAAGAAATGTATTCTAAATCTTTTTATGATTAATAAATATGGGTTTTAAATTAGACTTTGAGCATCCTAACAGCCAAGGCAAGAAGTTAAACAACCTCTTACAAAAAAACCAATGGCCACTATTTACAAATTTATAAGATGCTAGACAGGATAGCTTTTAATAGAACTGAATAGAATAATATAGTGAAAAGAACACGTATCCGAAGTTAGAATAACGCAAACAACTGCTAGCATTTGCATAGCACCTATTATATCAAAACATTTTTATATAAATTAAAGTTCACTCAGCCTCACAATTCTGATGTATACAGTTTGATTAGTAGTGTTACATTTTTTAAAGAAAGATATAAAGAACATTAAAGAGAAGGAAGATAAGAAAAAAGAAAGAATAGAAAAACACAGAAAACATGGAAGAAAAGAAAGGAAAAAGAAAAGAATAAAGGGAGAAAAGAAAAACAGACTTATTGGGGCTAAATAACTCACTCAGCATAATAGATGCATGAAGTAAAAGACCAAGAACTGCTATCTCAGTTTTCTTTCTTCAGATTCCATATTCTTCCTTCGACACCACAGTGACCCTCTTGAGAGTGGGTGTTCTATCTAGTTCTTGTCACTGACACCACTGTTGATTTATAATCATCTGAATATAGCTTATTGAATTGTTATGATCAGCAATGTATGCTTGACTCAGACACACTATACTCATCATCTGTGGTTTTAACAACTGTATAATGTATGATCCCATTTTATAGTTCTGGAAACTAAGGTTCAGAGAGGCTAAGGAAAGGGTCCAAGACATATAGCTTGTAAGTAGTTGATCAGGAATTGAAGCCTGAGATCTTATATCTAGTATATGGCAGAGGGATATTATTTCATTCCAGGTTTGCTTGGTTTCAAAGCCTATGTCCTGCCGCTAGTCTGTAGTCTCCTCACCAACCAACCATATGACCTGGAACGAGCTGTTTACGCTCATTCATTTCAGTGCCCATGACCTTCAGATATGGCAGTAAAGAGCTGTGCCTTATCTGCCATGAATGCGGTCAAATAAGGAGAGGCATATGGAAGACACTTTGGATACTATTATAGTTATTTTAAGTACACTAATCACACTGTATATTAAGAACATTAATAATTGTAATTTAATCACCAAACTGATAAAATATAGAATTATCTAAAAATAATGGTATAATTTGCATGTGTTATAGGAGATAGCTTTGGCTCTTCTCATGGTATTCTCTGCTTTCTGGTCTCACATCCCTTCAGAGGTGCAGGCTTGATAGGGCAAAAGACAGAAGGCAGGCGTTTGGCCTGGAGCCCTCTTAGGAGATACTTGTGAAAAGAGTCTTAACTCCATCTTCTGAGAAAATGATTTAAATCATTGAGCCAGGCAAAGATTATGTTTGTACATTTTGTTAACCTTGATACGAATTGCTACTACCTGGGTCTCGTTTCCTTAGTAACCTTCCTCAATAAGCATTAATAGGAAAGTTTCTTATCAGAAATGTTATAGAAAGGACTCCTGTGAAATTCACCAGACGGAGAAGATTCACTTTTATGGCTCAGAGGATGTGGCAGGCAAAGTTCCTAATGGCCAGTGCAGTTCCTCTTTGGGAGAACACAAATCCAAAATGAATTGTGGAAAATCTACCACTGTACTTATTCCTTCATCTAGAAAGTGGGGTGCTTAATGGATAAATGCATGGAAAAGTCAGACTTCTACTAAAGTCAAAGGGCAATAGAAACCCTTTGCATTCTCTCTAATGACGTCACGCTGTGGAGTGAGTTCGGAAAGTTACAGATTCCTCTGGAGGGTAACATAAGCACAGACTTTTTTTTCCTGTTTCTTTATAATAAAAATTGATGAAGAGGAACATGTAGAGTGTGGTTTCCCTTTAGGCAGAGTTCAGTGGAAGTAGCATTATACATAGAAGAACTTTCAACTAAATTTAGAGAGAAATGGAGACTTTTAGGCCAATCATTTTCCTAAATGTCACTGATTTCTTGGGAGTAAGTAAAAGCATCGTTCCTAGGCGTTTGTCACAGAACCACTTAAAGAGCTCTACTGTTTGGGAGATACGCAAACCTCTAAAATAATCTAAGCTAATTAGAAAATATCTGTAGCTGACAAGAGGCTTTGTATCTCTGACATCAAACAGTGCCTGGAAGAGGTGTGTTGGTTTTCAGCAGCATGCATACCAGCAGTGGCAGATACCTGCTTTCCAGGAGAGTAAACTGATGGACATGCACAGCCTATGAAAAAATTGACATTGCTGAGTACAGCGCTGGGGATTAATCCTTTACAGCTGTGGGATGTCAAGCAAAATTGAAATCCAACCATTGTGGAGCATGTTGAAATCAGTGGGTGTATAGAAATCTCTAAATTATTACTGTGGCCCTATGGAAAAGGTTCCATTTATCGCCTACTGGAGGAGGTTTAGTCAGCAACACTGAAGAGGGAAGGAAGATTGAAAATGAGGTATTTTTCATGTGCACTGAAGCCGCTATCCGAGAGGAGCATAAGAGAGGATAGTCACAGGCCAAATGGGTGACATGCCTCTTGGCCCCGACTACAAGTAGCCAAAATAAATGACTGTACTTTGAAATAATTGCCTTTAGCAGCATGTGTTTACTGCCTTCTGTTATTCTAATTGCTACCCTATAATGTACTTAGACAGCATTTTACTTGCTATGGTTTCAGACAGTGACACAGGTTTAAGGCTTGGCTCCAAAATGCTGAAATTGTACACAGGTTTAAGGCTTGGCCCCAAAATGCTAAAATTGTATCTGCAAGAAAGGGTATGGATGAGAATTGTTGAAAGCTAGTATATGCTAATTCACAGAGGAGACTGATTATTGAAATTCTCCCTCCTTTTATCCTAGGTATTTTTCTTCTTTTTCTACTTGGAAAACTTTTAATCATCCCTAAAATCTCATGACACACACACTCTCTGATGTTCTCCCCAGCTCCAGTAAACAGAGTTAGTTGCTATATCTTTTGTTTTAATTACACCACTATCATCACATTTTATGAGGTTTCTGTTTGTGTATCTCTGTTCCCACCTTGAACCTTTCAGCACAGAAACCTTATCTTTAATGGAGCTGGATGTGGTTGTTAATAATGAGCTCTGCAAGGAGACTACTTATGCTCAAACCCTGATCTCACAGCTGTGTAACCTTGGGTGCAATCCTTAATATAATCTGTGAGATGAGGAAAATGGGAATATCCACTTCTTTGAATTATTGTAAGGATTAAACAAGATAATAAAATACAAAGTGCTTTGAAAAAGCACCAAGCACCATGCTCAGTTAAGTGTTTGCCATTATTTCATTTTTAATATCACTATTGTCTGGCTTACTATCAGACATAGAGTAGACAGACTGTGCAGAAAAAATAAGAAAAGTTCTGGGCGGGGTGCAGTGACTCACGCCTGTAATCCCAGCACTTTGGGAGGTGGAGGCGGGTGGATCACGAGGTCAGGAGATGGAGACCATCCTGGCTAACACGGTGAAACCCTGTCTCTACGTAAAATACAAAAAATTAGCGGGGTGTGGTGGTGGGCACCTGTAGTCTCAGCTACTTGGGAGGCTGAGGCAGGAGAATGGTGTGAACCCGGGAGGCAGATTTTGCAGTAAGCTGAGATTATGCCATTGCACTCCAGCCTGGGCAACAGAGTGAGACTCCGTCTCAAAAAAAAAAAAAAAAAAAAAAAAAAAGAAAAGTTCCATAACAAATAATATGTCTAAAGTGTTTATTTTTTTTTTTTTTTGCATATTTCTTTCTTAGTTCTTCAGATAGGATGAAATGAGGAGCACGCATGATAAAAACATGTGTTCAGGAACTGAGTTGGAATGCCCCCTTATCCCAAATTGAAATGTCTTCAATAAGCCTCCCTTTATTTTCCGTAAGTATTTTATAAGTAGTCAAAAGTATTTGTAAGCATGCTTATGCCCTCCAGAGTTTTTAAAAAAGAATTCAAGCAAGAAGAGGTGGATATGGTTGGCCAGGTTTCTATCAAACGACGACTTTCTTCAGAAGCACCTGGACAAAATTAGGCACAGCCTGGAAAGCAGCAAAAAATCTGTTGTTTCTCATTTGCTGAAAACGCCATTAGCTGCCTCTTCTCGCCTTCTGCTCATGGACACTTGGCTCTCGTTGTTGATCTGCCCCCTGTGCCCAGTCTGGCAGAGAATGCACCAGGAAAGATTTCACCACATGCACAGGGAGTGGGAACTCACACAAGAAAGTTTGCAAGGAATGGAAATCTGTGCAAGGCAATCCCCTCGTCCTGAGAAGAACCCCATTTAGCAGGGACGACCATCCATTAAACTCTGACGAAAATATACTCATGCATTCAATAAATATAGAGCACCTACAAAGTGCTGGTATTGTTTTAGGTGCTAGGAATCCATTAGTGAACCAGAAATGAAAACAACAACTAAACGGATGTTAAACAAAATCAGTCTATTAGAAGGTAATGAGGTACTATCAAGAAAAAAGAAAGGGAGTCAGATTGTCATGTAAGAACAGGCAAGAGGTGTGCAGTTTTAAATGGAAAGATCAAGGAAGTCTCCAAGAAGACACTGGAGACTGATGAGTAGGAGTTTTTGCAGTTTTAAAAATGCGTCCTGCACTTTGGTGTAACTTACTTCAAGAACAAGGGATGCTCTTAAATATTTGCTTATTTAATAACTTTCTGCCTACTGAGGGATATTTTTCTATTGCTTTTCCACTTCATAATTAAATATGAATTCCTCAGACAAAAACAAAACGCCTAAGCAAAAGTAAAATAGAACTTAAGAGTTCAGTAAAAAATAAGTTTATTTTTCTATCTTTTCAAAAATAATATGCAAGGCAAATCACAAAATATGAAGGAACAAATTATTTTTATTTTTGGATTGCTTAACAAACAAAAGGAATGTTAAAAAAAAAAAAATCTCTGGTAGGTAGCTCAAATAAAGAAAACATCCTGAATTAAAAAGCTATCTAGCTTTATCCAGCCACCGTCCTAATGTTCTATCACAGATCATGGCTCTGTGCAAAAAGGCCTGATTTCTGACAGTTTCAAAGAATCTTATGGTTTTGAGAAACGAATACACCGATTTCTTGTGAAGAATGAAAAAGCCCCAAAACTCAGCAGAGGCAACAATTCAAACTACCACAGGAAATGAAAAAGAGTGTGCATTTGGAACATACACAGAGTTTAGAAAAAAAAGAAAAGGAAATTGATATAGATAACTCGGTTTCCATTAGTGTTTCATAAACTTAAATTGCCTTGTGATCAACTGGGTGCTTGTATAAACCACAAGGCGCTGGTGTGGCTCCAAGATGAGAAGGTAAAAGTAGAACCAGAAAAATTAACATAGGAATCAATTACCCTGAATATTCTGATCTCAGGGGTCCCTGGACAGAAAACAGTGGTCCTTGGAATGCCATGAAAAGAAATAGACAAAATATCCACATCCACTTCTATATAAAGAGATATCAATGCACCATACATACAACTTGGGAATATCTGCACGTACTCTGATTAGAAGTGACTTTATAATGAACAATGCTCATGTGCATTAACTCATAATACTAACACTTTTTGCTGGAGATTATCAAGAGGTCAGTGATAGCCAAAGGCACTTTTCTCCCATCCCTTCAGTTTCCATGACTACGTATCTTTCCTAAACCACCCTGGCATCACTTAACTCACTTTCTTCCTCCTTGGGGAGGAATGACTTTTCCGACGGGTAAATTTAGGAAGGATAAATGTCCTGCTGTGCTCAATTTCTTTCCTGCTTTGCTCAATTTCTCATCTTTGTCTTTCTGGAAGCAAATTGCCAAAGAAGCAGAATTTTCCCCTGCTTCCAAGCCTGAGTGTCCCTGGGCAGGACCACTCTTCCCTACACTGTAAACTGGGGATCCATCCCGGTCAGCATCACTCCTGACACCTAATTGCACACACCGAATTGTGTGACTGACACCTAATTGCACACACCAAATTGGAATGTCTCATCATTCCTGACTGAGAGGCTGAGTCTGCCTAATTGTGGACCTAGCTTGCAGGTCCTTGTGCTTCTTGCACTAAGCAAAGCCTCCCACCTGGCTTCCATCATTAACAGAGACCACATTTTCTCGTCGTCACCCATGTTTCTGCTTTAGTCCTTATTTGTACAGAACTGAGTAGGGGTAAAGGTGATGTTACTTACTGGCTCTTTCTGAGGGATCCTGATAGTCAGAACAAGAGATGTTGTCAGATATACATACAGACATCACAGTACTAACATTGGGCATGGATGGAAGCATTAAAACCAACAAGCCAGGTTTGTCTATCCCATTTACTTCAAAAACATACCTTAAATTTTTAGTTATCATTTTGTTCATTTGAAAATAAATTTAAAAAACATAAAAATGCACACCATCAAATGACATGTTGCAGCATTGAAAAATACATGAAGAAAAATGTATAGATAAGTGATAACAGGATTTATAACTCAGTGACAATCTCAGTTTTAGGACGTTTAAATTGTGAAATCTCTAAAAGCCTTAAAGTGTTGTTCAACTCATCTTTTATCCATTTGAATTGGGCTTATCATAAAGTATAAACATCTAGTTAGAATATCGGCAAGTCATTCAGCTTCTCTAACCTTCACTTTGCCTGTAAAATGGTGATGAAAAATTCTTTCTCTTCTCTTAAGTTGTACAAAGATGAAATGGGAGCACATATAGTGATTTCCAAATAGGCCAGACATGGTGGCTCACAACTGTAATCCTAGCACTTTGGGAGGTGAGGCAGGCAGATCACTTGAGGCCAGGGGTTCAAGACCAGCCTGGCCAACATGGTGAAACCCTGTCTCTACTAAAAATACAAAAAAATTAGCTGGGCATGGTGGCGCACACCTGTAGTCCCAGCTGCTGGGGAGGGTGAGGCATGAGAATTTCTTGAACCCAGGAGCCAGAGGTTGCAGTGAGTCAAGACTGCACCACTGTACTCCAGCCTGGGTGACAAAGTGAGACTCCATCTCAAAAAACAAAAAACAACAAAAAAAGAAAGTATAAATAATAAAATAACACACTATTATGAATGATCATCCCTTTTGTGAACTATTATTATTCCTATTATATGAACACTTTTTTTTTTTTTTTTATTCAGGGAGTCACGTAACTCTACTATATGTATTTCTTCAAGTTAAATAACAATGATTTATTAATGAACTCCTGCATGCTCTTAAGTAAGGTGCTATGTGTACTATGGATTAAAAAAAAAGTAGTGCATGTTTCCCACATTCAAGAAGCTTTTATTTAAGAGAAGAGATGCAATAAACACAGTGGAAACTAAGTAAAAAGAAATTAGAGTGGATTTTGTGCCGTAAACATTGTAAGAAAAGAAGAGGTTAAAAAAAAATAAGAGGGCACTAGACATGATTTTAAGGATAACTGAGCTCAGATGGATGTAGGAGAGCAGGCCGGTGATTTCAGGGGTGGGAATGGTGAGAGCGGAAGGGCTAGTTGATTCTCTACTCTCTGTTTAACAGCTCATTGAGCTTTGTTCTATTTCTTCAAGGTAAAAAAGAAAAACAAAAAGATGGGTGCCAACCTCTTCACATGGTGTTTGGTTAGATGTGGCAAAAGTGTAGTTTTTAAAATGTATGTAAAGAATTCTATGAATTTCCAACTTATACTCTAAGCATAAAAACAGTTGAATATCGATGATTATACACTACAAAAGAATTGCCATTTATGGGCTTTATTAATGTTCGAGAACCTGTAAGTATTTTACATACTTATACATGTGAGGTCCTCAGGCTTCAAGACAACCCTGTGGAAATCAGTTGCTGTTTTACATCCCCTGCTTGAGTTTCAGGAAAATGGAATCACTCGTGAGAGAACACAGATTGTGTAAATGGTGGAATAAGAATTCAAACCCACATCTGACTTACATGCTTGCCCACGATACAGTCAACCCCTGACCGTAGTATCCATTGATGGGGGGTGGAAATTAGATTTTGACATGAAGGTAAAAACAGAGTTAAAGCATGTGGTTCAAATATTTAATCATTCTGGGAGCATCATTCTTTATGGGTGCAATCCGTATTCTCTTTAGAGAAGAAAGATATTACTGTGGCAACATTCACAGAAAGTACACTTCAGCCTGAAGCTCAGCAAGTCATCTTTTTTGGGGGGGAGGTGTTAATTAACTGAGTACCCTGGCCTTCATCCACTTTTCTGATGATTTCCCTAGCTACTCAGGGTTAAGCTTCTGTCACAAAAATTATCCTGAGCCATTTGTTTAGCCTGTTTGATGTTCACTACATTTATTTTCCTTAGACAGCAGTATTGTGAATGCTGACTATATTTAACGTGCTTAGCTGTACCAGGGAAATAATCGTCTTTGGCTTACTTAAAATATCCAATTTTCTTAGCCTTTGAAGAAAATCTAGAGCTAATACGGAGTAATTGGTGATGAGATAGGACAGATCCAAGTGCAATTTCAAGGCTCTTAATTTTCACCTACAGAGGAAGATTTCTTTATTATGTTAGAAAATGTTTTGGAGAGTTTTTTTTTTAATTAAGAGGCACATTAAACAAATATTGGCTAGTAGTGTACGGGTTCAGGAAGAGTGGTAAATCTCTGAGTTGCTTCCTCTCTTTCAAGACAAACTTTAAATAATTCTATTTAACCAAAGAGAAGATGGAGAGAAAGCAATATAAGAATATAATTAAGTTTAACTTTTAACCTTCTGCTTGGTATTTGCCTCTATTCTTTCACACTATAGTTAAGTGTGAAGGTAGTCCTCATCCATATTTAGAAGCGGCCTCAAAAAGAAGCAAAGGAAGGGAAGAATAAATCAAAGTATTCACTGCCTATCCTATATTCCTGCCAATATCTAGGAGTGGCCTCAAAACAATACGCTTGCTATCTCAGAGTCCATGCTACTTTTGATATTTCTGTGGTTTTCACGTAACACATAAGCCACGTCCATGACTGAAGACCATGGCACCATAAGGAAATCTCACCACTGACACCATTTATAATGAAACAAATGTGTTCTCTAAGAAGAGGCATCTCATGGTACAAGGTCTCAATCCAGCCCTTCCCACTTAAAAAATTTCCTTCCACTTCTAATCATAGCAATTTTACAAGGAAACTGATCAACTTTCCTTAAATAATTATTCCAGGACTTAAGTTGTGCCCTAGAGAATAGACATATTCAGGTCTCTCTGGAGTGTGGAGAGTGAGAAGATTTGTTTTCGTGGAAAAATTTCTCCACTCATTTTAGGCAGCCATTGGCAAGAATAGTTCCTATTATTGTAAAATGTGTGTATTTGAAATATATTAGCTAGGCAGGTTGACTCTGAACTTTACAAAGATTTTGCAACTACAGAATTTCTTTGCTGATTTTGTATTTTTCCTTAAGTATAGCTTTAAATGCTGAGCTATATGTTAGTTTTATTGTTGACGCATTATACAAGAGAGATACAATAATACTGAGGCTAACTTACTATTTTGAGCATTAAACTTTTAGACTAAAATCCTGTCTGTGCACATTCTTAATGAGGTACATTTTCAAAGAGAGCTTTAGCTATATAACCTCTGTTGTCATGAATAAATTCATTTGGCTAATTTCCTCTGTGTCTCCTTGAAACTTCACAGTAACAGGAAAAAGTTGACTCTGACTTTTCACTAAAGTAATGTTTAGAAGTTTCTGCTAATTCCAACCTCAATGCACCAGAGATATTTAGGGATTGCTGAATATTGTGAAGACAGATGTAGGATTCGGATATTTGTTCAGGTGCCTCAGTCTTCTCATTATTTTTTCATTATGCATTTTCCCCTGTAATTTGTTTAAATTTGGAATCACATCACCAATTACTTCATTGCTGTCTGGTCTTCAATATTCTCTTGTTTATTCGTTAGAGAATTTCTGTGACAGGCCATTAATAACTATGCATTTGCTGACATATAAAGTCACATATCCTTAATTCTGTTCAATTAGATGTCTGGGGAAAGTACTTGATTCTAAATGTACTATCCTGATCTTACTAATCCAGGTACCTTAGAGTATGTCTTCACTTATCATAGAAATTTAGAAAATAAAAAAGAACACTTAGTACTAAAAGGAAGATTAACATAGAAAAACTTGAGCTTGGCTGGGCGCAGTGGCTCAAGCCTGTAATCCCAGCACTTTGGGAGGCCGAGATGGGCGGATCACGAGGTCAGGAGATCGAGACCATCCTGGCTAACACAGTGAAACCCTGTCTCTACTAAAAATACAAAAAACCAGCCGGGCGAGGTGGCAGGCGCCTGTAGTCCCAGCTACTCCGGAGGCTGAGGCAGGAGAATGGCGTAAACCCGGAAGGCAGAGCTTGCAGTGAGCTGAGATCAGGCCACTGCACTCCAGCCCAGGCGACAGAGCAAGACTCCGTCTCAAAAAAAAAAAAAAAAAAAAAAAACTTGAGCTCTAACTTCAGAAGATTGTGGTTGATTCCAGTTCTACCGATTGCTAGTTCATAATGTAGTCAAGTTACTTAGCAAATTTGAAGAAATTTCTTTATCTATAAAAATGGAAAATACCTATGGATTATCTCATATGTAACAGAACTAAGCTTACTATAACTTACAAGAGATAAATACTCAAAATCAGCATGAAGAAAATAATGTTTTTGGCAATATTCTATTCACAATGTTTGGGATTCTTCCTACCAATAGTTATATATGAAGAAGACACACTAAACCATTAGAAAATCTAGGTTACAATACTAGGCACTTTTAGTGAGTGCTTACCATTTAAATGAATACTAGGTATGTGGCTTGTATCAAAATTATTCTGTGTCTCAGAAGCACTCTGTGAAGTTGATATTATGATGATTTTCATCTTATGGGCAGGGGAACTGAGGTTCAGAGAGGTTTGGTGATTTGCATAGGACCATAGCCAGCAGCGTTTCTAGAAAAATTTGACCTATCTTCAAAGCTCAGTGTGTCCTAACCTTAGTACCATTCTGCCTCTACAACTAAGTTCTACTATTAAGTCACAAAGGGACCCTGGGCAACTCATTACTTTATCATGACCTATATCTTGGAGAAGTTTGAATGAGCTTTCATGTCTTCTTGCTCAAAATATCTATGACTATTGGTCTTCAACTTTGTCACATGAACAAGACACCCCACACATTTACTTGAGATGAACATGGGCATGCCTCTTATGAAAGATATTAATCTCTTGACACAAACAAATGGAAGAACATTCCATGCTCATGGATTGGAAGAATCAATATCGTGAACATTGCCATACTGCCCAAGGTAATTTATAGATTCAATGCCATCCCCATCAAGCTACCAATGGCTTTCTTTACAGAATTGGAAAAAACTACTTTAAAGTTCATATGGAACCAAAAAAGACCCCAGATTGCCAAGACAATCCTAAGCCAAAAGAACAATCATAAACCAAAAGCTGGAGGCATCACACTACCTGACTTCAAACTATACTACAAGGCTACAGTAACCAAAACAGCATGGTACTGGTACTAAAACAGATATATAGACCAATGGAACAGAACAGTGGCCTCAGAAATAATACCACACATCTACAACCATCTGATCTTTGACAAACCTGACAAAAACAAGCAATGGGCAAAGGATTCCCTATTTAATAAGTGGTGCTGGAAAAACTGGCTAGCTAGATGTAGAAAGCCGAAACTGGATCCCTTCCTTACACCTTATACAAAAATTAACTAAAGATGGATTAAAGACTTAAATGTAAGACCTAAAACCATAAAAAACCTACAAGAAAACCTAGGCAATACTATTCAGGTCATAGGCATGGGCAAAGACTTCATGACTAAAACACCAAAAGCAATGGCAACAAAAGCCAGAATAGACAAATGGGATCTAATTAAACAAAAGAGTTTCCGCACAGCAAAAGAAACCATCATCAGAGTGAACAGGCAACCTACAGAATGAGAGAAAACTTTTGCAATCTACCATCTGACAAAGGGCTAATATCCAGAATCTAGAAAGAACCTAAACAAATTTACAAGAAAAAAACAATCCTGTCAAAAAGTGGGCAAAAGATATGAACAGACACTTCTCAAAAGAAGACATTTATGCAGCCAACAGACACATGAAAAAAATGCTCATCATCACTGGTCATCAGAGAAATGCAAATCAAAACCACAATCAGATACCATTTCACACCAGTTAGAATGGCAATAATTAAAAAGCTGGGAAACAACAGATGCTAGAGAGGATGTGGAGAAATAGGAATGCTTTTACACTGTTGGTGGGAGTGTAAATTAGCTCAACCATTGTGGAAGACAATGTGGCGATTCCTCAAGGATCTAGAACTAGAAATAACATTTGACCCAACAATCCCATTACTGGGTATATAAAACATGCTACTATAAAGACACATGCACACGTATGTATACTGCGGCACTATTCACAAATAGTGAAGACTTGGAATCAACCCAAATCTCCATCAATGATAGACTGGATTAAGAAAATGTGGCACACATACATCATGGAATACTATCCAGCCACAAAAAAGGATGAGTTCATGTCCTTTGCAGGGACATGGATGAAGCCAGAAACCATCATTGTCAGCAAACTATCACAAGGACAGAAAACCAAACATTGCATGTTCTCACTCATAGGTGGGAGTTGAACAATGAGAACACACATGGACACAGGACAGGGAACATCACACACTAGGGCCTGTTGGAGGTGGGGTCCTCGGGGAGGGATAGTACTAGGATAAATACCTAATGTAAATGATGAGTTGATAGGTGAAGCAAACCAACCTGGGACATACATACCTATGTAACAAAGCTGCACGTTGTGCACATGTACCCTAGGACTTAAAGTATAAAAATACATAGAGATATTACTCTCTCTACTGCCTCCCTGCTATTTAAATTCATCTAAGTAAACCACACCTACTACTAAGTCCCAGGAAATATTTATTTGAATATGCATAGCAATAATTTTATGCATGCCAATTTTCCTCCTAAATACACAGACCCAGGAAATACTTCATCTGGTACAAAAGGATATTATTTTTTCTTTCCATGAATAATCTAATGCCTGCTTCGTAGCAGGCTTGATGGTTAAAAGGGATGTGATAATTGATAAAAGTGTTAGCTCTTTTCATAAAGGGATGCATCTGGATTGACAAGAGAGGAGAACAGGAAAAGTATTTTCAAGCTCTAATGAGAATTTCATACTTACAGAAAATTAAAATTCCTAATATTGGTTTAAAAGCCATTAGCAGTCCATCCCTAAGACAAAGGTTCTTGGAATCACTAACACCCATTAACATTGAGCTTGTCAGCATGTCATTAGGGCTCACCTTCCAAGTATACCCTAATCAATAGCATGTCCTGACACTGCAGTGAGCCCAAACCACTGGTTACTCCCCACATTACAGTGGGACAGGTAAATTTGAGTGTCCCTTTTGAAATGCAAATTTGCTGTATCTCTGTGTGTGTGTGTGTGTGAAAAGACTTGAAACAGTTCATTCTCTTGTTCCATTAATTCCACTCTATGACTCCATCTTAAGAACACAATTCTAAATATATAAGGAACTTCACACACAGATAATTTATTACATAATTTTCCAAATACTAAAAGAAGAAATTACTTACTCTAAAATCAGGATAAGTAAACTATATTACACACATTTATAGGCTATAATATAGGTATTAAAATATTTATGAAAAATCTGTAATCTAATGTAAAAATACCTGTGTTCTAATCTTGAATTTAAATCTGTATAAAATTTTATAGTAATACAATATTATTAAGTTTAAGTGATCAGATATACATGGAGAAAAATATTGAAAATAAACAAATGAAAATATTATCAGTGGTTATGGTTAGAATGGTGGGACTGGGGGTATTTTCCTCATATTTCTTTCTTTTGTATTTATACGTTTTCCTCAATGATTGTTTATTACCTGTGTAGTAGAAAATCATATACTTCCCCAACACTCGGGTTTGGTTTCCAATAATTTTCAGTGCTTTGATGTTTTCAAATTTAAATTTAGTTTTGTAATTTATGAAAGCATGTATATATAAAGGCTTACAAACTGTGTTTGGTTATACCTCAACTCTGTGGTTCTCAATGAGCGTTGGGGGAGTGATCTCACCTACCCTGCACCCACTGGACATTTGGCAGTGCCTTGAAACACTTTCGCTTGTCACAACTCCCAGAAAGGTGCTATTGGCATCCCTGGTGGAGAGCAGGGATGCTGTCAGTCATCCTATAGTGCAGAAGACAGCACATAACTCAAAGAATTATCCAGACCCAAATGTTCATGGTGCCAAGGTTGAGAATCCCTGCCTAAAACAAAATGTTTAAAAATTATTAATATATTAATTCAAGCCTGTTGTGTAAATTCTGAGTAAGCTATTATATTACCAGAGCCTCTGAATAAACTTGCCTGTCCATGATCCACCTAAAAGTTCACTCACTCCCATAGGGCGTTGAGGATAGAAAGATAAGTGTTCTACCTACGTGATGCTTGAAATTTATCAAAAGAGAAAGACATAGAAATCAAGAGCTTAATGCACTTTGAAGTGCTATGAAACAGGCACTTGATCTAACTAGGTGGTTCAAAGGAGGTTTTCTGGAAAAAATTCCTCCTAAGCTGAGCTTAAAGGATAAGAAGGAGTTAATCAGAATCATGTGAACACCTGAGAGATGTGTTCTAGAAGGAGGAGCGTTCATACTTCAGTAAAAGGCATGAAGATGAAAGAGTAGAGAGTGTTTGGAAAATGGTGGGGAGTTTTGCTAGCACTAGAGCATAAGATAGGCACAGAAGAAAGGGAGAAGGAGCCATAGAAGTTTCAGAGTCAGAGCCTCAGAGTCTCTTTTTTCCTGCCTAAGTCAAGGTATACTTCCCAGTATGGGGATGAGGTTGAGATAAGACAAGTATATTGATTTAAAAAGCATGTTGGCTTAAAAGGACAAGTATATTGATTTAAAAGGACAATGTATTAAAGATGCAATTGAAGAACCCACTGATAAATACAGCCATACCTCAAAGATAGTATGGGTTCTGTTCCAGACCACTACAATAAAAATAATCACAATCAAGCAAACCACGCTTTCCTTTTTTGGTTTTCCTGTCAATATAAAAGTTATGTTTACACAATACTGTAGTCTATTAAGTGTGCAATAGCATTATGTCTAAAAAACAATGTGCAACCTGTAATTTAAAAATACTTTACTGTTAAAAATTGCTAACAATCATTTGATTATTCAGCAATATTGCAAAAAGATTAGCAAGTATAATATTTTTGCTGATAGAACTGGCCTTAATGTTGTTGGCTGCTGACTGATCAAGGTGATACTTGCTGAAGTTTGGAGTAATTGTGGCAATTTCTTAAAATAAGACAATGAAATTTGCCTCATTGATTGAACTCTTCCTTTCACAAGAGATTTCTCTGTAGCATGTGATGCTTTTGATATCATTTTATCTACGGTAGAACTTCTTTCAAATTAGACTCAATCCTCTCAAATCCTGCTGCTGCTTTCTCAATTAAGTTTATGTAGTATTCTAAATTCCTAGCTATCAATTCAATGATGTTCATAGCATCTTCACCAGGAGTCGATTCCATCTCAAGAAACCACTTTCTTTGCCCATCTAGAAGATGGTACTCCTCATTTGTTCTAGTCTGATCATGAGATTGTAATAGTTCAGTTAAATATTCAGGCTCCACTTCGAATTCTAGTTCTCTTGCTGTTTCTACCACATTTGCAGTTACTTCCTCTACTGAATTATTGAACCCCTCAAAATCATTCATGAGAGTTGAAGTCAACTTTTTCCAAACTCCTATTAGTGTTATTTTAACCTCCAATAATGAATTGTGAAAGTTCTTAATGGCATATAGAATGATGAATCCTTTCCAGAAGGTTTTCAATTTACTTTGTCTAGATCTATCACAGGAATCACTCTTTATGGCAGCACAAAATGTATTTCTTAAATAATAAGATGTGAAAGTCAAAATTACTCCTTGATGTAAGGGCTGCAGAATGGATGTTGTGTTCAGAGGCATAACAACAACATTAATCTCCTATACATCTCCATCAGAGCTCCTGGACGACCAGGTGCATTGTCACTGAGCACTAATATTTTGAAAGGAATCTCTTTGTGAGCAGTAGGTCTCAAGAATGGGTTTAAAACTTTCAGGAAACCATGCTGTAAACAGATGTTTTGTCATTCAGGCTTTGTTGTTCCACTTATAGAGCACAGGCAGAGTAGATTTAGCGTAATTTTTCAATCAGCCAAAAAGTTGACTTTAACTCTCATGAATAATTTTGAGGGGTTCAATAATTCAGTAGAGGAAGTAACTGCTAATGTGGTGGAAATAGCAAGAGAACTAGATTTAGAAGTGGAACCTGAATATTTAACTGAACTACTACAATCTCATGATCAAAGTAGAACAAATGAGGAGTAAATTCTTCTAGATGAGCAAAGAAAGTGGTTTCTTGAGATGGAATAGAATCCTGGCAAAGTTTAGGTTGGAATGGTAAATGAGGACTGGCTTCAACTTAAAGTCATCAGCTGCATTAGCTGCTAAGAGAGTCAGCATGTCCTTTGAGGCTTTAAAACCAGACATTGACTTCTCCTCTCTAGCTATGAAACTTTTAGATAGCATCTTTTCCCAATAGAAGGTTGGTTCATCTACATTGAGAATCTGTTGTTTGGTGTAGTTACCTTAGCTAGACCATCTAGGTAACTTGCTGTAGCTACTACATTAGTATTTGCTGCTTCACCTTGCATTCTTATGTTATGGAGATGATTTCTTACCTTAAACCTCATGAACCAACATCTGCTAGCTTCAGACTTTTCTTCTGTAGCTTCCTTACCTCTCTTAGCCTTCACAGAGATGAAGAGAGTTAGGGCCTTGTTCTGGGTTAAGCTTTGAATTAAGGGAAGGCTATGGCTGCTTTGATCTTCTATTCAGATCCCTAAAACTTTCTCCATATTAGCAATAAGGCTGTTTTGCTTTCTTATCCTTCATGTGTTCAGTGAGGTAGCACTTTTTATTTCCTTTGAGAACGATTTCTTTGTATTTACAATTTGGCTAACTGGCACAAGAGGCTTAGCTTTCAGCCAATCTTGACTTTCAACATGTCTTCCTCACTAAAGCTTAATGCTTTCTAGCTTTTGATTTAAAGTGAGAGATATATGATCTTCCCTTTACTTGAACACTTAGAGGCCATTGTAGGATTATTAATTGGCATAATTTCAATATTGTTGTGTTTCAGGGAATAGGCTGGCCCTGTGGAGAGGGAGAGAGATTGGGGAATGGCTGGTCAGTGGAGCAGTCAGAACACACACAGTATTTATAGATTAAGTTTGCAGTCTTATATGGATGTGGTTCATGGTGCTCCTAATCCGAACTCGATTATTCCTGGTGTATGTGGTACAAAAATTTCTCTAGTAACACCAAAGATTACTAGTCAAAGATCGCTAAAACAGATATAATAATAATGAAAATGTTTGAAATACTGTAAAAATTTCCAAAATGTGACACAAAGACACAAAGTGAGCACATGGTGTTGGAAAAATGGCACCAAAAGACTTGTTCAGCAGGGTTGCCACAAGCCTTCACTTTGTAAAAAGCACATTATCTGCAAAGCACAACAATGTGAAGTGCAAGAACACAAGGTATCTGTTTATGCCTGTATCATCGAGCCTGGGTAACCCACTCCCTACAGCTCTGGACACTGTGGAAATACAGGAAAATTCACACTGTACTGAGGTAGGGCGTTGTCTCTTGTTCAGCTGGGGAGAAAATGAATGAACACAAATTAAGTGATTTGACGGACAGTGCATCAGGTTTTATTATTAAGTGTTGTGTTTGCTGTACTACATACATCAGGAGTAACTGAATTCAGATTAGGAAGAAAGGGTGGTATTAAAGAGAGGGTGCGTTTCACTTAAAGCTGAAATGAGGAAAGAAGAGTGGCATTTGTGTAGGAGAAGGAGTTCTGTGAATAATATAAGCCAGGAATTTGAAACTGAGATCAACATGAGGTGTTCTTGGAAATGCTAAAGTAGGGTTTATCAATTGCCAGTGGTTCTCAAGTCTGCTTGATGCTGAGTGCTAAAAGTGTTGCTTAGATGCAGCTCAAAGATCACCTCTTTGAGTCCTTTCTGATGCTCTCCACTTTCTAAATAGGATTGGTCAATCTTTCTTTTATGTCTCTCTAAAATCTACATAGATGTGAGGCCCAGGCAATTTACTAAACTAATTTATTGGTATGTTCATTTATATATAAACCCAACATAGTGAAAATTACGTTTTTATGTTCTCAATGACTAGTACGGTTCTTGGCACACAGATCACATTTGAAAACCTTTCTTTCCTGGATAAATGACTGAATAAATGATTATGCTAATAATAGGTATGATGACTATGCAAAGCAAAGAAAGCAATGATGTTAACACTATAAATAATACCCAATATTTATTGAGCTCTGTGTGATAGGCACTGTGCTAAGGAGAGTTTTAACAAGTATCATTTAATTTAAATTTCACAATAATGCCGTGAGGTAGCTACAACCAGTATTCCATTTTACAAATGAGAGAACTGAGGTTCAGGTGGTTATATCTTCTCCAAGATCACAGCCAGTAAAAAGAAAAGCTGGAAATGAACTCTAGGTCTGTCTCACTTCAAAGACCATGATCTTATCCACTACTTATGGATCTTTTATTTTTAAGAGAGCGTTGACTTAAGGTGATTTTATTTTTTAATATTTGTTGACCGAATGTATGTGTCCTAGACTCAAAAGGCTCAGTGTGAATAGCAATATAATTTTAAAAATTGATATGCGTCTTTAACAAATCTATGAAATAAGAGTTTGCAAGCTCAACGAAAAGAGTGTATTATCAACTTTTCCAAGAGACAATAATACCAAAAATGAAAACCAGCAGGACAGGGCACTCAAGCATTGATTCCTTATATGACAATACCAGGCAGATGACTTAATTTATATAACAACTATCCAAGTTGGTCCAGCAGTGTGAAGTTAGGGAAAAGGAAGTCGTTTTATTGAACAAACACGTATGTGTTCATTTAAATCACTTGACAGTTTGGCAGACAATTCCACCAACCCCCTAAAAAGAGACTAGACCTCCATCCCCTCAATAATACAGAAGGGACAGATAAATCTAGTTAAATTTCCAAAAAACAATAAGTCTTCAACCTGAGACCCCCACCCCCTTCTCAATGGTTCCCTTTATTGCCAACTCTAGAACAAGGGCTGGCGACATACAGTGGTAGGCCAAATCCAGTCGGTTGTCAATTTTGGTATCACCTGCCAGCTAAACATTGTTTCACATGTGAAATCATGGTTTAAAAGGCAAGACATTAAATAAATATATTGTGACATATGAAAATTGTATGGGATTCAAAGAGCATCTACAATGTTCTATTAGAACATGGCCACACCTATCTGTTTGCACATTATCTATGGCTGCTTTTGTGCTACAACAGAGTTGAGGAGTTGTGACAGACTGCATGGCCCACAAAATCTAAAGTGTTTCATGCTGAAAAAGCTGGCTGGCCACTGCTTGAGAATCAAGCTCAGCAGGCGTCAGACAACTTGGCGCAGAACACACTGCAGATACCATGGGTTTGGCCTTTCTAATTTATTACCTAACTCAATGGTTCTCAAAGTTTGGCCCCTGGACCAGCAGCATGATCCTCAAGTAGGAACCCATTAGAAATGCGAATTCCCAGACCCCAACCCCAGATTTACTGAATTGGAAACTCCATGGGTTGGGCCCAACAATCTGGGTCTAACAGGTCAGCTAGGTGATTCTGAAGCATTCTTCAGAGAACGCCTACTCAAACTCAAGAAATTGGAACGTGGCAACTGTTGTTTCAACACAATGACAAGAAAGGCACTGATTGGCTCCTATCTGTGGATGAAGAATAGAGCTAGATATTCCAGTTATATTTTAGTATTCCCTACAATAATCTTCAAAGACTGGGATTATTAACCCCATTATAGGAAAAGGAAATCGAAGCTTGGGAGGATTAAGTAACTTGTTCACAGTTAGTGAATTAGGAGTTAAACTCAAATCTGTCTGCCTTATAGCCTATACTCTTCCCTCTCGCCTTATTCTGCCTTCTCCCTTGTTATGTAAGAGACGATGAAAAGCACCTGTGGGCATCCGGAAGGAGCTGAGCTGGTTTATTAGTTAGGTCTTGTTGTTTTCTTGCTGATGATAAACCATTTCATAGAATATGGACATCAGAAAACACCACTGTGGACCCACGGTTGATCAATGTAACAAGAGCACTCTATACTCACTTTTGAACGGAAGCAAACACATGAACTTTTTCTTTTTTTTTTTTTGAGATGGAGTTTTGCTCTTGTTGCCCAGGCGGGAGTGCAGTGGCATGATCTTGGCTCACTATATCCTCCGCCTCCTGGATTCAAGCGATTCTCCCACCTCAGGCTCCAGAGTAGCTAGGATTAGAGGCATGCACCACCACGCCCTGCTAATTTTGTGTTTTTAGTAGAGACAGGGTTTCTCCATGTTGGTCAGGCTGGTCTCGAACTCCTGATCTCAGGTGATCCGCCCGCCTCGGTCTCCCAAGGTGTTGGGATTACAGGCATGAGCCACCGCGCTTGGCCTAACATGAACTTTAAACCACAAAAATAATGAAACATATCCTATCCCAGCTAATACAAGTAACAACTGCTTCTTTATCTATTACAGCTTTCACCTCTGTCTAGTCTTCACTAGTTGTAGATACAAGCTACTCAATCACAGCATGACTCTGGCTTCTTGACAGCTTCCTGTCCAGGCCAATGTCTTGCTCCCTTAAACCTTCTCCAAAGGCACCAAAATGAGCTCAAACCCTGCAATAAATCCTAACACTCTCTGAGACATTCCACCTTTCTCTGCAACGTGTATTCTCTCTTTCTGCAGTGAATAATAAAAGACAATTATTCAACCACAGGTGTGTTTCCTGATGATTTTTGGCTGGAGGGCATTCCCCTTCCACTCCCCTAACTGCCCACTTAAAATTATAGCTCTCCTCTTCCAGATTGGATTAGGCACAAGTTACCAAAGTAAGTAAAAATAATTAGAACTGGAAAATAATAGTCCCCAAACTCATCAGTATCAAGCACATTGCCAGATCCAAGCAGAAAGTTGGTATTTTAAATAATGAAATTTTTAGTGCCAATCTGATTACAAAAATGATTTCAGGAAACTGCCTGTCTTTTAAAAATATAGTTCAAATTTCTGCTTTTAATTTCTAGTCTCTACCTGTCAAAGTTTTGGATCTCTCAAATCTTGAGATTTAAAAAGTTACCATCTTTATGCAGCCTTCGCCAGAATCTTCTAGATGGCTCTTCTTTTTCAGTTTTCTAAAGGCCTTACTCCCTCTGACAATACTTTTTCATCTTGGATTAGTTACTCATGAGCTGTTTGGCCCCTAACCAATTTGGAAATTTCTTGAAGGCAGTAAAACACCTGACTATCCTCCCTTCCCTTCCACACAGTAATACATATTTGTTATATTTTAGCAATAAATCTAAACGGTTTTCCAGTTACAGAATTGAAAGTGTTGCTTTTCCAGCAAACCAGAGTTCATACAAGCTGGGATTCTGCAGCTCATTGTTGGTTATCTTAATTGAAATTATCTCCCTGGCTCAGGAGTTCTAACAAAGAGATGTGTTTGCTGTGCAGGTATCTTCACTTTGCGAGGGGATTGTGATGTGAAATGTTACTAACAGAAAAAGTATATATAACAAAAATCTTAATGAATCAATAGTTTTAGGCTACTTTGGAAACCTGAAAGTGATACTGGAAGTTATTTTTTATGCGGGATAAGCAGATGTGTACTGGCACTATTCCTCTATGGAAGCAAATGGCATTCAGGCCATAATTTTCTTCAGTAACTTCCATATACCAAGCACTGTGCTAAACAGCAAGGATAATTGTACAATTAAGGAGAAGGAGTAAAACTGTCAACTCCTCTCCTACTTTTTATTGTTGTTCCAGGAATTTCACATGGTGTGTCATGGCCCTGTGCTTGTACATGGTGTTACCTCACCCAGTGTTTTACATATAGTACTTGCATAAGCACCATTCTTACATATCAATCTTATATGCTTCTCTTCATCCATAAAAACCAAGATTAGAGGTCACCTCCACCATGGAGTCATCTCTGATTGCTTTCATCTCCTCCACTTGGGCTTAATTACCTTATATTCTTCTTGGATTTTCTTGTACTGGATTTTCTTCATGATGTATTATATTTTATTTGTTAGTATTCTTTTTCTTCCTATGCAACTGAGAGTTTCTTGAAGGCAGCAACTATCTTTAATTGATCTCTATATTCTAGAGCCAAGCCTAGTGCCTGACATACTGCAGACAATCAATAAATATTTATTAAATGCAAGTCGTGATAACAAATGGCAAAGTACTGATAATTATTGAAGCTAGATAATAAATATATGACAATTCATTACACTATTTTCTATACCTTGTTTTAGGTGTAAAATTTTTCAAAATAAAAAGTTTACAATAATTGAAGACCTTATAAGACAGCAGATAAATCTATCTAAAGTTTTAAGTTCCTTCCACTATACTTATAGTTATGATCTCTGCATACTCCACATTTCTTTCTTTTCTCATAAAAAAAGATATTTAATAAAGCCAAACAAAGTGGCTCTGAAATAAAGTAGGAGTATATTGTTTCCAAAGAGCTGTATGTCATGGATATCATATTAAATAAGAACTTCTGGAAAAACTGGAAATGAACAGTTCTCCCCAAGAATTTTATTGAGGAGAGAATTCTGTGGATTTTTGTCCTTCTAATCTCCCCTCTGAATTGCTACAAAAGCATAACTGGTATCTCTGCTTCCACCTTCTTACCTCTGAACTCATCTTCACCTACTCCCAGGTTGACCGACCTAAAACATGGATCTGTACCACTTGCTTCCCGAAAGTTGAAGTCTTTGAGTCAACAGCTCTTCAATGGCTAGCAATAAGTGTGCACTTCTAGTGTTGAACCCCAAGTAACTTATCCAGCCACATATTTTATTTTAATGTCCTTAGACCCACATGCTATGAGCCATACTCAATTCACTGTCCTACTCCACGCAAGCCACCCATTGTCTGGGCCTAGAGTCATACCTAAATTTCTTTGCTCAGCCTGGAATCTTCTTCCTGGATTTTCCAATTTGGGAAACGCTTCTCTCACTCCAATGTCCTGTACAACTAGTTTTTCTTCTCCATTAAACCTTCCCTGGAGTCCTTTCCAGAATGAACCTTTCTACCTGTGCTTCTACTGGCCATGGCTTGGGCCTACACCCTGCATTATTTCCTGTTGTCTTGTCTAGTAAGTAGTCTCCTTTACTAGAATGGAAGCTTGTTGAGGGCACTTCAATGTTTATCTCACACTTTCCTACCCTCTCAGTCAATACCCAACAGGGTACCCTGCACACGTTAGAATTCAATATGACAAGATCACAAGCTAAAGTATGAAATGATGCGCTTAATCTCACGAGTGTTCTTTCTCCTTCCCCTTACTAATGAGTGGATACATGCAAAATTTCAAATCCCTATATTAAAATCACATTGGTTATTTTGATCTTCTTTACAAATTGCTTTTGAGTCCTAAGTCGTGAATTTCAATTAAAACTTTTTTTTAAATAAGGCCATCAAAACTGGAAACTAAAACAAGTAATTATTTCTCTTAATACTTTTCTATGTCTAATTCTGGTCAACATTAGAGATGAAAATATTAAGGCAATACTGCTTTATCTCAACATTAATATGGACCATCTCATTCAAATCAACTCAGAAGTACTTTCTAATGTATTATATAGAAAATCACACTGGAGAAAATATTCCATGATGGTACCATTGATGTATCGCTGCTTCCTGAGGACAGCGTGTAAGCTCAATGCTGCCTAAAAGAAGCTCAAACTTCTATTCTGGGCTTTTTCACCTGCACTTCTCCACCATAAAAAAAGAGGCTAATTCTCTGGCCTCTTGTGGGTTACAGTTTCTAGGTGGTGTAATCTTAATGAAGAATTTAGCAATTTGCATTGGGATAACCCTGTCAGCCTTTATTATTTGCAGCTAGAAAGAATGAAGGCTCTGATAATCTAATTTTTTATGGTGGTTTGCACTTTAGCTGCATTTTTTTCTTAATCCTTTACTTGGCTACTGATCAAAAAGTCCAGGTTCTGTTTCTGCTTAGACAATGTCATAGTCTAAAGAAACAGGCAGGAGGCCTAGGATAGAGGTGTCACCTCACTGGCCTCATCCTTGGACTCTGCTTGAACTGGACATTCATCATGATTGAATGTAAGTCACATTTGGTCAAAATTCAGTGCAGATCGTAGAGGTTTGCAAGGGGCTGGGGAGACAGCTTGGCTTGCTTTTGTCCTAATCTTGCCTCTAATTTATGACAAAGGTCAGCGGTCTGGCTTAGCTCATTTATATCCCATGCTTGGGTCCCATTCCTGGATTGAGGTCAAAATCTTGTAGAAATTATATGCCCATTATATGATTTTCTTTTAAATGCCTCTGCCACAAATATTTCACATGATATTAACAGTCAATTCAGGAAAAGGCTCAAGAATTCCAGAAACTTCCAAAGTGCATTTTCATTTATTCCTTTTCCCAACATTAAGGAAGATGTATAAAAGTATGTTGCAGTAGGAAAAGCATGGTATAGGATTCAGTAGTCTTTGTTTTTTGATCCTGCTTCTGCTCCCAGTGACATTTGCCTTATGATAAGTCAGTTAACCTCACTGGATTGTAGTTGTCTCCTATGCAAAATAAGAGTTGGCCCAGACTAATATTTCCTAACATGTATTTCAGAGGAAAAAGGGACTGGCTCAACAAGTATATGTGGGTCTTTCCTCGTGTATGGGGATAACCTGCATCCTTGTGATTCAGCATGATCGTGGATTCTATATCGAATCAAAAGTTTCTCCAGCTTACTGAACATTTCACATAATATCTAAAAATATTTATGCATATCTCTATGTGTATGTGTGTGTGTGTAGATGTAGAAATATAGATTCAGATATGGATAGGAATATGATTTAGATACCTCTCCCAAGGAAGATATTTCAGATCAACTCAAAATTTCTGTGATTCTATTTGGTGGAGTCAGGTTTACAATTCTAATTTTCGTTTTGTTGAAACTCAAATTTGAAGTTTGAATCTGCAAACCTTCAACTTCAAGTGATATGAAACAGACCTTGAAGAATAAAAGCTGAATCGTTGCCAGGGGCCTTACACTTGGGACTTTTGCTCTTAAATTTCTACGTTATTAACGTTGACAATATAAGAACTGTGCGCTATCCTCATAGCACTGTGAAAGTTGACTTCCTCAATACATTCGTGAGGGTTGTCCTTTAGAACCCAGCTCTGAAACTAAGTCAGCTCCAGTACAATGCACTGAAGTTGGGGGCTATGGCTCAACTAAGTCCAGAGAACAAAAACATGGTGACAAAATAAAATAGAAGCAAAGTATTCCAATCATAGAAATTGAAATTACTTGTACTGTACTAAGACACTAGCATTTAGTGCATTGAGGCAGAAATCACAAGAGAATGAAAAATTCTGTAACATTGGAGAAGCCTGATTATGCATTCTTTTCCTTCAGGGGTTAAATAAAATTACTGTGAAATATAAGAAAAGGAAAAAGAACTAAATTCTGAGGTTTTAATCCCATCACAGTATTATTTGTATTGTGTCAAAGCAGAACTGATAGAGAACACTTTAAAGAAGGTATGAAGATTACAAGAGAATGTATGTTCTTATATCGTCTAAACAGAACCTAATGAACCTACTTTGCAGAATAAAAGGCCTTTCTGAAGATAAGATACATTGACCATTATTAACATATTAACAGAAACAACCTGTATACCGGATGTGCTTTGGGATGATGTCATCATAGCTATCAGGTCTTAGTTCCTATAGTTAGAAAGATTACAGAAAGCATAGGCAAGTTTAAATATTTCCATCTCCCCACATTAAACACAATGTGAGAGATAAATATTCATAACTTGGCAATAAAAGATCATACCCATATCTGGAAGAAATATTAGTAAGTATCTCAGGGACGCCATTCTTTCACTTAGGAAGAGAGAAGGGCTTGCATGTAGAATTGATATCAAATGATTTAGGTTTAAATGATTCAAAGGGTATTATGTTAGTAAAAGCATTATTTTATAAAAAAAAAGTATGTGTGTGTGTTTGATACATACAAATAGTTAAAGCAAAGTTAATCAACTTTTTAAAACTCTCCAATCTCTGAATAACAAAATTCATTTTGGACAGCAAGAGTAAAATTTATGTTAGATGGATCTAATTTTTATTGATAGTAACAGTCCTGTCTTGTGTGTATGAGTTCCCACTCAGGAGACACATGAGCAATGAGACTCACTGGGGAATGCAAATGAAACGCTTGCAAATCAAGTGTTCAAAGCACATTTTTGCTGAGCACCCATTAACTCGATTTCATAGCAAAAGCTTACCCATTTTATATCATAATAAACCACCCCGGTTCACCCTCACACCTCTAACTAATGAGGCACACACAGATATTCTCTTCACAAATCAAGGTACTCTTTCATAGGATGAAATCACTAATGACATTAAGGCGTGGTAGCCAACATGAACTTGACAACCAAATACCAACCCGTATTATCACCCCATAGGAGTCCTAACTCCCCACCGTAGAAAAATATTTAACCCACAAAATACTAAACCCAAGTAGATTTCAAATAGAAAGATAATGGTACAATATCCCTTCCCTTCTAATATAAAATATCTGGATAAACCAAAATGAACTGTCCAGTTACTAGATGCTCTATGCCAAACATGCATATTTGAAAACTTTTGAGTATTAAGCCCTCTTAACTTCTGCAGCATCTGTATCTACTTCTAAACCAGACCTGCCCAACAGCACAGACTGGGAGCGACCACTTTACCTTCCGAAAAATCAATCAGTCCCAGCAAATGAAGCAGCTTCAGAGATGCACATATAATCACAACAATACCCACTGTTTGCAGTCCTTCGGACTCCCACTCCAGAGTCAACATCCTCTGAGCTGGCAGAGCATCCCAGCCTCCAGACCCCTTTGGAGTGGAGGGAGTTAATTACAGAATCGTAGCAACGTCAGGCTTGGAACAAAGACTTGCAAGGGGAAAAAGTGAGCAGTTCCTCGCAGATGCACCCTGCCAAGCCGGCGGTCCCCCGGGGTGAGGACAGACCTGGACTAAAGTCCAGCCTCTCATGCTGATCCTGGCATTTGGCTGGCGGGGCTGCCCCCGCAACCACAGCGCACGGACCTCTCCACTCTACGCTGCAGCCAGCGGGCGAGTACTTCGACTTCAGAGCTGCGAGGGAAACGTCTGTCGGAGAACTGGAGTCTTTGCCGTGTCCGTGGCGAGAAGGGACACTCCTAAAAAACTTGCCCGGGAGAGCACCGCGCGCTTCCCTGGCTGAGGACGCGAGGCTGGGCAGATCTGCGCGCTAGTTTGCTGCCTGGGAAGCTTGCGAATGGCCCCTTTTTGCCAAAGCTGCTGCTCTCTCTTCCTAGAGCCTCCTCTGGGAGACAGCTCAGCCCTCTCTCTGAATGCTAGGAAATAATCAGTTCTGGTAGCTGGTGCCTACAGGTCCTTTCTGAAAGCCCCCGTGGAAGTCTATAAGCAGCTTTTCCAGGGAGAAAAGTGCAGGAGCAAAGCTCCGTGATCCAATGACTTTGTCAAAGGAGAACACCTGAGCCTCCCCCGCCACGCCACTCCTTGTTCTGGTCTCCGCTGTCACGTTGGGTGCATTATCAGGGAGACTGATTTAGTCCTTCTATTATATTTACAAACATGGACGGAGGGCGTGGCGGAGCTGTACCCAGTAACAACTAAGATGTTCATAACTGCCCCCTGGAAGGTGGGCACCACCATCGTCCTTTCAAGTCTGGCCTCAGCCTCTCTCGAAGCAAAGTTTCGCAAACTTCCCTGATGATAAAAACAACCTGGGCTTGTTTGTTAAAACCACGCTCATCAGAGGAGCCTGGAGTGTGTGTTATTAAGTAAGAAGCCCAGGTGACTCCTATCAACTGGGAAGTGTGGGCAGCAAAGATGCCATCAGGTGTGCTAGTCCAAACCACTCCAAGCAGACCCTGTGCTGTGCCAGGACCACACTGGCTGAATCACTTTGTTGGTTATCTCCACTCTGCTGAAGTCCAACCTAAAAATGGAGGTGAAGAGAATCAACAGGGACCCTGTATGTGAACTGGAAATATAAGGGTTTGTGAGTAGTATCTCAGACCCCCAGGGACATGTGCAAGTTCTGCTTCTTTCTCCCTACGTGATCTTGTGCAAGACACTTAACCATTCTAATAACAGGTCCTATTCTATGATGTCAAGATCATAATACTTCATTTAAAGTTCTCCGTTTAAAGGGAATTATGGGAATAAAATGTGATCACAGTAATAGTTACCGTGTACTAAATAAGCATTTACTATGTGCTCATCAATATTGTAGTGACTTTTCAACAATTAACTTATCCCTACATCTGTACGTGGTAGATAAGTTAATCTACCACATAAGTGGCAGATTATAAGTTAATTCCAATAATTTTAACTTTGCAGATGGTGAAAACAAAGCATGAAGAGGTTAACTAACTTGCCAAGCAGTGGACATAGTGACTGGAAGGCAACAGGCTTTCATTCAGTCAGTCATTCATTAGCATTTATTAAGCTGCTACTATGAACTATAAATGGTACATGAATGATCAAATGATGAATATTGCTCAGCTCTGACTTTCGGGGGCTTACAGTTTAATGAGGAGGCAGGCATGAAGTAAAATGTGACCAATAAATGCACTAACACTCGAATAGATGTCTGCGCAGTACAGTGGGAACACGAGGAGGGAAAGTCAACTCTATTTGGGAAAGGGTATGGTGGTATGAAGAAGGAGACTTTATAGAGGCAGTAACCGTCCATAATGGTAACTTGAATCATTACTAGAAATATTATAGTATAGCATGCTCAAGTTTTGAGGCCGGTAGACCTGGGTACAATCCTAGCCTTGCCCTTGCTTGCTCCATGACCTTGGAAAATCCGCTTCATCTCTGAATCTCAGTTTTAAACGGGAATGCCCCCTTCTCATGGTTGATGTAAGAATTAACTAAGTCTGTGGGGAGTTGAGCCCGGTCCCTGGGGTCCCCTGCCCAGCATATGGTAGTTGTGGGGTGATGACAGAAGTTCCAACTCTTTAGAGGCTCTGCAAGATCTGCTTGGATGAAACGACTCTGCTCTTCCCTGGTCCTGTCACCCCTGCTCAGCCCTGGAAAAACACTAGTTCCAGTGTTTTTCCCATGAAGACCTGCTGATCGTCTCAACCCACAGGTGCTTTCTTTCCCTTGAGTCCTAGAAATACGTTGGTCCTGCCAAAGGTGCTTTTCATTTTGAATGACATATTTATAAGAGATATCCTTGTATCCATCTGCCCGATCACCCATCCATCCAAACATTTTCTTCTCAGTTATGCTGGCAAGCCTGTGGAGGGGAAGCAGGTTTTAGTAATTAGTGGGAAAAAAAATAGGTAACCATTTTCTGAAATTTCCTCCGACGTTTAGCTACAGAAAGTCCAAAGTTAAAAAAAATTACGGGAATTAATGAGGTCAAGTTAAATGTAAACATGTCTTTTAATCCTACATCATACCATATTGTAGTTGAAAGCAACTAAAGTGCTGAGAGGGGGTCACATGGTTAGAAAACCCAGAATTCAATCATTGCTTTGTCTGGCTTCCAATTCATGCTTTTCCCTTTATTTCTATCAGCAGATTTCAGCAAGTATTTGCCAATTGATCTCTTGGTTTAGAGAGTTGGTAAAATATTTTAAAATTGTCACCTCTCGGCCGGGCGCCGTGGCTCAAGCCTGTAATCCCAGCACTTTTGGAGGCTGAGGCGGGCAGATCACGAGGTCAGGAGATGGAGAACATCCTGGCTAACACAGTGAAACCCCGTCTCTACTAAAAATACAAAAAATTAGCTGGGTGTAGTGGCAGGTGCCTGTAGTCCCAGCTACTCGGGAGGCTGAGGCAGGAAGATGGTAAGAACCCGGGAGGTGGAGCTTGCCGTGAGCATAGATCATGCCATTGCAGTCCAGCCTGGGGGACAGAACGATACTTTGTCTCAAAAAAAAAAAAAAAAGACACGTTTTAAAATTGCCACATCTTTTCCAGAAATGAAATTCCTATCCTTTTTGAAATTCACATAAAGTCCCATGAATATGATTTTGTTGGTTTGAGATGGAATTTCCCTTCAGGACAATAGCATTCTCTACTTAGAATCTGCCAGCTGCTTGGAGGTCCAGCCCTTTCCTATCTGCATTGGTTACATTTACCACATGCTTTCCGAGCTCTGTCAGCTGCGGCTACCGAATCGAATCTGCTGGCTCCCAAGTATGCGGGGGCTCTTTCACATTCACCCCCAGCTGTGAGATTTTGTAAGGCGACAGCACCATAAGAGGAGTTTCATGCTTTGTCTGTAAAGTCTAGGGAAGCAGGGGACCTCTGGGGAATGATGTTTATCTAGGGCCACTCGGGGAAAGAAGAGTTGCCTGCATAGCGCTTTGGGAGGCTGAGGTGGGAGGATAACTTGAGCTCAGGAGTTTGAGACCAGCCTGGGGAACACAGTGAGACTCTACCTCTATTTTTAATATTTAAAAATTTAAAAAAGTAACTCCAGATCATGGCTCAACCATTTTATAGCAGTCATTGGCTAGCTCCAACCCAGTTTGTCATATTAAAACATCCTGGCTTTCTCCCTCATTTGCATGCTCACCCCTTTCTTTACATTGTAATGAGTGTCCAGTAGAGGTCTGTCTTTCATACCAAAGGAAGGGAATACCAAAGCTACACTAGTGGCTTTTACCCATTCATTCTAAGCCAGGCACTATATTATGTAGTTTACACGTATAAATTAGTTTCAGCTCACCCCAAATCAATAGGTTAGGTGTTACTATCACTATTTCAAAGAAGAATTTAAAAAAACTAAGGTGCATTGGGATTAACTTATTTTCATGAAATTACATTCAACAAGGGACATAATCAGGACTTATACCTGATTTACTCCAAAAATAGTAGCTACCAACATTTATGGAGAACCTTTAAGTGTCAGGTACTACTCTAAAATCTTTACAGAGATTAACTAATTCAATCCTTTTATAGTTCCCTGGAATAATTTGGTTTCAAGGAGAAAATTCAGGCTTTAAAAGGTTAAGTCACTTGCCTGAAGCCTCATAGATGGCACTTGGTAGAAATGAGATTTGAATGTGGCTATAACTTGGTACCAGGTTTTGCCTACTTTATCATTCACCACTTGACTCTCAGCATCCTCTGCACCATGTTGCATCGGGCTCTTTAACTGGATAAGAGACTTCGAAAGGAAAATATTGACAGAAACTCTTAGAGAAGTAAAAACTCACTCCAAGGAGGCATGTCCAAATCAATTGACCAGTCTGTTAAAGAGAGAGGGTCAGTAGACTTTACATTTCCTTGCCCCAATCCACTGTGATCCTTTAAATAATCTCAAATGGGATGATTTATCTAAAACCTGAAATTGATTATTTTTCCTTCTTTGTTATAACTTCAGTTTGAAATTTCACCAGGTGATAGTCTCGGTTAAGAAATGTTCCTCATCCTGTTTGTTGACATTATAATAAATGCAAAAATAAGTGTAGCAAGATTGAGGAAAAACGTTAAAATTAGATATATTTACAATCTACCTGTTCTCTCTTCAAATGCATAGAATTACAATGCATATAGAAACGAGTTAAGTCAAATTTAAATGTAAGATGATTAGCCTGTGAAGGGAATCAGAAAATGTTACTCCAAAATACATCACTTTGGCATAAGGGTTATTTTCAATTGAATGCAACTGAAATAGGAGACTCAGGAAAAACTCTCTACTTTCCCCCCTTTCTGCCTCAAGGTAGGAGATAGATATATAAATTTCTCTTTGTAAAGTATTCCCTTCTGCTCTCCTGTATGAGAAGGATGAAACAACTATAATCACTGGGCAGAAAGTTAGCACCAGTAGGTTTTGTATAAGAAACCTTACAAATAAGCTTTCTATTCCATTAGTTTCCCCCGTATATTTTTCTTTATACAATTTACCACCCTAGAAGCCCAAATCCTTTTTTCTTTGTCTTGTCACTTCACAATTTATCACCCTTGTTAGGATGATTATATAAGCCCTCAATGCTAAGCACCCCTTTGAGTTACTCTTCATTGAGTTCTCACATGTATATGTGCACTACACATGTACATAAACTCTATTACCTATTTTTCCCATCAATCTGTCCTTTGTCAGTTTAATTTACAGGGTCCAACTACTAAACCTAAGGAGGAAGGAGAGAAAGTTTTTTTCACCCCGTATCCATATTTGTACAATCTTTTAGAAATCATTTAAAGAAAAAATACTATTTTTTAAAAATTTACAAACGCATAAAAAGGAGGTATAGAGAGCAGAGTTGGCTTATTCAAGGTCAGGGATTGGAAATGGACACAGGTGGCTTTGAATCCTCTAGCTTTTCATAATCCTTGACTTGCTTAGTACAGAAAAATCAGGATGATAAGCTGAAAAGTTAAAAAGAAGTAAAGCTCTAGAAGGAAAATTTATTCTCTCAGTCAACAGGAGCTAAGAGAAGTAAGCCAACAGGATAGTTGGCATCATCTGGAAGGTTGCATTGAAGAGAGAAACCTAATCTAGGTCATTGAAAATGAGTTTGGAGAGGAGAAGTGACTTTCCCAGGAACATAAATGGGCACATACAAAGACAGCATTGGCCAGGCACCGTGGTTCACGCCTGTAATCCTAGCACTTTGGGAAGTTGAGGTAGGTAGATTGCTCGAGCTCACAAGTTCAAGACCAGCCTGGGCAACATGGAAAAACCCTCTCTCTACAAAAATTAGCTGGGCATGGTGACATGGGCCTGTAGTCTCAGTTACTTGGGCAGCTGAGGTGGGAGGATTGCTTGAACCCAAGAGGCAGAGGCTGCCTGTGACACTGCACTCCAGCCTGGGCAACAGAATGAGACCCTGTCTCAAAAACAAAACAAGAGACAGTATTCACGACGGTGGTAAAGCCAGATTGAGACCTCCAAGTCAGGAGAGAAAAATGAGATTGGATAGTTGATGAAAGATGCCACTTAACATCAGGACTTGATGGGGCAAGTAACAAAGACAAGGTCGGTGTATGACCCTTCAAGTCTCTTCACATTGTAAGATTTTCTCACCAAAATGATGAAAGTTATTCACCCTCAGCCACCCTCTACTCTACCTTCCACATCGCCTCCACATTAAAGCATATCAAGTCTTTCTATTTTGGGGTTTCTCAATTACTTTGAAAATTCCTAAATGTTCTCCAGATGAACTTTCTGCTCAAACATGATCAGACTCAAGTGGTTTCACTTAGCTGAAGGCTCATTCTGAAAGGTTAGTAAATGTGTCTTGAATGGACTTCTTTAAAATATGTATATGGATATCCATTAAACTATTAAGCACTGCAGTCTTCTGTTTTGAATGCCCTATTGAATCCACAAGGTCGACTGGATTTTCAAATAGAAAGCTGAGGGAAAAAAACTACCTCCCATTCTAAGACACTTCCAGCAATATTGCACTAATGTATCTTGAAAATAGTTCTCATGAATCTTATGATCAAAGCATGTGTAGTATGTAATCTTCACATAAACAAATAAGTAGACTATTTGGAAGTTCAACCAGAAAACTTGCTTTAGAATATAAGCTTTCCTTAGGATTTATGACATATTTCCATAATTTCTTTTTCCCAGTGTTTGTGGCCTAACCTGAATGAGTTCCTGCGTTTACCCATTTAATCCAGTATGCAATCTGTGGCTCTCCTGTCATATCCCTTTTGATGTAATCTCTCTATGATAAGTATCTTTCACATCCCACCACACTGGGTTGGCTTTAGAGCAGTGATTCTCCAGGATAATAATAATCATTATCCCTTTTATATATTATAGTTTGTGGTACAATAATACTGAGTTCCTACCACGTGACACACAGAGTGCTGTGTGCATTACATAAACTGTCTCATTGAGTTGTCACAATATCTCAATAGAATAACTAATTATTAACCCCATTACATAGATCAGAATGCTGAGATGCAAAAGCTTAAGTAACTTGCCCGAAACTACAGTGTTAGCAGTTGAAGAGCTGGGACTTGACTTCAAGAATTCTCATGCAAGAGCCAGGATTCTTACATCGGAGGGGAAGTATGTGTCAAAGGCATCCTTTCTGTTTTGTTTTGTTTTATTTTTTACTGTGGCCCCATTACACAAAGAGAAACAAGATTTAAAATGCAAATGACCTTCAGAAAAGTGGGATATGACCTTAACCTCATACTGAAGTGTAAATATTTAGTAACAAGTTCTTTCCTGGGAACAAGGTTAAGAGAGCAATGAAAACACAAATGAGATAAGAGAAGGAGCTCCGGATGGAGGTGAGAGGAAGGAGAAAAGATGAAGGGAGGGGAGAAGAGAGGAAGAAAAGGGAGAGGGAGACATGGGAAAGAGAAGAAACAGGCAATCCTTTACTCCAGGCACTGAGAAATCTAAGGATACATAGATGAATGGGGCCTGTGTTCTGTTTGTGAGATTCTCATAGATGGCCAGGGAGATGTGATCTAAAATGTACAAAAGAGGGCTCCAGGAAAGGGCCAATCAAGGGCCTATTCCTCCTTCAATTAATCCTGCCTCCCTGGTCCACCAGTTTCTGGGTCTCTTATAACTAGAAATACAGAATATCTCTTCAGCTTCATTTTGTCAGCCACAGCTTCAGATGACCTTGGAAATGGAACAAGTGATTTTAAAAGTATGACAAATGGCATCTCCATGGATGTTGTAGCCATGGCTGGGTCTTGGCCCTACTTCTAGTTCTGTTCCTAGGCCTTGTGATACTTTCCTGCTCATTTGGGCCAGGGCCTTGCTGCCGTAGATACACCAGTTCATCAGCTTGGATCCTCCCAGTTCTTGGGCACGAGATTCCCAGAGACTGGCTTGGGTGCTCTCAGAGCTGCGTAAGCTCATTTCTTGCACCACAACAGTACTTGGGAAACAGAACCCAGCAGGCTTTGGCTTAAATGCTTTCCAATTCTGCAGAGAAACTGAATGAATATTTTTAGCACATTTGTATAAGAGTCGCAGAGACTGTGTTAGTCCGTTCTCATACTACTATGAAGAAATACTCAAGACTGGGTAATTTATGAAGGAAAGAGGTTTAATTGACTCACACTTCCTCATTGCTGGGGAGTCCTCAAGAAATTTGCAATTATGGCAGAAGACAAAGGAGAAGCAGGCATCTTCTTCACAGGACGGCAGGATGGTGTGGGTGCAAGCAGGGGAAATGTCGGATACTTATAAAACCATCACATTTCATGAGAACTCACTCACTGTCATGAGAACAGCTTGGGGGAAACCACTTCTATGATCCAATTACCTCCACCTGGTCCCGCCCTTGACATGTGGGGATTATGGAAATTATGGGGATTACAATTCAAGATGAGATTTTGGGTGGGAACACAGCCAAACCAAATCAAGATTATATGGAAAGAATATTTCATATGGTTCCCAAAATTCTCCACCCCAAATAATTCCAAATTGCCATGTTTATCCATGTGCTTTCTCCTCTCTCCCTCCTTTTCTCCCTCTACCCCACTCCACATACAATTATCACCAGGATCATTTTCATTATCTATGAGATTACAATGGGTGAAGTCTCAATGACTTGGAAGTCCCCTTTGTACCAACCTTAGATTCCCTGCACATTCTCAATGGATGATGAACACAGGAAGCGCAGAGTAGGCCGAGCATGGTGGCTCATACCTGTAATCCCAGCACTTTGGGAGGCCAAGGTGGGTGGATCACCTGAAGTCATTAGTTTATTACATTAGAGTTCTGGAGGTCAGAAGTTTGAAATGGTTCTCATTGGGCTTAAATCAAGGTGTTTTCCTACTGGACGATCTAGGAGGGAATCAATTTTCTTGCCTTTTCCAGCTTCTAGAGGCTGCCTGCTTATCTTGGCTTGTGGCCCCTTCCGTTGTTAGTGCCGGCAATGACCAGTTGAGTCTGTCTCACATTCCATTGCTCTGACACTGACCCATCTACCTCCTCTTTCCTTTATCCTTGTGATTACATTGGGCCCACCTAAAAAATCCGTGATATTATTCTTATTTTAGGGTTATCTGATGAGCAACCTTAATTTCATTTGCAATACTGATTACGTTGTGTCACATAACCCAAAACAACATAAATTTATTATTTCACAATTTCTGGGTTTAGGATATGGACATCTTTGGGGTTTTTTATTCTGCCTGCCATATAGATGTAATATATTAGTTATTTTTAACAGGAAACACTCTTTAAATAAGGAGAAAAAAGAACGTAAACTGAAGCTCACGAAGATAGAGTCCACTTTGTTAGGAATAAACCAGTTGAAGTAAGTGCACGTGAGTGTGAGAATGAGTGTGTGTGTGTCATTTTTAACGTACAGAAAAAGAACTTTGTCTTTGAGAAAGAAAGGGCAGCTTTAATTAGCATTCCTATTTTTGAATTAATTGTCACAGAGGAAGGACTCTTAGGAATGTACATTTCAAAATATTTAAAAGGGAACACTAAACAATTAAGAATTATAAACTAATGATCAGACCGAGGGACACTTTCCTTTCATTTTAGTGGTCAGAAACAATTAGGTGCAAGCCTTGACAGGAACTAGGAGTTACAGGGATGGAACCCTGCAGCACCCAGAACTGGTTCTGTGTTCTTCCCACAAAGAAATGTCCTGGAGGATTACAAAAGAAAATGGAGGAGGAACTACTGCATAAGAAGAGAAAAGGCATTCACATGTCGTCAGTCCCATCAGCTAATTCAGCCTTTAAGAAGGATGGATAAAGCCAAAAATGAACTAAACTCTTCAGCTACTGAATTGTTCATTTTCAGTTCACGTGTGCAATGCTCTGAACATGAGAAAGCCACAGAGCATGACTTTCCAAGACTGTTCATGGTAGCAATTAAACTCTAGGAAATGAGGGGCTTTATCCTTTGAAGATCCACAAGACACTGTCTCCTAACACTGCCTTTGAATGTGCTTGCCTCTTATACATTTCAGTTAAAAATCAGCTCTAATACCTTCTGAATGTCTACATTTATTCATGATTTTCCCGGAGTAAGTTTACCTATATTTACACTTTTACAGGCTTTCTCTCACTTGTTCTTTACAGTAGGCCATTTTAAAAATGAGAAAACTGAGACTAAAAAGGTTGGCATGATCTGAGATCAAAAATAGCTGCAAAACAGGGTTTTAAAAACAGGTATTCTGGCTTCATGCCAATTTTAGATTTTTTTTTTCTTTTCTAGCCTTACAGAAATCTTTTCTCTGTTGGGTGCTGTGGGAAGTGCTTTATATCAGTGACTTATAAAATGGGGATAATAAAAGCACCTATCTCACAGTGCTGTCGGGGCAATGAATGGGTTAATGTAGTTAAAGCATTCAGAGCAGGCACAAAGCAAACACTCTGTTTCTCTCTGTTTCTAAGAGTAATTATAATATTTTAGTAGCCATCTCTGAGGCCTGTCAATTATTATGCCCATTTGACAAATAAACTGTGATCCAGAATGGTTAAGATACTTGTTACAAAGGTGGTAGGTGAGCCTGGAACTCAGTCTTGCTGTGAGAACCCATTCCCATTTGCACAAGCCACACTCACTTTGCCTTTCTGGTTACAAAGAACCACTCTCAGTCATTCAGTTAGTTCTTGGCTTCCAAACAAGGCAGAGCCTAAACTAACTGAGCTATATTATTATACTTAAACCGTTTGACAAGATCCTCAGATTTCAGATGCCATCGCTCGGTAATCTTTTCTTTATTTGAGGACTTTGACCTTTGCATAATTTCCACCTCACTGCATTTGTGCAAAAAAACGTTAACACCGGTTATGCACCATGCAAAATACGCCAGGGACTGTGGGGCATGAAGGGTGTGAAGAAGCTTACAGCCCAGAAGAAAAGGGAAGGAATGCACATAAGTTACTAAATCCAAGGAAAAACATTCGTGTCCATGAGAAAATGTGTTTAAGGTGTGGTAGGATTTCAGGGGCAGGAGAGGAGCAAGAAAGTGGAAGGGTTGATGTTAATCAGGGAATGTTGCATGCAGTCTGAGCTTGACCATGAGTGGCAGCTCAATCATTAGTTTAATGAGTCAATCAACAACACTTACATCTGCTCTATGCTAGAATATGCAAGATCTCCAAATACAATCCAATCAACAAATCCTATTGGTTCCACCTCCAAAGTACATTCTGTATCTGACCAATTCTCACCAACCCTGCTAACACAGCCCTAGGCCCAAGTCACCATTCAGCAAACTCCAGTCTAATTTTGTTACTTTTGCTGTCACACCCCTAAGATCTACTTTTACACAGCAGTCAGATTAAAGAGCATATCTTTCATATAATTTCCCTGCCTACAGCCCCTCAATAGCTGTCCATTATATTCGGGATAACATTCAAACTCCTCACTGTGTTTTGGGTCCTCTTTGATCTCAATTCAGACCAATTTAATCCCGTCCCACACCTCCTCATCACACTTATCTGCCCACATAGTCTTTCAATTCATTAAATAAACTAAGACTATTCCTGCCTCTGGTCTTTGTACTTTGTGATCCCTATGTGACATTCTTTACCCCAAGACTGTCCCCTTATTTCTTAGACTGTCTCCTTATTCTTTTCTGTTTCTTGCCACTCACTTCTAAGCTCAAACGCTGTCTTCTCAGAGAGGCCTTTCCTGACCACTCTATCGGAAGGATTCTGTGTTTTTGTCACCATTCCCTGGTTACTCTTGATCAAATTGCTGTTTTTTTTATTTAATTTTCTCCATAGCATTCACCAACCTCCCTGAACCTATTTTTTTTACATGCCTCTTAGCACGTTCATTTCCTATCTCATCCCACTTGTGTAGACGCTCCTCACATGCGGGCCCTTTACCGATCTCATTCATCTCACTGTCTCCAGGAGCTAGGAGAGAGGTTGTCAGTTACAGGCTTTGTATAATGATTTGTTGAATGAATGATGGCATAAGACAGGGTTCTTTCTTCATGCAGGCATTTGAATCTCATGAACTGCATCAGCAAAGTCATAATCAGAGACTGGCAAGTAACTTTATTAAGTAGTGTAGTGGGTTCAAGAGGGAATTCATTAGACTAGGATGGGGAGAAACTACGAAGACCTGCAAATATCTATAAGAGAGTGGAATGAGGAAGATTTAATGATTGTTTCAGGCAGTTGATAGGCATGATCTTAGCAGTGTCTGGTCCGTTTCATCTGGTAATAGTGAAAATATAAGCAACCACAACCATGAAAGAAAAGAGAAAAGACATAAGAGACAGGAAAACCAGTGAGTAGGTTATTGTAATGGTCTAAGCCAGACGTCCTATCAGTGGGCAGAAAGGGATTGGACACAAACCAGCAAAGCTGCAAAGCTGAACCCAGCAGAGCATAGTAGCCTATGTGAAGCAGAGGCTGAGGAGAGGAGGCATCAAAGGTGATCTTAACTGATTGTGAAACATGTTGGACTTATTCCTCAACATATCACTGGCTCTGACTAGTGAAAGAACTAAAGGGTATTGTAAGGAATCTGGGATAACTCATTAACACGAAGAAAAAACTGCACAACCAAAACTTAGGAAGGGCTGGGAAAGGGGACGCTGTGAGTGACCTGCAGAAGGAGCTTGCTGACCTCTACCTGAGAGGGTTGCCCTTAGCATGCTTCTCTCCAGGTGTTCTTGACCATGGCATTTACCCGAATCCCAATCTTCAAGTTTCAAACATCAACAAGGAAGATCCTGTATGTAGGTCAGACGAATGCTGCTGGATCAGTCTGTTATTGTCTGGATCAGTCTGTTATTGCCAACTACAAAAGAGCACAAGGGACACACTCCTAATGACTGGGGTCCTTTTAGGACAAAGAAAACTCTTAAAAGGCCATACAACTGCTTCAAGTCACCTCGGGTGAAATTGGAAACAGGAACGTCTAGGGAGGTGAAGGTAATCGAACTTTTGATAAAGTTGTGTTCGAGAAACCATCAGGTAATCCAGGTAGAGCTGCTGAGCTGATAACTTAAAATGTGGAGCTATGCCTTGGGAGAAGGGCCAGAGCGAGAGGGAAGATAATCTGGGATTCATCCACAGAAAGGAGATAATTGAAGTGACAGTAGTAAATGAGATATTCAGGAAAGAGACAGAGAAAGAGAAAAGAGCAAAGAATCAAACTTCTAGGAGCAAGGGGAGCCAAGAGTGCCAGAGCAGGATTAGTAAGTGAGATCTAAGGAGACCCTAGAAAATAATGTTTCATGGAAGTCAAGAGAGGATAGAGCTTCAGAGAAGCTGGATCATCGGGTTCACTGTAGCAGCCCTATCAATCTCAAGTGAAAGTTTGGTCCTAGCACCAATTAGCCTTAGGCAAGTGTGTGTGCAGGGGGCATTTCTATGTGTGTGTACATGCCCAGAGGCCTGAAGGGCAGGGGTGGAATGTAAATATAATGGTTAAAGGGATTTTCAACCATAACATGTAATCTACAATAAAAGTCTATAGCCACACTATTGATTACTTTATCAGGGAAAACTCTCATAAGGCAACTAGACTTTGCTTTTACGTCATTTTGACATGGTTCATGAATAGATAAGAGAAAGTAGATCTGAGGTCCGTTAGTCTACCGAAGTTGTCTTCAAGTCTGAAAGAATGAAAGGCTGATTTAATTCACATCTCATTTCTTTTAATAGTCTGACTTAAAAATAAGAAAACACTTGTCTTTTCATCTGTGACAGAAGATGAGGACAGGGTCATAGATCTGAATAAGGATAATAGCTCTTTGCAAAGATGTACCCCAAATGGAAGATGACTCAATGTCTTGACACTAGTGAGAATAAATTGCACAGTCGGTGCACTTAATCTTAAAGTTCTTATGCTTTTTTATTCAATCCAGGTCAATTCAACAAGTATTATTGAGCATCCAGTAAGTGCCCAACATTGATGCAGGAGCTGGGAATATGATAGGTACAAATGAGCCTGCTCTTGCTTTCTTGGAGCCTACAGTCAAATGGGAAATGCAGAAAAATAAAGAGGCAGTCATTAAATATTATAGTGAGAGGAAAGGTGGTTCATCATGGGAGCTCATTTCACAGACACTTAACTTACCCTTGATTCTAGACAGGCTTTTTGACAAAAATACATCGTCTGAGCAGAGATCTTAAGTATGAGCAGGTTCAAACAAAGATAGGAAAAATATGTTACCTATAGAGCAAACAGAAGTTTCAACAGCTTGGAACCTAGAGGGAGATCACACTTCATCTTAGACATAGGCAAGAGCTCAGTTTCCTGAGTGAGTGTGTTTGGGTAGGAACAACACAAAGTTGATGAATTAGACAGGAATAAATCATATTTCCAGATACAGGGCTATTAACATAAATAGGACACAGATCACGAAGGATCTTTAGAGCACCCAAAAAGCAGTTTTTGTGTGTGTGTGTGTTTTTTTTTTTAAATCTTGAGAGCATGAGGGAACCACTAAGAGGTTGTAATCAGAGGCACACATCATCAAATGTGTTCTTCAGAATGATCACCATGGTTGCTGTGTGGACAAGTGATTGGGGGCTTGGGGGAGAGGGTGGCTGGTCTAAAGGTAAAGGGACTGATTAAGAGGTGGTTCCAGAAATTCAGGAAGAGATGACTTAGGAATGTGGCAAACTGACTGGAGAGACTTGGATGGATGTGACAGATACAGGCGTGATGAAATCTATAGATACTGAAAGCCAGTGAACCACTAGGCCTGGAGAGGAAAAGAATACAAGATGATATTCAAGTTTTCAGAAAAAAAAATTATCATTTCTAGCTGAAAATTAAGAGGTTATTTGCAAAACTAATTACAGTATAAAAGACTAACAAAGTGTGCAAAGATTTGAAGCAAGAAGGAAATAGAACATGCATGTCACAACTTAGAATTTTCTGGTAGAGGCAACTTAATCTTCCCAGAGTATTCATCTCCATGTTTGGGACATCCAGTCATTGCCAAGGAATGGAGGACAAAAAGAATTGAGAATATGTGCCATGTGAGTATTTGTTCATGACCATTTAAAATCAGATGCTTCTGCAGTGTAGACCCTTCCTACGTCCCTTGTCTTAGAATAGAGAATTTTCCAGGTAGGCGTAAACCATTGATTCCAGCAGGTGCCAAGCCGAAGGATCTGCAGCTAACATGCAAATCATTAGCAAATGTATTTGGCTAATTCTCAGTCCTACTGCCAACTCCAGACCAAAGCCACCGTCCTCTCCTTCACGACTCCTCTAATAAGTCATCTCAGCAGCTGCCCTTGCCTCCCCATATTCTATTCTACAGAAAAAAAAGATAAACGTTTTAAAGCATAGCTCAAGTCATGTGACTCCTCTGCTTCATACCTTCCAATAGCTTTTAAGAAAAAAAAAAAAAAAAAAAGAAAAAGCAAGGTGGCTCACACCTGTAATCCCAACACTTTGGAAGGCTGAGGCAGGCAGATCGCTTGAGGTCAGGAGTTCGAGATCAGCCTGGCCAACATGGTGGAACCCTGTCTCTATTAAAAATACAAAAATTAGCCGGGTGTGGTGGCGCATGCCTGTAATCCCAGCTACTAGGTGGGCTGAGGCAGGAGAATTGCTTGAACCTGGGAGGTAGAGGTTGCAGTGAGCCAAGATTGTGCCATTGCACTCTAGCCTGCGTGAAAAGAGCATAACTTCATCTCAAAAAAAAAAAAAAAAAAAAAAAAGATCAAAGCCCATTCAAAATGGAATGTGCGCCTTTCATGATAACTCTTTGATTTTTATCTCTCACTATGCACCTCTTACTCCAGCCACAGGGGACTCCGCTATGTGCCTTGATCATACAGACACGCTTCTATCTCAGGGATTTAGCGCTTTGGTTTCCTCTTCCCAGACCTCAGTAAGTCCAGCAGCAACCTTCTCCCGAATTACATGCTTCCACTCCCAATTCTTACTTACCTCTTCCAAACCCTTTTATACTTTTTAGCAATTATCACTATCATATAAACTACATACTGTTTTTATTTATCTTGTTTTTCCCACTGGGCTCTAAGCACTATTAGGCAGAATTTTTATCAGCTTTCTTCATGATTCCCAGTACTAACGGATTTGACATGTAGAAGGAGGTAGATAATGAGTTAATCAATGTTGCTGAAATATCTACTGAAAGCAACAAAGATTGACTTTCATGAGTACACATGGTTTCTCTTAGTTAACATACATAGATATAATACATTACCCTTAAATCTTTTGTATTGCTATGTTAATAGAGAAAAAAGTGCAATTTCCCCTTGGGAGAAAACACGATGAAATTGCTTCATTAATTGCTTACGAAGAAACTGAAAATGTAATAAGTAACTAAAGTTCTAAAAAAATTTGACAACACCACCCCTTGAACCTGCCCTCCAAGGCAGGTGGGTCCTGAAATGGAAAGCTCTTTACGTTTATTTGGGTGATAAGATAGATTTGGCCAGTTCATTTTGGATTTGAACTGGGTGAGGATGAATTGCCCTGCATAACTGAGGAAGATGGGATTTCAAGTGGCCTACCTCCTCCTGTTTCCTGGGTGGAGCTGACTTGGTTCTATGGATGAAAAAAAGGGATAAAAATGAAGAAACAGGAACCAGAGAATGCACTCTCCTTAAGCAATGACAACAGTAATTTATTGAGTGCCTACTCTGTTAAAGATATGGCAGCAGAGTCCTCATATATATTATCCCACTTAACTGTCGCAAGGACTCTGTTAGGTGTATATTATCTGCACTTAGCGGATAAGGAAATTGAGAGAAGTTTGAAGTGCTTTCGGTTCTGCACACAATTTATTGGTGCTGGGATTGAATCTAATCTGACTGCTGTAAGACCCTCTTTCTCCATGAAATCATGCTTATTTGTTCTTGGACCCTCTCTTTCCTTCTCACCACAAAGTGGAAGGCATTTTTCTTCAGAAATAACTTTAGGAATAATAATTTTGTTTCCAGGTAAGTTCATTAAAACCCTTTGTAACGTATAATACAGTTGAAAGAGCAAGATAGTTTCTATGGAAATGTGAGCTGGGAGCTTTAAACTGGAGACTTAACACATGAACTTTGGGGATATAATCTGTTTCCCGCTTCTCAGAGGAGATAAACAGGCAGCACTGTTCAATTACTCAAACTCATTCTGTGTTTCCTCTTTCCAGAGAGCATTTAGCCCTGCTTTATTTTTTCCCACCATTGAAGTACAAAAGCTGCCTGGTTTTTCACTGCACAAAATAAATGATGAGCCTAGAGCCAATTTCTCATCTCAGACGCTGCAGTTTTCAATGTGCATTCTGAAAGCTTTGAATATGACTATAAACACATCAACCAAAACAAACTGTAATTTTTATAAAATAAGCCTCAGAGTATGTTTTGCTGAAACTTAACACCTTTTGTCTAAGAGAAAAAGCAGAAAAGGCAGTAAGAGGAGAACACTCGTACTCCATTCATTGGCAGTGCTGAATCCCATACAAAATCTGGTAGGGCATAATCAAGACATATGGCCTCATCTTTCTTTGCCACTTCCCAAGAGTGAGGTGTTTAAGAAAGCTGAGAAGTCTTCCTGGCCAATTCAGAACGGGGTTGTCTGCAGCAATGCTAATGGAAGTGTGGCATCAGCAATATGTGGGAGAGTGTTAAAAATGCAAATTCTTGGGCCCACCCCAGACCTACTCAATCAGAATCTCTGGGGTGGGTGCAGCAATCTGTTTTAAAAGTACTCTAGATGATTGCGATGCAAGCTCAAGTTTGGGAAGCATAAACTAAACGGAAGGAATTCCACCTGGGCCCAGAACAATGGGATTCAGGTCACTGGAACGTCAACTGACAGAGAATTATTTTGAGATAGGTCTTTTAACCTCTCTGGCTTTTGTGTTTCTTGTCTATAAAATAAAGAAATTGAACCATTTTAATCCTGGATCTCATCTTAACCTATTATCAGAGCATATCATGGTTACCTGACACTGGTATAAACATCCCTCACATAATGAAAAATTTGAGTGTCATTTTCTGACTGCTCTTATTTCTTCTAGCTACTGTAATAATGACAATCACAGCAAAACATCATGGGAGGGCCTTCTGGGTTCGTGTACCATTTCCCCAAGTTTAACACGTTTGATCTGCTGATGTCCTCTAGTAGTAATATCTCCAGTTTAGTACTGAGAGAGCTTATGTCATTTCCTGAAGGTCACAAAGAAAGTAAATTACAGGGCTGAAATTTGAGCCCAGTTCTGATTTCAAAATCTGCTCCTTCCTTTCTACCAAAGTTGATCTTCCCGGAACTGGTAACTTTCATTAATGAAAGGAAGAAAAACAAAACAAAACACCACAATCCACAAGGTGGGGCTAAGCAGACCTCATTTCTGTGAACAGCGTGATTCCTTTAAGTGTGTAAAGCAATTACTTTGAATACATTTAACACACATATTGATTTCATATAAAAGCCACTTTACCTAAGAGTGATCAATAAACAACAAAGCTCGCTTGTAGTTGTACTAAACTGCTGATTTATTGACAACTCTGAGATATTTTGTCCCTGGTGAAAAGACACAAAAAATAGAAACTGGAGAGAACTTTGGAAAGCTTCTACCTTAATGAGGTTACCATAGGCAAAACGAAATTTAGAACTGGAGAAGTCCAGCAATTTATTTAAGGTCACACAGCTGGTTAGTGGCAGAAATATGGTCAGAATGTAGCTTACTGCCCACCTGAGTTGGTGTTATTGCTGATACTATTTTATTAAATGAAACTGGATATTGTTTTTTCAAGAGCGGGCACAAATTCATATATCCATCTTCAGAGGAAGCTTATAAAGAAGTGTGGTAGTGCAGATTCTTCAATGATAAGCCAGAATTACTCACACCAATAAAGTTAAGATGCTAATTCTGGGCAGAGGCAAGAGCCTAAAGCAAAGGTGTGGGGGTCCGGAATCACATGATGTGTTTGAGGAACTATCAGAAATTCCATATTACTAAAAATGAATACGTACAAATCAAGAAGCAGTTGGAAATGAGCCTGGAGAGGTATGGAGTATTGAGGTTACGAAGGACTGCATATGTCATCCCAAGGCATTTGATGTTCATAAGGAGTTGCTAAAGAATTGATGCAGGAGAATGGCACAAATAGATTTGCATCTTAGCTTGCTTTGACTATAGTATGGATTTAAGGGGTGAGGAAAGGAGGAAGATACAACATCCAAGACTAAAAATAGTGAGATGCGTTGGGCTTATAATATTCCAGGCAGCAAATGGTAAAGTCTGTGCAATGTCAATTTTACAAGCAATGAAGTAGAAGAGGAAGACTCAAAAGATTTTTTGAGAGGTAAAATGACCGCAACTCAGTGCTTGATTCAATGAGAAAGGAGAGAGTATACGGGCTACTCCCAGATTTCTAACTTGGACAACTGATGGATGGTGATGAGATAGGGAGACCAAAGAGGAATACATTGGGCCAAGTGGAAATAGTACAACTAGTATTGAGTTCACTGTATCCCTGCACCATCGCTGTCAAGATATCCTGGAGAGACAGTCCACACAGAGGCGATGGTCCACACCACTGCAATGTGTGAGACTCCCCAAGGCAAGAGTAACACAGTCAAGGTGAGAGTCCTGGAGAATGTTACAGAAGAGGAGGCACCTACCACAATTACTGTGGGAGAGAACAAAGGAGTTGGAAGCAGAGAGGGAATGCCTTGTGTCAAAAGCCAAAAATAATTTTCTTTTTCACACTTCATGAATTATAATTAGCTTCAAATGCATACAGTTCCACAGAAGTTAAAAGTGACTTCATTTTTGCAATATGGGTGTCACTGGTACAGAAGATCAGTAAGGATGGAAACGCAATCACGTGGAGATGTTAGCTGCAGAATTGAAACAGGTATGTTTCTGTTTTATGGGATTAAAAACTGTTAAAGGGGAGAGGACAGGATGTAGGAACAGAGTGGTGCAAGCATGACATAAACACATATTGAAGAGCAAGCAGAGGGGAAGTAGTCAATGTAGAGAGAGAGGAGACGAGATGGAACATCTCTGAATGTGGAGGGACCAATAAGGTATTATTTGGCTTTGGCTTAGAAAAACTTAAACTCATGTGAATAACAAAAGTATAGACCTTGTCAAATAAAATATTGTACTATTATGGGAGTTAATGCTTATATGACAGCCAGAGGTTCCTTGTAAAAACAAACAAACAAACAAACAAACCCAATAAAAACAGGGGTTCCCAGATTATAATGTGAGCTGCAGATCAGATGTTTGGAAAGTCCACGAGTTTCCCCTGACATCCGGTCACATGGAGTGGCTCAGTACACAGGCAGAGCCAGCCACATGTTTTTCCCTGCTTTGATAATCGAGTTACCTGCTTCTCAAATAATCAGGAGAATATAATCTTCAGCAGTATGGGTATCATGCAGATAAAACTAACAAGTAATCATTAGGGCCTTCTCACTTTTCCCCACTTATTGAAGTGTTTTCTGAATAAATACCAAAAAGCCTAATCATAGAAAGCTTTAATTGGCTCAATTCTAATTGAGATGATTAAGATAATTTATATTTCATATTTATTTATTAAGTGAACTTCCTTAAAACACAGTATCTATCTACCATTTTTTCTACATATAACCTGCCTGAGAACTCAGACCAAATGGGTTCCCAAATGATGCTGGACAGTATGACAAGTATGAAGAATTTCACCATAAATATGGTTTGGCACAACTTTATTTGAAAATAGAAGGATAGAATTGAAGAGGCCTCATATCCGGAATGCTTACATAGTTTGAATGCAGAGTGACTTTGGTTATAGTGAAGGAGGAAGGACAGGCCCTCACTTAGGTGTCTCGAATACCTTCTCATTTAATCACAGTAGCATCTCTACCAGGGGAGTATTATCCAATTATTTTTATTCTAAAACATACTCTTTCCCCTGACATTTACATTTTTCTGAAATTTGCATGCAAATTTTGGTTGATCTACTCACTAAAAATAGTGTTTATCTTTCCCACTTCATGCCCTTAAAAGTGTTTATATCAATAGGAGAGCAAGAGAGAGCCTTAAAATGGAGGCAATCGAGGCATAGAGAGACTATGCATCTCAACAAGGTACACACATCAGAATTGGTAGAGCCAGAATTTGAACTCAGGTCTATCTACTTTGAAAGCTGGTCAAGAGACAATCTTTGCTATGTAGATGAAGGCACTATGCTGGGTCCTGATAAGATAGCGTCTGCCCTTAAGAAACCTGCATGCAGAGGAGAAAATGGACACTAAATAACAAACAAGTAGATAAGAGAAATTTAGATGCTCCATACATTCTACAAAGGAATTAAAACAGGGTAAGGTAATAGAGACAGATTGGGGAGTTGCTTCTTGCTGGCCTCTTCCAAGAAGTAACAATTGAATTTCTTCCCATTCTTGTAAAATTTCACAACAGCACATACCATGTAAAAGAAGAGGACTTGCATAAGCCGTAAGACAGAAAGAAATTTGCTTTTGACCAACTATAAATCAGACATTGCCACTCCTCATTGTAAGCTTTAGGTGTCTCTTTTTAAGGGACCATAATCTACTGGGAGAACAGATAAGTCAAATTATATATGATGTTGTTATACATCAAGAGCTATGATGGAGATGTGTTCAAGATTCTACAGAAGCATGGAAGAATGCAAATTTGCTGTCGGTAGAATGAGTGTTTCAGAGGTAAAGATGGGAGTAAAGTTGATCTTGAAGAAATAGGATTTTGCCCAGGACATGGGGCAGGGAATGGGTAAGTGCAAGCCGTGTCTGGGAGATGTGTCTGTGTCATGTGACACAGCATAGAGGTCTGATGAAGAATGACATTGGCAGTTGTATTGTCATGGCAGACCTAACTCGGGGTTTAGAATGGGGTGTGACAGGGGATGTTCTGAACAAGATGTAGCACCTGGAAATAATTCAGCTTGGCAAGGTCTCACAACAAATTCTTCTCTCTGTTCTTGAGGACAAATGTCACTGAATATACTTCAAGTGAATTTCCTGGCAGTGCCTGGCTGAGTTTCTAAGGTCTCTTGCTGAATAAGGTAGAGGGAACATTGAATCAGTGGTTCCAGTAGAATCACCAGTAGAACTTAAAATAATACGACTACAAATTTAAAACTTTGAAAAACACAATTAAAATCAAAATCAATTAAAATCAGCAGGTCTGGGAATGGGGTTTGCACATTGGTGGTCTTTAAAGATCTTCAAGTGAACGCAGTGGGCATGGAATGTTGAAAGTCACTATTTCTAGAAGTCTTGGAAGGGAAACTGAGTTTTTCTGAAGGCCTGAGATGCCATATATGGCAGCACCTGTACAGAAAGAAGTCATTCAAGAAAAGACAAGGAATTGGCAAGGACTGATCTGAGGACTGGCAGTGTCCATGTTCCAGGATTTAGAAAAAGTCATTTTTTAAATTGTTGTGTTTACATAGTAGATGTATGTATTTATGGACTATATGGGATATTTAGATAGACTATTGTCACCCTGTCATGCTTTCAAAAACTAGATCTTATTCATTCTTTCCAGGTGTTTTTGTATCCGTTAAACCATCTCTACTCTGCCCCCCACCCACCCACCAACTTCCCTTCCTAGTCTCTGGTAGCCATCTTTTTACTTTAGAGAAAGTCATTCTGAAAGCAAAGCCACTGAAAGAAATGTAATCATTAGGCAACCACGTTCCGAAGTCTAATGGTGAGATCTGAATTTAATGGCGCTCTGAACACTCCTCAGTAATTATCTCAGAAGAAAACAATGGCGCCAAAGGGAAGCCCTGATTCTGAACAGTCCCAAGCGTCAGTAAATGAGAAGTAATCTGACGAAGAAACCAATTGAGAGTCATCCCTCGACTTTCTTTCCCATAATGACACCTGAAGCACACTTGTTTATTCTGTAAACCTTAGTTAAACAAACTTACCCTCCAAGACACTGGGGGTTTGCCAGAGAACAGTTAGTTTAATTGGAGCTCCTCTGTTTTTGTTCCTAATGAGCCTCCCATTTCATAGCCTGCTCTTAGTTTGAAATAAAATGTCCCCCCTGTCCGGGATGATTAAAAACCTGGTTAAGCATACAATATACAGTAGCTGCCAAAATGTTTCCACCAGGCAGTTCTGCTCAGAACTGAGACCTGCAGGCAGGATTAGAAGAGAGAAATCTGTTGAGTTTTCCAGTTCAAAAACAAACAAGCAAACAAATCACATCCAATTATCTGGGTTATATTTTATTAAAGAATCCACCTGAGAACTGCATTCACTTCTCAAGATTTGCTACCAAACTGTCTCCCCATTCTGTCTTTTAAACACCCCTCCACCCTTTTTGTTCTTTAGTTGGTTTGTCATTTAGAAAGTGTGATAAACAATTTTGGGGAGCCATTAAGTTTTACCAGTGTTCCAGTGTTTCCGTCTGAAATTAGGCTGCTATGTTTGCCAAAGAGCTGCTCTGTGCTATAAAATCTTTATTAAAAATTGTTCACAAAATTATTAATATGTATGGATTGGAATAAATGTGACTTCATCTTGCAGCTATGGGCATTTTCTTCTTAAGAAACTGTAAGGTGCTGATCATTGGGTATTTCATTAGGAGACACATTTAAACATCTAATTCTCCAAGCACTTTGTTCTTAGACTCCCACATCCCTTTCACCCTCCCCCAAATTCAGGATCACAGGATTTCTTCTGTCTGCCTTATATATTTTGCAAGCTAACTATTGAGCTAGAAAAAAAAATCTTTCACAAATAATAAAGAGGCAGATGTTTTCTGGATCATAATGATCAAATAGAGTGAGCGAAATTGCTCATTGATCTGTGATTCCTTGTCATTTGAAAATCCGATTAAAGGGGTAGAACTTTTAGAAAAGACAAATATACACACACTATTACACACATCATAACACTAAGCATGAGGAGTGTGACTCGTGTTATGAATACATAGCATTTGTTCCAGTGAACAGCAAATGGATAAATACATATTTATCCAATGAATAAATGAGTAAATAAAATTTCAGGATGGATTTGGATGGCCTCGAAAGTTACTGTCAATAAACCCTGGGTTCAGAGCCTCCACTATGAATGAAATATTTACGAAATTGAATTCTCCTGATTTCTTTTGGCCCTAGAGACTTTCTTTCCTTTACTGTGTTAAGGGTTGGCCATCTCCTTCCTTCCCAAACTATTAAAATGTATGGAGGGCATATATGTTTGATTAAGTTTTCATTTAGAGAATTACAATTACTTCCAGCCTGTCTCATGGAAGTTACTGGAGGTTTCCTTGATGGGATATTTGGTTATTCCTAAACTCCTCTGTAATGCATTTAATTACTGTCTCATAGTTTTTCTGGCACATGTCTAATGTAATGCATTTTATTATTATAGCTTCATTCTCAGAAGACACCATTTTCTCCCTTTATTTCCAAGTTCCTAGGGCGTTTTAGTACATGTCTCGACAAAGGACATGTCCCTTCTCTGCTGCTGGAATGGGTTACCCCCACTGAGCGTCTTCAGGCACGCGTTCTGAAAAGACGTTCACACAGGGAAAAATTCCATTCACCTTCCTTCTCATTCAACCGTCCTGATTTTGTCTGTGCCATTTTAAAAGGCTTGTGTGCCTACTTTCTTTGTCAGCTATAGCTGCCATAACAAAATACCAAAGACTGGGTGGCTTAAACAACAGGTGTTTCTCACTTTCTCACAGTTCTGGAAGTTGGCAAGTCCACAATGAAGATGATGGCCAGTTTAGTCCCTGGCGAGGGTCCCACTCTCATGACCTAACCCAATCCTAATCACCTCCCAAAAGACTCATCTTGAAATACCCTCACACTAGAGGTTAGGACTTCAACAGTAGGTCACACACCTACTGCTACTTAGGGATGTCTCTGAAAGCTGTAGGGGGTCACAAATGTCACTAACAGCAAACAAGATGCCTTGTGCTTTTTCACAATTGTTTGATTTGTTGTTATAGGAACACGTCCACACTTCCCTCCCCTCCCTTGGCCATTCACTGAAAGAATACAGGATGTGACTATAAAGTGATGTCTCCAATTTTTAACATTTAAAATAAAAAAGAAATTGTACATTTAAAGAAAATATGGTGCCTTTTCAAGAAGTCCCTTGGGGAACCACACTCTTAGTCTAATGATGCTTCTGAATGGCAGAGCACCTTTTTTAATTCCCCAAAGAAAATGCCTGCAGTCTTTGTGGCGTGTTCTTTTGGACGTCCGCTGCCAGGAAAATCCCTGACCTTTATGAGATGAATTTGATTTTGGGAAATAGCAACATTGCATTTGGAGACAAGTTTTGCAATCAAGTTAAGTGATCACACAAGAGAATTCTGCTCTGGGAACAAAACTGGGACAGATAATAGACTAATAAGAATGCCTTCACCACCAGGCTTGTAAAACTTGTCTTGAGATCAATTACAATATAGACCTTTTCAAACTGATTTTTAGCAATAAGAGCATAGTATGGTTAGTGTGTAAATTAAAGTAAAAATATTGAAACACAAGATATATTTGAAAGCCTAAGGAATCCTGTTTTTCAGTTTAAGCTTTCCAAGACTGTCTTTGCACACTGGATTTTTATTTGAAAAGTTGACCAATTTGAAACTCATACTAATTGATGTTACCACTTCAAGAGTTCATGAAACCAAGCAGCTTCCAGTGACTTTAAGCTGGATCACCCTGTCCTGAGATTTAGCTTTTGGAAAACATAACCTGCACATATGTCTCATTTATTCTAGATGCCTCCAGATGAAATCAGTAGCAACAATATATGCATAGTAGGGAAATAATTGGGCAAAAGATGAATAATAATTTTGGTTGTAATTGGGGGCAGCGAGAGAAGAGGAGGAAAGCACAGTCATTAAAAACATATATAAATAATTGGCCTCTTTGTGTTCTTGTGACATATGCTAGCCCCACAACATGAATCTTTCTCATTAACTTTAGAAGGGCTGTTTCTACCATATTCACTTCCTAGTGGCATTGCAGGAGATCTGTTTGCAATTTGTGTGACTGACTCAAGATTTCATACAATTCTTGTTTCTGAAATGCCTTCTGATCACTGAATCATAAGAGTAACAATTCTCAAGTTGTTATTGTTCTGAAAGTCCTTGAAGGGTCTGGGATACTTGGACAATAATATTATTTCCATCGGTACTTTTCCATTGTCCTGTGTATGGTACTATTTCCAGCCAACTTTGGAAAAATAGCATCTCAACAGCTTTACATATTCACATTGTCCCTGCTTCTGGACTATAAATGATTATTTATAATTTAAATTTACAGGAAATATTCACAGGAACCAGATCACAGGGCACATATGTGACTACTGATTGCTTCTATTTCTTATTTTCCAACTATAAAAACATATTTATAATGAAAAGCTTATCCTTGCTTTATCTCCAAATCAACAAAAATTAAACCTCTTTGATATTAGCCAGATAGACTACTCTTTCAACTTTGACCTTAAAGGATTAAGGTCATTAATCCAATTTCATTAAAATCCTATTTCCAAAGTGGCTTTCAGAAAGTCCCCCCACTCTTACACTATCCCCAGGTTCAACACGTTTATTTTTGGATGCACTTAATGCTTTTGTTTCTTCTTTTCAGATTCTGATTTTTTCACTTAGCTTCTGTGGCATAATCAAGACAAGCTGGATGAATTGTCTCCTAACTGAATTCTAATGAAAGAAGCTCTAACTGGTCTTTAAATAGTTTTGATGTTTGGAGTCTTTCACAAAGAGAAACAAAAGCACGATAAGAATGTGCTAAGCCAATTTGCAAGGGAAGCAAGGGTGTCACAATTAAACAAGGGTGTCCAATTGTATTGTTCCCACACATCATCCTACCACTCCAATAGGACATGGGCTCATAGAGAACAGAGTCAAGTCTTGTGGTTCCTGTTGTGTCCAGCACACCCAGCATTGTGCTTGGCATATAGCAGGTGCTCAACAAACGTTTGAATATAATTTAATCTAGGCTCTCCCAGGGAGAAAATGTAGTTTGGGGTTCAAGGTAAAGAATCTAAACATGGCCAGCACAGTGGCTCATGTCTGTAATCCTAGCACTTTAAGAGGCCGAGGCAAGAGGATCGCTTGAGTTCAGGAGTTCAAGACCAGCCCGGGCAGCATAATGAGTCCACATCTTGACAAAAATTAAAATAAAAAAATAAACTGGGTGTGGTGGTGTGCATCTGTATTCCCAATTACTCAGATCGCTTGAGCCTAGGAGGTCAAAGTTTCAGTGAGCAGTGATTGTGCCACTGCACTCCAGCCTGGGTGACAGAGTAAGATCCTGGCTCGAACCCAAACAAAACAAAACAAAAAATCTCCAAAACATTTAAACATTAGATTCTCCAGATATATGTATGTTTTGTATATCGATTATTCTATGTCACAGGAAATGTTCAACCAGGACCTGGGTAACCAGATCAGTGTTATAAAGAAGGGGTTTGTAGATCACCTGGGAAGTAGAACTAAGTTATATCTAAGCAACTTTACAAATTGAATATCTATCAGTCTTTGAAAACACATCTGTTCTATGTTTCTCACAGTCTTATTGGTGATGGGATAATGACCAGTTTGATTTATGCCATGATCTTAACAGGAAATGACAATGTAATATGCTAGCCTTTCTAGGTAACATATTTGTTCTGGCACAGAATGTCTTAATTCCAAGGTATGACTCACTATAATCCTGAGAATTACAGTAATTTGGGGGTGGAATATTATGGCCAAAGGCAATGGGCACAGAGGAAACTTCTCACTGCAAAGTTGAGAATGAACTGAAATGATCAAGAATTGAACGCTTGAAGTCTTTTAATAAATTATAAGTAGAAGGTAAATCCAGCTACTTCTGGGCTAGTGCCAGCAGGAAGGGGTCTAAACAGAGGTGGTAGCACAGACGCAGCAAAGGAATCTGAATGAGTCATATTTCCACATCAATAGGGCTATGAGGAGACCATTCTGAGATAACAAATAGTGGCTGCATTGTCCAGTCCTAGGGAAAATGAAGATTGTAGGAATTAGGTTAGGAGGTCAAGACTTTCAGGGAAGTAGAGTGGGAACCAGAGGCCAGGGAGAGTGTTGTCAAGTATGCTGACCACACACTGAACACAGAGGATACAGCTTGACGCTCCTGAAGGCATTCCAGGCAGGGTTAAATTCCCCGCAGTGACCCACTGACCCCCAGACATCAGGCATGGGGTCAACCATGCCTCTCTTCAGTTCTTCTTCATCACTACAGAAGAGAAGAAGCCTTGAAAATGCCACCAAGCCTTTGGGCTCAGAATGAATCATGATGGAAGCTACTGCAGCCTTGACACTGGAAGGCATTTCAGTTCTGTCAACTCTTGCCTCAAAGGATGTTCATTTCCTTTTACACAAGATACAGCCTCCCTGAGGAGAATTTGTTTCAGGTAAAGAGGAACACTGAATAAGCTGTTGTGGTGGATGTCAGTGTCTATTCTGTGTACGAAATTGGAATTTGGGCTTAGAACTTAAATATAGGATGTGGCTCAATGAACAGAGACCAGGGTTCCAGTATAAGATAGAAAGAGACTTTGTTTTGATTTGATGGAGTGAAATCAGTAATTCCTTGAAACTCTCCTCCTTGTCAGCTTCCATAGTACTCTGCTGTCCTCATTATCCCTTTATTTCTCTGAGTCTTCACAGGCTCCTTCTTATCTTCCCAACTTATGTACATGTTGATGTTCCCCAGGAATACATCCTCAGACCTCACTTTATCTATGTGAGCTCATCTATGCTGCTTCCTCCAATCATCAACAATATTCTGATGACATATACATCTTTATCTCCAGTTCAGACTTTGGGTCTTAAAAATCATATAATTGCTTCTACCTTCTAGGTTTGACTATCTCACAGATACTCAAATGCAACATGATCAGGATTTATCTTCACATCCAAGAGGTCTTTCTCCTACAGGACCACCACATGCCCCATGAAAGTCATACTAAAAACTTAGGAGGTGTCTTGACTTCTCCTTTCCCCTCAAAGCCCATCATATCTACTCTGTCAAGTCCTTCTCACATTCCCCATGCACCCCCCTACTATTTATGGATGGGTCTCATCTTCTCCATCTCTGGCATCACCTCGCCTTGAATGAAACATCCAAATTTATTTCTAAAATGCAAATATACTCCTATTCCTGAATCACAGGACAGCAATAATAATAACTGATTAATATCTCGATATCATTTAAATAATAACATTCAAAATCACATGCCTTTCATTAGGGAAATGCAAATCAAATCACAATGAGATACTATAGAACACCTCTTAGGAAAGCTGATATCAAACACTAGAAAATATCAAGTGTTGGCAAGGATGCGTGGATACTGGAACATGGGTGCATTGCTGGTTGAAATGTAAAGTGGTGCAACTGAGGAAAACGGTATGGTAAGGCCTCAAATAGTTAAATGTAGCATTACCATTGACTCAGCGTTTCTACCTTTACGTGTATGTTTAAAGAATTAAAAGCAAGGATTCAGATATTTGCACGGCAGTGTTCATAGTAGCATTATTCACAATCGCCCAAATGTGGAAACAACCCAAATGGCCATTGATGGGTGAATGGATAAACAAAAGATGGCATAATATACATACAATGGAATATTATGTGGCCTTAAAAAGGAATGAAAGTCGCACATATGCTATGGCACTGATGAACCTTGAAAACATTACGCTAAGTGAAATAAGCCAGACACAAAAGGACAAATGTTGTTATTAGTTTTTCTCAGGTTACACGTATTTGAAATATCTTAAAAGAAGCAAATTCATAGAAACAGAAAGTAGGAGAGTGGTGATAAGGAACTCTGTGGAGAGAAAAATAGAGAATCATTGTTTAATGGGTAGAGTTTCAGCTTGTGATGATAAAAACATTCTGGGGATGGATGGAAGTGACTGTTGCACAACATTGTGAATGTACTTAATGCCACTGAATTGAACACTTAAAATGGATAAAATGTTAAATATATATATATATATAATATATATTATAAAAGGGAGAGACAGAGAGGTAGACAGAGATAGCAGAAGAGAAACAATGATACTCTATTTTTTTCTTCTCACAATTCCTTATAACTAACACTGGTTATATATATAAAACCACTATTCTATATATCATGGCTATACAAAAAATTTATATATATAACATATAATATATACTATATAATATATAATATAATATAGCATATTATAAAATATATAATAGAATATATTATATATAGAATATATAATATATTCTATAACAGAATATAGAATATGTATTTTATGTAATATATCATATAATACATATTATTATATATAATTATATTAAACAATATATAATATATAATATAATACAAATAAGGCCTCAAATAGTTAACATATAACATAAGTATTTTATATATATATATCTAGAAAGAAAAAAACAAATTGAAATTACATGCCATCTCCTACTTCACACCTCGGGCCCCAGCAGCTCTATCATTACGGATGTAACGTTCATTTGCACTATGCACCCTGTCCGTATGAAACTGACACCTGACTGCCACTCTAGGACCCTTTTCTGCCTCCTTATAAACTGGATGAGGGCTTAGGTGGCTGACAATATTCCAAATATACCCTTTTATTTTTTAAGCGTAGTACCTGGCATGCTGGAAGCTTTCTCTTTTCTTTGAGACGGAGTCTCGCTCTGTCGCCCAGGCTGGAGTGCAGTGGCCGGATCTCAGCTCACTGCAAGCTCCGCCTCCCGGGTTCACGCCATTCTCCTGCCTCAGCCTCCCGAGTAGCTGGGACTACAGGCGCCCGCCACCTCGCCCGGCTAGTTTTTTGTATTTTTAGTAGAGACGGGGTTTAACTGCGTTAGCCAGCATGGTCTCGATCTCCTGACCTCGTGATCCGCCTGCCTTGGCCTCCCTAAGTGCTGGGATTACAGGCGTGAGCCACCACGCCCAGCTAAGCTTTCTTTTATTTTTCTTTTTTTCTTTTTTCTTTTTTTTTTTTTTTTTTTTTTTTTTTTTTGAGACAGGGTCTTCCTCTGCCGCCGGGGCTGGAGTGCAGTGGCCGGATCTCAGCTCACTGCAAGCTCCACCTCCCGGATTCACGCCATTCTCCCGCCTCAGCCTCCCGAATAGCTGGGACTACAGGCGCCGCCACCTCGCCCGGCTAGTTTTTTGTATTTTTTAGTAGAGACGGGGTTTCACCGTGTTAGCCAGGATGGTCTCGATCTCCTGACCTCGTGATCTGCCCGTCTCGGCCTCCCAAAGTGCTGGGATTACAGGCTTGAGCCACCGCGCCCGGCCGTTATTTTTATTTTTTTCAAATGGAGTCTCACTCACACGGTTGCCTAGGCTGAGTGCAGTGGTTCAATCTCAGCTCACTGCAACCTCCGCCTTCTGGGTTCAAGCGGTTCTCCTGCCTCAGCCTCCCAAGTAGCTGGGATTAAAGACGTGAGCTACCACACCCGATTAACATGCAGTAGACTTTCAGCAAACACTGAGTGAATAAGCTCATGAGAAGCAGCTATTTTTACAAATGTAAAATATTAAAATTGGGAGGAATTTTAAAGTTTAGTCTAAATTCTTAAGAAAAATGCTATTTTGACATGGTAGACAAAATGGTAACCTTCCAGAGGCCTAATTTCCATTTTAAACTAAATAGCAGCCCCCTTTTTTCTTTTCCTTTTGCCAATTGATTGTATCATTTTTTTGAGCTCGTGGAAGGGTTGGATCTGAATCATACAATTATGATCTGACATACATTATGTCAGTGTTTTCCAAACTTCAATAAATCTTATCACATCTTCATAGTGTTTGCTCTACCCATGGACTAGCTGTTCAAATGTTCAAATAAGTTCATCTTCGTCCAAAGCAATATTGTCAATAAAATATAAATTATTTTATCTTAAGTTCCAGGATACATGTGCAGGATATGCAGGTTTGTTACATAGGTAAATGTGTGCCTTGGTGGCTTGCTGCACCTATCAACCCAACCCCTGGGTATTAAGCCCTGCACGCATTAGCTATTCATCCTGATGCTCTCCCTTCCCCCAGCCCCCTGACAGGCTCCAGTGTGTGTTGTTCTCTTCAATGTGTCCATGTGTTCTCATCAATCAGCTCTCGCTTATAAGTGAGAACCTGCCGTGTTTGGTTTTCTGTTCCTGTGTTAGTTTGCTGCGGATAACGGCTTCCTATTCCATCCATGTCCCTGCAAATAACATGATCTCATTCCTTTTTACGGCAGCATAGTATTCCATGGTGTGTCCGTACCACATTTTCTTCATCTAGCCTATCATCAATGGGCATTTGGGTTGATTCCATGTCTTTGCTATTGTGAATAGTGCTGCAATGAACATACATGTGCATGTATCTTTATAATAGAATGATTTATATTCCTTCGGGTATATACCCAGTAATAGGATTGCTGGGCCAAACAGTATTTCCAGTTCTAGATCTTTGAGGAACGGCCACACTGTTTTCTACAATGATTGAACTAATTTATATGTCCACCAACAGTGTAAAAGAGTTCCTGTTTCTCCACAGTCTCATCAACATCTGTTGCTTCTTGACTTTTTAATAATCGCCACTCTGACTGGTATGAGATGGTATCTCATTGTGGTTTTGATTGCATTTCTCTAATGATCAGTGCAAATCACAGTTTTGACATGTTGTTTTATATATTTTTAGTAGATTAAAATAAATAATTAACAATAAAAACTCATGGATGTACCATCTAAAGTCATTTTCTTGTACTATGTGGTATGTAAATTATGTTTTGAAAAATCAATTTGAATGTATGATTGATTACTTTCTTGAATAATTCTCCAGGGTCCTGCATAGACAACTCTGATTCCTCAACAAGCTTTCACACTCTCTAAAAGCAACTCTGTAAACTCCCTCTTTTCTTTGTTGCCATCATTTTATGTTTCTTAGCTCCTTGACAATTGTCAAGCTCTCACCATATTCAACAAGTATCTGTTGAATAGACATACTTGCTGCTTCTGAGATGGCACATATTATCTTCCCTTATAAAGTGAAAGCTATTTCATAAGGTCATAACATTGGAAGGTGAGATGTCCATGAGATTCCACCTTGCAAACCTTCAAGGACAAGGAGGCAATTGAATCTGGGTCATGGCTCCTGTACTCCTGAATGTTTGCACTAAGGCCACACCTCCCACAGACTCTTTCAGCCAATGACTGAATCTGTTGAGGATGTGAAGGAAGGCTTATTTCTAGGCAACACGGAACTCCTCTCATAGCCAACTTTGGTTTCAGAATTCGCTGAAAGATTGCTGAACCCATTGACACTACACAGTGGTCTAGATCACTTCACCAACTTCCCTTCCCTCTCTCCTTCACTTAGGGTCAGACTTGCATCATAATTTCATTGACTGTTCTCCCACTCTTTCTCTCCTCATTTTTTGGAGGCATTTTTTCTTAATCAAGTATATATATAATGCTGACATGCTTCTTGGGATACTTGGACTAACATAGAAAGTATTAGTGAGAACTACATACATGTTAGAGAGATTTCAAGCTGAATTTGTCTATGAGAGTTTGGATAGGGCTAATTCTGAATTCAGACAGTGCTGAGTTGAATTTCTGAATTACTTAGTTGTACTAGTTTACTGGGGTGGCCATAACAAAATACCACACATTCGGTGGCTTAAACCACATAAGTGTATTTTCTCACTCTTCTAGCAGCTAAAAGTCTGAGTTTAATAAGTGTCCCCAGGGTTGATTTCTTCTGAGGCCTCCCTCCTTGTAAAGATTGTGATCTTCTCCCTGTGCCTACACATCGTCTTCCTTCTGTGTGTGTCTCTGTCTCACTCTGTCACCCATGCTGGAGTGCAGTGGTGTGATCTCGGCTCAATGCAACCTCCACGTCCCTGGTTCAAGCGATTCCTTCAGCTTCCTGAGTAGCTGGGATTATAGGTGCATGCCACCACGTCCAGCTAATTTTTTTGTATTTTTAGTAAAGATGGGGTTTCACCACATTGGCCAGACTGGTCTTGAACTCTTGAACGCAGGCAATCTGCCTGCCTTGACCTTCCAAAGTGCTGGGATTACAGGCATGAGCCTCCGTGCCCAGCCGATAACCTCATATTAACTGAATTACCTCTTTAAAGACCCCGTCTTCAAATACAGAAACATTCTAAGGTACTGGGAGTGAGGACTTCAACATTTGAATTTTTGAGGAACACAATTTAGCCCATAGCACCACCTGAATAACTTTGAGCCAGTCACTTGACTTTCCAGAGCCTTCATCTATAAAATAGAGGATAATATCTACCATATTATTTTGTTCAAATTAAATACAGTGATATATATAATGCCACTGGTACATATAAGGCAATTGTCATTAAAAAAAATCCTCCCAATTTACTAAAATCATTGCCATTACTTTATTTAGAATTCATTTATATAGAGGTTCTATTGTCAGAGGTGTGTCTCACAGCTATATAAAGTAGAATTACATGATAAGGTTGAAAAGAAAGAGGAAATAAGTATAGAGTGTCTGATTACATAGCTTCATGTTTATGATATGACAGTTCTATGATTCTGAGCCTGGCATATTTATTTAAGCTATACACCAGGGTTCAGAAATTGATAGCTAAGAGGCACATTTGGCCTAAAAATGTCTGTGATTTTCCAGAGAGTATTTTAAAAATCAGAATAGAAATGCCTTTAAATCAAGCATGCTCCTGCAGTTTTTCACAGTTTTTCATATCCCTAACACATGGTCACATTATACAGGTGTAATACTTATCTAGCCCTTAAAAGCTTTTAAATGGACAATCTTGGAAGCTCAGACCACAGGTTCAGAATACACTGCTTCTATGTCCTTGACTACTCTCAAAAGAACATATTTTCTACCATATTATCTAAATTATCCGAGAAAGATACAAATGCCGCTACATTGTTATCCTCTGGGGTGCTCATGTTTCTTCAATATCCACAAATTCCTCCTACAATCATTTAAGGCTGTTCCCCATGCCACCAATAAATATTCATCAACAAAGTAGCAAATAGTGGGATGTGCCAAGCATCTTTAGCGATGCGCACCCTCTACTTCAAACAGAGAGTATGTGGGATGATACTCCCTCTTCTGTCTGTAGATAGGTAAACACCCTCTGCACCCCAGATTCACCAAACTTCATGACGTCCCTATCATAAAAAGACATGATCTTCAGAGTACACAGAGTTTTCCTCTAGATGCTTGATGGCATCGCCGTTCTTCGGCTATATAAGCTTGCTTTTTAAAAACAATTACTTCAGGAATCTGGTATCCAGAAGAAAACAGGGTAGTTTTCAAACTTTCATTTGCATTATTTTTCATAATCAAGATTATAAGGTAAATTGAAACTATTATTATGATTCACTCCTCCAGATGGTTATGAAAAGATTGAGTGAAGGAATATAGACAATTTTAAAGAAATGAATAAAATAACTTGTATGGTTAAGTAGCAAAGCCAAAGAGAAGTTGGGAGGAAGAGTTCCCAAATTGCCTTCCTGAGACTAAATCATTTGAGTAGGTCAAGAATGAGAATCTCTACAGAAACTTGCTAAGCTTTTTAAACATAGTATGCTTTGCTTAATGATGAGGATACATTCTGAGAAATGTGTCCTTAGGGGGTTCGGTTGTTGTGTGAAGATCACGGAGTGTACTTCCACAAACCTAGAAGGCATAGCCGACTACACACCTACATGATGTGATATGGCCTATTGCTCCTAGGTTACAAACCTGTACAGCATGTTACTGTATTGAATACTATCGGCAACTGTGACACAATTTTAAGTATTTGTATATTTTCACATACCTGAACATAGAAGAAGTACAGCACGAATACTATCTGCAAGTCCAAAAATAATACACCTGTATAGCGTATTTACTGTGAATGGAGCTTGTAGGACTGGAAGTTGCTTTGAGTGAGTCAGTGAGTCAGTGGTCAGTGACTAGTACTTTATAAACATTGAAGACTTTATAATAAACACTGTACACTGAGGTTACACTAAATTTAACTTAAAATTTCTTTCTTCAATAACAAATGAGCTTGCTTGTAACTTTGTTACTTTTTAATTTTTTAAAAGCATTTCAACTCTTGTAATAACACTTCGCTTCAGACACAAACACATTGTATAGCTGTACAAAAATGTTTTCTTTCTGTATATTCTTATTCTATAAACTTTGTTCTATTAATATATATATTTTTTTACTTTAAAAAGAAATTTTTTGTTAAAGGCTAAGACACAAACACATTAGCCTAGGCCTAGACACGGCCAGGATCATCAATATCACCGTCTTCCACCTCCACATCTTGTCCCACTGGAAGGTCTTTAGGGGCGATAACACCTGTGGAGCTGTCGTCTTCTATGATGACAATGCCTTCTTCTGGAAGACCTCCTAAAGGGCCTCCCTGAGGCTATTTTACAGTTACCTCCCTTTTGAAAAAATAAATAAAATAATAATGAAAAGTATAGTATAGTGTAGTACATAAACCAGTAATGAAGTCATGTATTATCATTAGCAAATATTATGTATTGTGCATAATGGTGTGTGCTATGCTTTGATCAGACTAGCAGCACAGTAGTTTTTTTTTACACCAACATCATCAAAAACACTGAGTTATGATGTTATGGCGGCTATAATTTCACTATGCGAGAGTCATATTTCAGTTCCATTAAAACCTTGAGACTATCATTGTATTTTCAGTCCATTGTTGACCCAAGCATTGTTATGCAGCAAGTAAGTGTATATTTAGGCTGCTTTGCTGTTCCAATTTTCTTAGTCATTCTACATTTTCTTATGACACTCCTGATCATAGGAGAATGCAGCAAAACCTCACAATTCATAAAATCACATCAGCGGTGCACACAGATGATGTACATTTATTCTGTGTAAGCATCTTAAAAACAAACTCAGACCCATTCTTTTTTCCATTACATAAACTTTAAACACAATCCAAATATTTCATTTGATGCTATTAAAAAGATCTGCTGATGCAAAACCATATTATAGCCGGGGGTGGCGGGTTAATACTTTAAGTATTTTCAAGATAATTTTTACCATTTTGACTATATACAAGGTGGTGCCTTTGCACTGATTTTGTTATCCCTTAGCGTGAGATGAAAATCCACAGGAATTTAAATCTAGAGTTAGAACATATGAGCAAGAGAATTTGATTTCTTTCTGATGCATGCCAGAAATAGTATATTAACAATAATACAATAAAGGAAATTCAAAAAGTATTCATCTAATCCTTACTCAAGTTATTATCAATGAGTTCTAAACTTTATTTTATCCTTTAAGAATCACAAATTATTGGTTTCAAATGATCCTAATCATCATCTAATGTGTCTTATACTGCTATCCTCTAAGTCTTTTTGTTTTTGTTTTTGTTTTTGTTCTTTTGAGATGGAATCTTGCTTTTTCGCCCAGTCTGGAGTGCAGTGGTGTGATCTCAGCTCACTGCAACCTCCGACTCCCAGATTCAAGCGATTCTGCCTCAGCCTCCTGAGTACCTGGGATTATAGGCACTCACCACCATGCCTGGTGAATTTTTGTATTTTTAGTAGAGACAGAGTTTCACCATGTTGGCCAGGCTGGTCTCGAACTCTTGACTTTAGGTGATCCACCTGCCTTGGCCTCCCAAAGTGCTGGGATGAGTTTTTATCCCACAATTACCCCATAAAATGTGAACAAGAAAATAAATGCCTCAGGAAAGGCAATATAAAACAATGAAGACTTTAGTAGTCATTATAAATATAAAGACCTAAATGAAATCATGCTTATAGAAATAGAGAAAGCCATGACAACAACATTTCAGCAAAGAGAGAATATCAATGAAGATACAGACATTATTTTAAAAAGAACGATCTGGAAATGCTTGAATTGAAAAATATAATAACCAAAATAAAAAATTCACTAGCAGAAAGTGAAAAGACAACCCACAAAATGGGGGAAAATATTTGTAAATCATTTATCTGACATGGGACTTTTATCCAAAATATATAAAGAATTTCTACAGCTTAATAATCAAACGAAAGATCACTCAATTAAAAAATTAAAAAAGGATCTGAATATAAACTTCTTCAAAAAGTATGCAAATGACAAATATGCACATAAAAAGATGCTCAACATCTTTAGGACATTAGGAAAATGAAAAACAAACTCACAATGAGGACCAAGCATGGTGGCTCATGCCTGTGATCCTAGTGCTTTGGGAAGCCCAGGCAGGAGGATTGCTTGAGGCCAGGAATTTGAGACCCTATCTCTGTTAAAAAATTATAAAGTTAACCAGTCACGGTGGTGCATGCCTGTAGGTCTAGCTACTCAGGAGGTTAAGGCAGGAGGATCACTTGAACCCAGGAGTTTGAGGTTGCCATGAGTTACGATCCTGCTACTGCACTCCAGCCTGGGCAACCAAGTGAAACTCTGTCTCAAAAAAAAAAAAAAGAAAGAAAAATCACAATGAGTTAGCACTTCACACTCAGCAGGATGACTATAATCAGAAGCACGGCAGAACAAGTACTGGGAAGCATGGAAAGAAATTGACACCCTCCTACACTGTTGGTGGGAAGGGAAACGGCTTTGGAAAACCTTCTGGTAATTCCCCAGTTAAACAAAGAGTTACCCCATGATCTAGAAAGTAAGTGATTTTGTATAATGGCTTCTGTTGCACAATTTTAATTCATTTATTTTACTGACAAAATTTAACAAATTTATTTTAGTGATAAAATTAGACAACATATTTTGAAACCAAGTAAAGTAATGCTTTTTCCCTTGTAACATCATTAGCTAGTACAATGAGTTTTTGAATATCAGTCAGTAGTAGCCACCACTCTTATCAACCAGAGTCCTCTCTTTAGCCAATTCTCTAGTTCAAGGCAATTAATGTGTATGAGGTTGACATGGGATTCAGGCATGACTCTGCAGTTCCTTCCAAACCATCAGTGAAATATTTAATTATATTTAGTACCATGTTTTATTAAGTCATTTTATTCTTGTAATTTTGGCAAACCTTGAATATTACTTACAGTCATTCCCCAACAACTGAAATATCTGATTTAGTCTGCCAGATAGTAGAGTTTACAGAAAGATTTTTAAAGCTTACATTTTCATATGTATATATTTCCAATGAAACCCCTATGTGTTTGAATCGTTTCTAAAATTGTCATTAAACACCCAGCAACAAGTCTATTATTATCTGTACTAATTTGCTATACTTAGGCTGAATAGAAAGTTTTCTTTAACGGTCTCTTTAAAATTTCAACTCTGCCCGCTGACATTTAGTGAATGTCAAGATACTTAATACAGGGCTGTGCTTTCTGTTGTTTTCAATAGATCATATTGTTTTTGACTTTACGCTGATGAGAAAATAATTCTATCTCAAATCTTAGAAAATGTATTTTTGGATCAAGTAAGTATGTGATATTCTTAAAGTGTACAATGCTTCATTAATTTTTTTTCATTTATTAATTTTACAAATTTTAAGAGGAAGGAGAGAAGTGATCATCTTATTTTATGTGATATGTTTATTTGTTTAAATACGTAGAGCTTACTGAACTACATTAAAATAGAATGAGGCTATGAGACCACATAGAACCTGAGAGGAGATTTACCAGTAGGTCAAAGAAGCTTTTACTTTAAGTTAAGAATATCAATAATTTCCCAAGACAAGAAAAATGTAAGATTTTACACGCTAAAGTCATATACTCAGCATCATTTAAACTGCCAACTGTCACAATTTATGATTTGTCGTTTAGGGTTTGTCTGACCCCCACACAGGTGAGGCAGGGGAGGAAGAAGAAAGAAGGTAGGCTCATCTCAGGTGCCTGCTTAGGTGGTCAGAACTTAGGAGATGAACCATACTGAGTAGTTGGAAGAGTTAAGAAACATGTGTGAGGATGGGCCAATTGTCAAAGCAGTTGGAGCCAAATTCTGTTCTTAGTCCAAGTGTGTATAGCAAGGGACTTAGAGAGACAAACAAAACTGCTGCCAGAAGTCAAGTGAACATCATTATGGTGCATGTAATGAGAGAGAGAGAGAGAGAGAGAGAGAGAGAGAGAGAAACTGCAGAAAGTTCACTCATTGATACTGTTTTTTTTTTTTTTTTTTTTGAGACGGGAGTCTCGCTCTGTCGCCCAGGCTGGAGTGCAGTGGCGCAATCTTGGCTCACTGCCAGCTCTGCCTCCCAGGTTCACGCCACTCTCCTACCTCAGCCTCCTGGGACTACAGGCGCCCACCACCACGCCCGGCTACTTTTTTTGTATTTTTAGAAGAAACGGGGTTTCACCATCTTAGCCAGGATGGTCTCGATCTCCTGGCCTCGTGATCCAGCTGCCTCGGCCTCCCAAAGTGCTGGGATTACAGGCGTGAGCCACTGCTCCCGGCTTGATACTGGTTTTTAAAATTTCTTTTAATGATTTAATAACTATTTACCGAATTCTTTCAGTAAGCCAGAACTAGATTAGGCTTCAGTGATACAAATGTAAACAAAACGGGCACAGTCTTTGCCATCATGGAACATCGATTCTAAGAGAAAGAGAGAAATATTAGTCTAATGGCCATGAAAATAGTTACAACCATGAAGAGTGTAATGAAGGACAAAGTTGCTATGATAACCCATCATGAGGCAACCTGATTTCTCAGGGTCCCTTGCCTTTTGGTTTCTGGTCAGATTTGACCAATGGGAGGTACCAGTATCAGAGGAGACAGCAGAAAGAGATTGAGATCTAGATATTGTTTCCTCTGCCTCCTGTAGATTATGGCTTTCTAGTTCTTAGAGAAGCGCGTACATCCCCAGCAGCTCTGACCATATCCTCTTCATGGTTCCAGCTCTTGTTCTCATAGCTCTTGTTATTGTTAGTATCTGGATGGCTCCAGATGAAAGAGTTCATGGGATGGCCTGCTGCAGTGGCTCACACCTGTAATCCCAGCACTTTGGGAGGCCAAGTTAGGTTGCTCGGTTGAACCCAGGAGTTGGAGACCAGCTGGGCAACAAGATGAAACCCCTTCTCAACAAAAAATACAAAAATTAGCCAGGTGTGGTGGCATGTGCCTGTGATCCCAGCTACTCAGGAGGCTGAGGTGGGAGGATTGTTTGAGCCCAGGGGGCGGAGGTTGCAGTGAGCTGAGATTGTGCCACTGCACTCCAGCCTGGGAGGACACAGTGAGATACTGTCTCAAAAAAATAAAAATAAAATAAAATTTAAAAGGGTCCATGGTAACACCTTCGTTAATTTCTTTTTTAGAACGTGATTGGGATATACCCTTCTCTTTCCTGTAAGGACGATGGCCGAGGGTCAGTTAGGTGAAACCTGGGTAAAGGCAGACTAACAATATGAAACAGCATCTGAGGTAGAGGTGGTGATGGCCAGTCATAGGTGAGTGTGTCTGGAACATGGAACACAAACAGTCTGGCATGAGGCAGGAGACTTAGGCAAGAGTTGGACGTTGCAAACATATGGGTCATTTGGGGGTTTTGTCTCTATTATAAAAGAATTTCTGAAGGTTTTAAGTCAGACTATAACTTTATCAGATTTTAATTTTCAAAAGATTATTCTGACTGTGTTGAGAAAAACATGTTGGGGCATATCAACAGTGGGTGTGGACAGATCCGTTTCTTAAGAGCTTTTTGAACAGTTTGACATAGAGCTGATGATTAATTAGACTAAGATATTGGTAATGGAGGTAGACTAAAAGAAATTGAAAGGTTTAATCAGGGGTCAACACAGTATGGCCTGTGGGTTGGCTGTCATTGTAAATAAAGTTTTATTGGCACATGGCCACACCTATTTATTATGTATTGTCTGTGGGTACAACAGCAGAGTAGAGTCGTTGGAACGGAAACTGTGTGGCCCACCAAGTTTTAAATACTTACTCTCTTGGGCTTTAAGAAAAACTTTGTCACCCCTGGGTTAAATCAAGAGCATTTGGCATTAGATTAGATATGGGGTTGAGGGAAAAAAAGGAAGCCAGGAGAGTCAGGGATGGAGGAGATATGAGCACAGGAGCTCTTCTTTGACGGTGATAATCTTATTTTAGGTGCATAATTTTGAGATTTATAATATATATATAAAATGTATGTTATATATATTATAAATACATATTATATATAGATACACAATATGAAAAGATATGTAATCTTCTTGTATTTGCCACCAAATCATCCCATTGCTGAATAAGACTTCTATGGTTCTTTTGTTTTAATTGCAAAAGTCTAGTTTTCCCTTTGAAGAAAAGAAGTAGAGAAAACATTAATTCACAAGGGAAAGGACCATTTTTCTAATTTTGTTAAAATGTCTCAGGGCTCAGTTCTCTTCTCTTATTTATGTATATTCACTCTTTTTTTTTTTTTTTTAAATCTTATCCAACCTCATGGCTCTAAATAATTTAAAATGATGACAACTCATAGTTTATATTTCTAGCCCGAACCTCTCAAATTCCAGACAAATAATTAATTACCTTCTCAACATCCCCATTTGGATTTCTAATAGACATCTCACAATCACTGTGTCCTTAACTGAATTCTTGTCTTCCCCTTAAGTAGATCTACTCACAGTTTTCCCATTTCAGTTGATGAAAGTTCCATCCTTTCAGTCATTCAGGCCAACGCCACTGGGATCCTGCATTAGGAGCTGTGTTGCTTCTACCTTCAGAATATATCCAGAACCCCACCATCTCTCCCCTGCACCTGCATTGTCACTGTCCTGATCAGAGATGTCATCTTTCCTAGGCTGAATTTCTGTAATAGTTTCCTAACAGGTCTACTTGCTTCTATCCTTGGCCCACCCACTATAGTCTATTTTCAAAGCAGTAGAGTGAACCTTTTAAAATAGAAGTCAGATCATGTCACCTCTCTACTCAAAACTCTCCAACAGCCTCTGATCTTTACTTGCTCAAAGTACTTAAAATTGCACACATGACCTTACATAATCTGGCTTCCATATTCCTCTGGCTTCCAGTATGTTTTATTCACTCTACTAGATCATAGAGCCTCCTTGAATTAGCATGTTCCTGACCCAATGTACTGTAATAAAGGAGTGAAAAGTAAACATGATTCCCAGAGGCAGTTAGTGACATGGTTGGAAGTATCCATTCCCTCCCACACTCTCTTCCTTCCTTCCATCCTGGCGTAAGTTATTTACCAAAATATTTAGTACCTTCTAATATGTGTTACGTGACTGCTAGATGCCAGTGATAGGAAAATTCATAAAACATAGGAACACACAATCTGGTAGGGAAAAATGATATGGAAACTAACCAATGCAAGACAATGTAAGAAGTGCAGGAATAGAAATGATGGGATGTAATTTTTAAAAACTCATCATATCTAAGTTGGGAAGGATAGAGATTCCATACGATGAATGAAAGATCATTCCAACCAATGTACTTTGGAAGAACCCAAAGCATTCTAAATTATCTTGGGAACTTCACCAGGCCTGTGCTCTTGTGTGGAACACGAGTGGTTAACACTGAATTATATTCCTTTTGTCACAGTTTAAGAGCAATATAAATTCCTCTTTTTTTCAAAATGCTTCCCAACTTGAGACATAAACACTCTACCAAGAATAGATTTGACTTAATTATCTATATATTTGAAATGTAAATGCAGCCTTTCTAAGAGAAGCCTACATTTGTTAAATCAATCTATCAGATCACCTTCTTTCTAAGATGAGGGTAAGTTCAATATTGAAGCAAAGACAGTACAGAGACACTAAGAACTCTACCCAAGGGCACACAGTTGAGCAGGGGCTCTGACTTAATTTTTTTCCCAAACATTAGGTTTCCTGAGTGCAAAGTTGTTATATTCATTCCTACCTCATAAGATTGCTCTGAGCCAGTAAAAGAGACAATATCTAAAACGTGTAGGACACTTTCTATGCTGTACTAATGGTGTAGTAATTGTTAGTTTCTCCACTGCCCCACAGCCAACCTATTCTATTGGCTACAAATTCAAAGTTATGGACTATTAAATGATCGGGTCAAAACTGGATATGGATGAAAATGCACTTTAGAATTACTTTTGGGAGGTAGAGGTTGCCAATTAGGTGGGTGGAAATGTTTTCTGTCCTGTAAAGTCCAAGAGTTGTCTATCACCAACAACACCATTGGAGGGAAGCTGTTGAGAGGACTACCTGCCGTCAGGGCCTCTGTTGTTGGACACTACTTCACTCTTTAAAAGAGGTTGCTGTCAGCATTGTGTCTGTTTACACTGGTTATTGAGCATCATTATGGAAGGTGAGTGGCCCATGTTGGCCTTTATACTCCTACACCAACTTGAGAGCCTTTAACTGCATACAGGTCTTTGACTTAATGTAATAAAATAATGACTTTTTCCATTCCAATGTTTCCATTGGTGATTTACTTGAATCCCTACTATACAAAAATCCTTAGTCTCAATAGTTTACATGGTTTCTTCTATGTCCAAAACACTCAATATTGAGTTCTCTCAATAAAAACAAAACTTGGAGGTATTTTAAAAGACAGTTCAGTTGGAGACTCTTTACTATCTAAGGCAGGGGACCCCAACCCTTGGGCCATGGACCGGAACCTGTCAGTGGCCTGTTAGAAACTGGGCTACACAGCAGTCGGTGAGTGGCAGGCTAGCGAGCAAAGCTTCATCTGTATTACAGCAGTTCCCCGTTGCTTGCTGCTGGAGCTCCACCTCCTGTCAGATAAGCAGTGCCATTAGATTCTCTTAGGAGCACAAACCCTATTGTGAACTGTGCATGCAAGGATCTCGGTTGCGTGCTCCTTATGAGAATCTAATGCCTGATGATCTGTCACTGTCTCCCATTACCCTCAGATGGGACTATCTAGTGGTAGGAAAACAAGCTCAAGGCTCCTACTCATTCTATATTATGGTGAGTTGTATAATTATTTCATTATATATTACTATGTAATAATAATAGAAATAAAGTGCACAATAAATGTAATGTGCTTGAATCATCCCAAAACCATCCCCAGCTGCCCACATCCATGGAAAAATTGCCTTCATGAAATTGATCTCTGGTGCTAAAAAAATGTTGGGGACCACTGATCTAAGGGGTTTAACAAACTGTTTCTTACTTTTAATCAAATCATACCACACTGACTGACTTCAGAAATGCTTTGTTTAACTAGAAGTGTTCAGGACTCATGCAGGTTGCTTTTATCATCATCATCATAACTTATAATAACACTAATAATAATAATAAATTACCAGACTTTGAGAAAAATCTCAGAAGCTCAATGAAGTGTATAGTTCATAATCACTACTAAATTGATATGTTTGTGGGTTAGAATTTGTGTAATGGAACGAGGATAAATGGGACTTCAGTATGATTTGTGTATTTGTTTACTGCAGCAGAAATATGATGTCCCAACCATGTCTCCTTGACCCACCCTGGAAGCCATCGAAGATAGTCTCATTCAGAGCTATGGCTGTCCACAGCTCTGCCCGAGGGTATTCCCCAGGCCCAGAAAAACACCTGCCAAGGAGAGAGCATGGCACAGAAGCAACCCTCATCCAACAAAAGATAGGAATTGTCCATTTCTGGGTCAGGTTCCACTTTCCATCTGGTCTCCAAGAGGGTCCTCAAGAGACTATGCCTCCCATGACTGTACAGTCTTCCTTAGCTTTCCTCTCTTCCTTGTTCCCCATTCCCACTTCTTCACATGGCTTTCTGGAATTACTTCCCAAGCTCCTTGCCCCTACGTGCTTGTCATAGAGTCTGGCATTCCTTAACGAAACACTTGTTAATTTTTCAGTTGAGATCCATTGAATCCTCACTCTGTGCCAGACATCTTTCATTTATGAAACAGTAGCTTCTATTTTTGTACCCATTTTTGTGATAAATTAATGTTTAGAGAGATATTAAATAATTTACAAATCACAATGAGTGGTAAAACCTAGTCAATTTCCATTCTTCAATTGCTTCTATTGTTTGATTGCTATCTTTTACCTTTACTCTGTGAATTCAGATTGACAAAACAAACAAGAGACTCAATGCTGTTATACTGTGACATTCTGTAAAATTCAAATCTCTGGGTGAATTTTGATCTAAGGGATATAGAGGTGTGTCTTTTTGTTGTTACACATGCAAAGAAGGCTTCTCTCCACTGTACAATATCCGCTTGGCTTGGTTTAAACTCATCTGCTCTCATTTTTGGCTTCAGTTTCCTCAAATGGAAAATGAAATGCCTTGGGCTAAATGAGTTTTAGGATCCACTGAAAATCTAACTTTATACAAACTCGAGTGATGTAGTCTGGTTCCTCCAGCCAACTCTACATCTCTAGCTTTTTGTTTTATGCTGAATTCTCTTTATAACAACTTCTAAAGCAAACCTTTACTATAAAGTGCCGGATAGAAAATATTTTAGGAATTTTGAGCCGTAAGGTGTCTGTTGTAATTTCTCAATTCTGCATTGTAACACAAAAGACAATATGTAAATGAATGAGTGTGGCTGTGTTCCAATTAAATTATTTATGTCAGTAGACAGAAAAGCCACTAGACGTGCTCAGTGTTGCACACAGAGAACAGCCTCAAAGGCCCACGCGCCAAGACATGGCAGACGAGGAACGACAGGAAAATTCCAAACATTGCTTGTATTCTCTAACTGTCCTCCTGGAAACTTTGAAGATATTTCTCACTCACATAGCTTCTCAAAGAAACAAAGGATAAAGAAAGCTTTTCTGCTTCTTTCTTACATGAGCCCGAGTGGCTTCTATTTGACATGGAATGTTTTGTGTTGTGTTTGAGCTGGGCTTAGAGGATGAGAGGAGTCAATACCCAATGGGGGTGTTGTCTGGAGAGCTGGGGAATATATAAATATTGCATTTGGAATGTACTTTCCTCTTGAACAATCAACCTTTCTGCACAAGTTTGCTTGCTAAGGGTCTGTTATTGGCATTTTTGTTATAACCCCTCTAATACCAAGCCTTTTCAAAGAACGTATGACTCAGAGCAAACATTCTTTTGAGGTTGAATCTGGCATTCTTGATGTTATTCAAGGAATACATTTCTTTGTATAAACTTTTCATAGAAAACTTCCTGAACCTGTTTTAGGGAGCCCAGAAAATCCTAGAAAAAAAAATGCTGCCTCATGCTTGAGCTTCTAGTGGGTTTTGTGAGCTGAGAACACGTAAACATGGTCAAACATTATTTCTGACCCCATTTGTATTGAACATCTCTCCTGGGCTGGTGATTTGTAATTCATGATAGGTTCAGGAAACCTTGACAACTATCTTCGAGTTGGGGGAAAGTGATACAGGCTGGTTTGTGAAGCAATGAGCTCCTTGTCATTACATGTAATCAAGCAGAAATTGAACAACTACCCACCAATGATGCTGTTCAGAGATTTCACATCAGGTGAAAGATTAAGAAAATAGACTCTGCAGAGACTCACCTCCCTACCTGTGAGGGAGAAGCAAGGGAAGGAAAGGAACAAGGCATAAGGCTTCTATACTCTCCCTTTTCTCCTCTCTTCCTCTTTGAACTGGAAAAACTCGGGTTTACTCTTTTACATAGGAGACAGTTAGGAGGCTTTCTTGGGAAGAAAGTATTCTACTACTCATAATAACAAAATGAACGAATAAATAAATAAATAAATAAAATTGAAACCACTGGAAAATTGAGATCGTGAATTACATTAATCTTAAGATTTTAAATTTTCTACAAGTAGGCTTTGACACATTCTGAATAATAACCCATCCCTGTCTGTCTTCCTCTCAGTATCTCTCTGATATCCACAAAACAAGCATGAAATGTTTTCATTCTAGATACATTTAACAGCTATATTTGAGAGAAGAGTAGAAAATTCTTCATAGGTTTTCCATTTACAAGGAATAGCCATCAGGTTTAGAATTTTGACCATCATTAATAAGTAAACTCTTCAAAAGTCAAGCAGAGCTATGTTTATTGAGAACTCAGCCCTTCAGGGATAAAAGGAAACCTTTAGTAAATATCCATTGGTCTATTGCTTCTTGGCCCTAGGGGCATGCATACTCTTTGTGTTATGTCCTCACATAACTTTTATAGCTGATTCTCTTAAAAGAGGATAGAGTCAGAGGAGACAGTGCAAAGCATGAAAGTATGAACGTGAAATTCAGAAAAGCCTGACAATATTAGTATCAAACATACATCAGGTATGATAGGCACCTGATAAAAATTTACTGAATGAATGATTGAGACCATGATTATAGGCACTCTATAAATTCTTCTATAAAACAATTTTGAAGCAACTATCATTTGATTTAAATATTGGGCCGATATGGATTTTAATAATAATGTTGGAAAACTATTTCTAGCAACAAACTTTACAGCAATAAGCAGGCATTCTGCTTATACGAAAACCACAAACAGTGGAAGATATTGACTTGTATTTATTGTGCGGGTTCTGAAGAAAACCACATATGGGCCCTCTGGCAAAGGCTAGTGAATTTATGTTAAAAATAAGTTTTTTTGTGTATTACAAGTGTTATATACACATAATTACATGATAAACAAATATAATTCTATTTGATTTTCCAAGTAATTAATATTTTAAATATTTGCAAAAGGGGCTATAGCACGCACAGAAAAGAGAGAGACATTGAAAAATCTGTTTTAAGTATAAAACCTAAGCAGTTGGCAGAGGAGAAATGAAAGACATTTTTTACATCTCATTATTAGGATTCAGTGCACACTTACAGAACAGTTCCTTTCCCCTAAACCCTAGAATTCTGGCAGAGAACAGAGCCAAAGTGAATTATATATAACCCTGAAGCTTCATCAAGAGAATCATTGGTATTTGTTTACAGATCAGTATTGAAAACAAATCAGCCTGGAGGGTTTAGCTGTGTGGAAGGATGTAGTTTGCCTCTTAAATAACCCAAGCTGTGTTGAAAATGTTCTCTCTGGACTCCTTATGTTCTTTCTGTTTTGTTTCTCCTTTCAAAGGCAGAGTGAATATGATTGGAATGGCCTTTAGCGTCAGCCAAGGTCTCTAATGCCCTATGACTGGGGCATCCTTGTCTTTTCTCCTCGTCTTCCTCAGCATGGTAGCCTGTGATGCTTCCCAAAGTTGAGTTCTGGGTGACTGGGGACAGCCTGAGAAATCTTTAGTTGAAGTGGATGGTTTCTGTCAGTCACCAATGAAGGGGCCCATTAATTTTCAAGGCATAGTGTCAGTTCCATCTGTTATCCTAAGTGTTTGTGGAGATTACATGCCAGGGAAAAGAGTTACTGAATGAATTAAAAGTAAATGTCACTTCCTAAAACTTAGCCCGGTAAACACCAGCTTGGGGAAATATTTCCTTTTGCTTGAGTGACAGCTCTTGGAGTTATGTAACGTGGTGCTTTCAGACATGGTTTACACGTGCAGAAACGTACATTGCTGGACAGCTGTCCTGCCCCCTAGGGTATGGATCACTGACAGTTCTTTCTCACTGTCAATTTTGCAGAGCCCAGAGGTGGATGCCTACGTGACAGTACTTTACTGTCCAGCATGATCAATAAGATAACCCAGTAAGGATCCAAAGCAATTTCCTTCTCTTATCCTTGCCTCTCAACTACATTTGCTTTTAATGGACATGAGTCCAGGCTGGCAGTTGCTGAAGGATCCTGGAATGCAATGTTTTGTGGGAGAGCATCAAGCTTCATTTCTTATCTAAATTGCTAGTTGGTTCTTATTTTCATCTTAAATACACTGAAGAACAGTTGCCTTTGATGATTTTGTCAGAACTGCTAGTTTCTAATGCATCTTTGGCATTGCCTGCAATTTCCAAGGCTAATTTTAATATATATGAAAAGTATTTTAGGATTAGAATGTGATATCCTACTAATCATTCAAATGAAAAAAAGTAGAGTGGTTGAAATCACCATTGTTCTCTGCAGCAACAATAACAAGCAGTTGTTACCTTTGCTAGCTTTGTCCTACCACTCCTATATGGCTCTGAGATTTACAGCAAAACAAATACATAACAATCTTAGGTTCACAAGTTATGACTCATGTTTCAAATTCCTTTGGGTCTAGCAAATTTTCATTGCTGGTGATATCTAGTCATTGGACAACAAAAAGAATGCCATTTTTGACCTCGAGTCTTCATTAACTAGAAGACAAGTATATATGACAGAGTGGAGACTGTTTAGGAAAAGAAAGGAAAGGAAACTCATATTTATTGAGGCTTTATAATGTACGACTGTAGTGGGCTCTGCTCATATTCCCTTGGGTTCCTGTTTACATTTTCTAGTGCCTCTTGCTGCCTTGCTAAGCTTGTCCTTCATCTTATGGCCTGCATCTGTGGCTCAGCTTGGGAGCGAGGATGGTCCTTGCATTGATGGAACCCCTGTGTGCAACCAAGAGGCCGAGAGTGGGAAGTGCTTGAGAGTTTATAGCTTCATAATATCTTGTAGCCAGATTGATTAGTTGAGGGAGGAAGACAGCCTAGCTCTCTTGCCTTAACTCACAAGAAAATCTGGAGTGTAATTTGCACAAGACATTTCCTCTCTGCAGGATCACTCTGAGACTAGGACTGTGCCTGAAATTATAACCTTGCTTGACTTCTCTCCATACTCTGTTCCTCCTTTCTCCTGGGAACACTTTCTCAATAAATCGCTTGCTCTATAATCCTCGCCATAGAGTCTGCTTGGAACATGCTTATGCAATGCTTTCTACGTATCCTGTATTACGTATGCTATGCCTTTTATGTACACTGTATATTTAATCTGCACAAAAATTCTGCTAGGAAATTCAGGATCAGAGAAATCAATTAACCTGTTCAATATCATAGAGGGATTAGATGGACTTGACCTCAAGTCTCATCCCTTAATTTATTACATTTTATGCTAAGCATGGGCGAGGGATATGGAATACATAGATCCAATTCAGGGAATAAAGGCATTTGGAGATAGATTGCTCCTGCAAACTAGACCTGAATACTAACTTCTTACACAAAAGACATCATTTGAGAAGGAAAAGATAAGTGCAGGTTTATTTTGCTGAAAATATATCAAGCATGAAGAGTACTCTATTTTGGCACTGGAAGCAAATGAGTCTTAAAAACTGCTATGTGATTAGCTGGGTGTGGTGGCACGTGCCTGTATTCCCAGCTACTTGGGAGGCTGAGGCAGGAGAATCTCTTGAACGGGGGAGGCGGAGGTTGCAGTCAGCTGAGATGGCACCACTGCACTCCAGCCTGGAGACGAGTGAGACTCCATCTCAAAAAACAAACAAACCACAAACCTGCTATGTGACTTGTTTCATGACTGCTTTGTAAAATAAAGAATACTCATGCAATGCATAATGATGCTTTGGTCAACAACAGACCACATGTATGATGATGGTCCAATAAGATTATAATTAAACTAAAAATTCATACCACCTTAGTGACATTGTAGACCTTTCGGTGGGACAAAATGTGGAGGTGGAAGATCTGATGATCCTGGCCCTGAGTAGGCCTTGGCTAATGTGTGTGTTTGCGTCTTTGTTTTAACAAAAGTCTTTAAAAGTAAAAATAAAGAAGTAAAATGAAAAAAAATTATACAATAAGAATATGAAGAAAGAAAATATTTTTGTACAGTTGTACAATGTGTGTGTTTCAAGCTAAGTGTGGTTATCATGAAAGTGTCAAAAGTTTAAACAATGATTATTTATAAAGTGAAAGAATTATAATTAGCTAAGGTTAATTTACACTGAAGAAAAAATATTTTTATAAATGTAATGTAGCCAACATGTACAGTGTGTATAAAGTCTACAGGAGTGTACAGTAATGTCCTGGGTCTAAATGTTCACTTACCACTCCCTGGCTCACCCAGAACAACTTCCAGTTTGGCAAGCTCCGTTCATGGTAAGTGCCCTACATAGGTCTACCATTTCTTATCTTTTATACCGCATTTTTACTGTATCTTTTCTCTGTTTAGATACACAAATACTTACCATTGTATTACGGTTGCCTGTGATACTCATACAATAGGTTGTCTATTTCCAGTATAGCAAGGGGCTGTATCATATAGCCTAGGCATGTAATAGGCTACCCCATCCAGGTTTGTGTACGTATGCTCTATGATGTTCACACAATGACAAAATTGCATAATGATGCATTTCTCACAATGTATTTTCATTGCTAAGTGAGACATGACTGTACTTGTATCAAAAGTGGCTAGATCCAGTATCACACGCGGTCTTTGCTAGAAACAAATGAATGTTTGTAAACAGCAAATCAATAAAATCCTCCTTTGCCATCCACAAAGGAAGTTCAGAAGCTTCACAGGAAAAAAGTCCTGCAAACCTTCCACTTGGATTTTTTAAATAGCAAATTAGTTTAAATCAATGGCCTCAAATGAAGAGAATTATAGTCAGCATTTAGCTTGATCTTTCTCATTAATAACTTCCACTGTGTTTCTCCCACAATTAGTTTTATAAAATAGCGCTGAAAACAAACAAACAAAATGCTGTCTTCTGTTTTTTTTTTTCCTTTGAGGCAGAGTCTTGCTCCGTTGCCAGGCTGGAGTGCTGTGGCGCAGTTCACTGCAACCTCTACCTCCCTTGTTCAAGCGATTCTCCTGCTTCAGCCTCCTAAGTAGCTGGGATTACAGGCACATGCCGCCACGCCCAGCTAATTTTTTTAATTTTTAGTAGAGACGAGGTTTCACCACGTTGGCCAGATGGTCTCGATCTCCCGACCTCGTGATAAACCCGTCTCGGCCTCCTAAAGTGCTGGGATTACAGGCGTGAGCCACCACACCCTGCCACAAAATGCTTTCTGTAACGTCCACAATGAAATATGATTCTCAGATTATCACTAAATTTAACCCAAAGATTCCATTATCTCTTACTTTTTAAATTATTATTACCTTTGGTGCTTGGGGAATTCAGAGATGCCACAGATGTAGGACAGTTTATGACTCATAGCAGAAGCACTACCAACAGTCTCATGAGGCTATAACTGGTAGCCTGGCCTCCTTCCTCCACTTTCCTGGATCGTCCAGGTCATACACACAAATACTGCACAGTTCCCCTTTGGTTGAAGGAGGGTTTCGAATCCCTTCACTAATATCCAGCAACAGCAATGTAGGGAAACAGAAGTCCTAAGGTCTGAGTTCTAGCAAGCATTTGGAGGAATGGCTGATAAGGAATTAAAGCCTCAGAAAATAGGATAAGTTATAAATATTAGCTTTCCATATGTGGATTCAACTAGCACCTATTAAATTCCAAGTAATTTACAAATATCTACTGTATGAGGAAAGATACTTTAATCCATTTCATAGAAGTCTGAGGTTGAGAGGGATTGTTAATTTGCTCACTCCAGTAAGTGAAAGAGTTGAGATTCACAGCTGGAATCTCCAATCTAAACTCAGTGTTCCAGCTCCTTCACAGTGTTCCGCTGGGCTCAGAGGTCCATAGTGAAAAAGGCATCCCATGGAGGCTGGCAACCACATCGTTCTCATGTTTTTGAGAGTTCACTGCAGGCGGTTTTGCCAACTGCACCAGATTGAGAGTGAAGCTGGAAGAGGCAGACATGGGATAGCTGTATCTTTAGAAATAAGCATCAAGAGGCTGGGCGCGGTGGCTCATGTCTGTAATCCCAGTATTTTGGGAGGCTAAGGCAGGCGGATTGTCTGAGATCAGGAGTTTGAGACCAGTCTGGCCAACATGGTGAAATCCCGTCTCTACTAAAAATACAAAAAAGTTAGCTGGACGTGGTGGCGTGTGCTGTAATGCCAGCTACTCGGGAGGCTGAGGCAGGGGAATTGCTCGAACCAGGGAGGTGGAGGTTGCAGTGAGCTGAGATCATGCCACCACACTCCAGCCTGGGCGATGGAGCAAGACTCTGTCTCAAAAAAGAAAAAAAAAAAAAAGAAAAGAAAGAAAGAAATAAGCATCGAGAGAGTAGCCAGAAGTATCATAAGCCCCAGATAGACTTAATTTAAGGGCTCTAGAGTTCTCCTCTGTAAGAAACTCTTATTCTACTTTATAGTACTCTATTTATTAAATTCATTCTCATAGGGTGACTAAAATGTGCCAGATCCCCACCCTCAAAGCACTTAAAATCTAATGGGAGACACAAACAAACTGGAAAATTTCCAGTTGTTATAAATGTTACTAATGAAATAAACAGAATGTGACAATGCAGAATAACATTTAATTGCTCTTATTTGTTTATGTAACCACTTTCACTAACAGACCATGTGAGCTCCTGGGAGTCATACTTTTGTTTTTTATTCTTCTTTATATTTCTAATGTCTAGCTAATTTTAGATCCTCAATAAATGCTCATTTAGTTAATGAATAGATGAGTGAACATACAAAGCAGCCTCTCAATGATGTGCTCTGTATACATCTGTTCTCATACTGCTATAAAGAACTGCCTGAGACTGGATAATTTATAAAGAAAAGAGGTTTAATTGACTCACAGTTCCTCATGACTGGGGAGGCCTCAGGAAACTTACAATCAAGGTGGAAGGGGAAGAGGCATGTCTTACATGGCGGCAAGTGGGAGAGAGCAAGTGTGTGAAGGAGGAACTGTCAGACACTTATAAAACCGTCAGATCTCATGAGAACGCACTCACCATCACAAGAACAGTATGTGGGATGCTGCCCCCATGATCCAATCACCACCTCCTACCAGGTCTCTCCCTGGACATATGGTACATTTCGAGATGAGATTTGGGCAGGGAAACAAAGCCTAACCATATCATGCTCCAACGAATTGCTAGAACAGAAATAAGCAGCTCAAAGGAAAGCCTATTTTTTTCTTTTTGAAACTGAAGCTAAAATGCTTTCAGACTTTCTCTCTTTGATACATTTGTTGTTCCCATAATGAGAGACAGACTATTTATTCTGACACATTTCTCACCAACATCTTATGGTGAACAAGGTTACAGCTGGCTGTTTTCCAGAAATAATTAAAGATAATTAAAAAGAAATATTAATCTGAGGCTTCAGAAAACTGGATTTGGGTTTCTCAATTGGTGTTAGAAGTCAAGTTTACTATCAAAATATTTTAAAAGTGCATTTTGTTTTTTACCACTAAATTTTCTAAGTTGTCTCAAATCTAAAATTGACACAGTACCTTTATAATATAACCCTCCTTCTTTACTGCAATGCTACTTTAGGCAAAGTATATATAAAAATGAGAATTTAAAGAAACCTATATGATCTGTACTTCAACTCAGCCTTGACTAAATCACAAGTTTCAAGTAACTAAGGACTCACGAATGGGATCCCAGGCACCCGAAACATGTAAACATGATGAAAAGTATGAAGAAGAAAATGACTAGAGTGGCTTTAAAATGCCTTATCCAAAATATAAGAAGCATTTTTTTCTAAGTGGAATTTTTTACCCTCTCACTTATTACATGATTTTGGTTAACTGTCTTCATGTGATAAGTGTATTTTTTTGACTTAATGAAACTGAGTTAAAAAAACATAAAAATTACCATATAAGACCAGACCCATCAATGCTTTATATACTTTTATTAGTGTGGTTTGTCTTCTTTAGCCTTTAACCCCCAACATCCCTTTTGCTTCTACCCTGCAGTTTCCTAGTGAGGATTTCTGGGAATGTATATGAATATCTGCAGGTATTAAATAGTGATGACACATATAATAGTGAGGCTTTCAGATAACATATATGAGCATGTGACATGTGGTAGAGATACAGTTGGCTCTCAGTGAATGATATATATTTCACACACACACACACACACACGAAAATTGTTTCATTGGGGCTTCTTTATTGGCCTGTGTATTTCATGGATAACTGGCCTGTCAACAGTAATAACTGGCACAATTATTGTGTGCACTCTATCTGCTTTCCTTGCTCACTAAAGTATGCTATTAGAGATTTCTCAGGTGGTTTCCAACTTAAAGATTTACCTTCACATTTCAAAAAGTAGCCACATAAAACAATTTCCAATTAAAGTAAATGTGTTTGGATTATAGTACAAGCAAGAAAAAAGAAGGATCTTCTCAAATAAGTTACTGTTTATACTTCAAAATCCCCACATCTGGGAAAGACACAAATAAAATTTCACTTTCTTTGTTCCATTTGTTGCTGAGCACAATTTAATTGCAATCAGATAGAAACTCATTCTAATGAAATGCAAGAGCTAAAAATCATCTTAAAAATCATCTTTTGGTGATGACAAGACACTAAGCTTTTTTGTTTGGATAGTCACTAGAAGAAAAACAATTTTGGAGAAATCATGAGGGCGTAAGCAGGCAGCATACCACACATGCCTGGGAGGCAAATATTATTTATCTAAATGAAACACATTGTGGGTTTGGCAGCCAACAGCTTCCGTGATAAAATCAGTGTGAAGCAGAAGATGTATGCATCAGTAGAACAGTGTTTGATGTTAGCCCTGCCACTTGGTGCTGTGATCTTATCTATAAAAATAAAGACAAAATACTGAACTTTCTTGTACAAGGATGCTGCAAGGATTGGATTAGGTGACCCAGGCCTGTGCAAGCAGCCAGAACGACACTTCCATCAGGGCATGCTCAGAGAATAGCATTCTGTCATCTCTGGATTGATCTAGGTGTCAGTTTTCACATCTGTGAGACGGGAGCCACCTTAAGGGTGTTGGGCATTTCCCTATGATTCTCAAAGGAAGGTCATCCAACAACCCCAGTACTGGGTATATATCCAAAGGAAATGACATCAGTAGGTTGAAAATACACTCCTATGTTAATTGCGGCACTATTCACGAAAGCTAAGATATAAAATCAACCTAAGTGTCTATCAACAGATGAATGAATAAATAAAATTTGATCTATATACACAATGAAATATTATCCGACCATTAAAAAATTAAAGTTCTGTCATTTGTGACAACATGGATGAGCCTGGGAGCATGAGGTTAAGTGAAATTAGCCAGACACAGAAAGACAAATGTTGTATGATCTCTTGCATATGGAATCTAAAAAGTTGCTTTCATAGAAGTAGAGAGCAGAAGAAGAATAGTTACCAGAGGATGTGAAGCAGAGCAGGAGGGGAGGTAGGAGCCACTTGGTCAATGGCTACGAAGCTACAATTTGATAGGAGCGATAAGATCTGGTGGTCTATTGCAGTGTGGGGTGATTACAGTTAACAATAATGCATTGCATATTTAAAGCTAGCTAGGAGAGACATTTAGGAATGATCTCATCATGAAGAAATGATAAATGCCGATTACTCTGATTTGATCTTGCACAACTTATACATGTTTTGAAACATCACGTTGAACCCCATAAGTATGTACAATTATTATGTGTCAATCATGAATATGCAAAAGGAAGGTGAGAATATGTCTCCATTATGCTACAATTTTCTTTGAGGGAAAAAAAGGACAATAAACATTATGCAACCAGACAGGGGCAGAAGTAGATTTCTTTTAAAGGGGAGCAATCAGGGTTCTAAATGACATGAACATATTTTAACAATGAAGAATTTACTGTCTAGGCAAATTGGTCAGTTCTTGCCAAGTGCTTTGAAGGCTCTGTTATCTTTAGGCTACCTGGAGGAACATTCCATGTGTTCCTCTATTCTGTTACATTGTGCAGCTTATTTAGCAAACAGTTACTGGAGGTGTTTTTAAGCATCAGGAGAAAACCACGTTGTCAAGAAAGAAAGTTATCTTGACCTGTGACAACAAGACAGTCTCTGTCATCCTCAGATTTATGTAATGTGGAAAAGGATTCTCATTTAACTAATTCCATTGAAATAAAAGAATACAAGTGGATCATGACACTGAGAGATGCTTCTTAAAGTTACGTTTTGTTTGCATTTTTCTGTTTGTTTGTGACGGAGTCTCACTCTGTCATCCAGGCTGGAGTACAATGGTGCGATCTCAACACACTGCAACATCTGCCTCCCGGGTTCAAGTAATTCTCCCACCTCAGCCTCTCTAGTAGCTGGGACTACAGGAGCGCACCACCACGCCCAGCTAATTTTTTTTTTTTGGTATTTTTAGTAGAGGTGGGATTTTGCCATGTTGGCCAGGCTGGTCTCGAACTTCTGACCTCAAGTGGTCCGCCCACCTTGGCCTCCCAAGTGCTGGGATGACAGCCGTGAGCCACCGTACCCGGCCCTGTGTTGTTTTTTAGATACTTGATAGAAGAAGAAAGTAGAAGCAATGTTTTTGGATGCTAATATATGCCAGAAACTGCTATTTTTTCAGATAAATAATAATATCAGAAATAACCAGTTATATATCACATAGTATGCCAAACGCTTTGCATCCGTTATGTCACTTAATCCTCATGCGACCTGAGGAAGCTGAAGCATGAAAAGGGAAACTTGCTGAAAAGAATCAGAACCTCAAATCCATTAAACACAGAAGCCACTGTGTGTCACCATCATCCTATATTGTCCAAATCGCCTTTAAAAACTTACAGCAAAATGCCATTGGTTTCCATTGGGTGGATTAGGAATACAATGGAATTAGATTCCATGTCATAATTCTGGAGCAGAAATTCTACTCCAGAGTCCTGGCAGCTTTGACTTGTCAAACATCCGAACACTTTATGATTGGCCCCACTCACAGCTGGACAATCTGAAGAGAAGCTCTAGCAGCTGCTGGAAGGGGCAGTTGCCAGCTTTCTACCCATTCTGCTCACTCTCATCTCCACCACCATCTTCTCCACATCACTGTTGTAGTACGCTTATTTGAATTCTCCAGTAGATTGTCTTATGGACTCTGTTTTCTCACCAGTAATTACCTCCTAAACAGGCTGCACCTGAATCCTATCCCTTTCCTCCCACCATTTTTTTTTTTTTTTTGAGATGGAGTCTCGCTCTGTCTCCCAGGGTGGAGCGCAATGGTGTGATCTTGGCTCACTGCAACCTCTGCCTCCCGGGTTCAAGTGATTCTCGTACTTCAGCCTCCTGAGTAGCTGGGATTACAGGTGTGCGCCACCACGCCTGGCTAAATTTTGTAGTTGACAATTACTAATTGTAGGCTAATTTTAGTAGACGGGTTTCACCACTTTGGCCAGGATGGTCTCAATCTCTTGACCTCGTGATTCACCGACCTCGGCCTCCCAAAGTGCTGGGAAAACAGGTGTGAGCCACCATGCCTGACCCGTTTCCCCTATTGAACAGAATGCAGACTGACTCCACATGCTTCCAGAGCAAGAAGTCCAATCATGTACCCTACCAGTATTTACTTCCACATCAACTTGCTAGGCTGCGGCCAGGCGCCTCCTGGGACTCTTGCTCTTCCCTCTCATTCCCATCCTTCTCTACTCTCTAAGCCACTCTGATCAATCTGTGAATTTCCATGTCCAGGGGCATCCTCTCCTACCCTTCAACACTCAGGGGTCATGGATATGTAGCTAGAGATTAGGTTAGGGACCACCCATTCCTTTCACCAACTAGGAAGCGCCTTTAAAACATCAGGATGACTGTCACAATTGCATGCTTCCCTGGTTTGTAGTAAGCATAAATGAGATCTTACATATGGAAGGGACCAGTGAAGGAATACAAGAATGTAAGATATCCTCATTATTCATTAAGAGATGCATGCATTCTCCAGCTATGGGGATGCATAATTTCTGCTTTTATGTTTACTTTGGGAATAGTACTTTATTTTACTTCATGTTCCTCTATGAACAAGAGATCTATAGTGTGTCCGACAGGGAAATTTAATTCCCTCTTTTATTCCTGCAAACTAGTAAGTTACAGGTTTAGCCATAAAGAAGCAAGCAAGCATCTCTGTTTGTAAGGCTCTCTAGAATCGAACAATCCTCTGGGGATTTCGGTAAAATGCTGATTAATTCAGTAAGTCTGGGGTGGGACCTAATGTTCTGCATTTCTAACAAGCTTCCAGATGATGCTGATTTTGCTGGTCCATGGACCACACTTTGAGTAGCAAAATCCTAGAATATTACAAGCAATTCCTAATCTCTGTGATCTGCTTTGTTTCAAAATATTTCCTTTCTTCCATTTTTCGTTAGCTTTTACTTATTTACTCAAGCTTGATTCCCAAACAAAACAGGTCTCACCCAATTAAAAAGAGTCAAAGACAAAATTGCTGACAACTCTCTTGGTTTTCTCTTTGCTACTCTCCTCTTGATCCCACTGAACGTAGATCGTGTAGAAGTTTAGATGAAGGACACATTTAAGACCCACTCAGCACAGCTGCCATAAAGTCATAGCTCTCCAATACATATTTTATTTATTAGGAAAATTGAATCATGGAAAAATAAACAGAGAAACCTAAAGAGGAAAAATATGAATACAGCATTAAAAACATCATTTGCCTTTTAAATAGAAATAATACCTGCCATTTATTAAGTACTTTCCTTGTGGCAGGCATCTTATTTCATGAGTAATGAAATATTCTGGAAATGAGTTATTATCTGAGTAATTTGATAAACTCAGACAGATCCTGCCTTGTTTTGTGCTATAAGACATTACATTAACCGGATTTTTTTTCAACTGTGAAATGGTAGGTATTTAAATAGGAGAATGGGAAATTTTAATTTGATATGGTTGGCAAGGTGTTTGATGGGGCTGTCACAATATCAACACAATTTAAATGCATTTGTTGGGATTACCTGTGCTGACTGGAATTCAAAAGACAGTCAGAAAAGGATTCATTCACACTGACTTATTTTGAATTGGATGCAAATGTAAAGAGTAATACGACGCGGGATTATAATGATTTCTAGTAAGAAAACACTACTGTTTGGTTTGGGCCAAAGAATGAGGAAAATCATAGAGGATGGCTCTGCATATTTCTAAAACCCAAAGGGGAACCAGTACAAGAAAGAATCAAAACCCTAGATGCTGGTTAAGAGGAGGGATGAGCCACTGGAATCACCTGAGTCCTTAGTATTTTGTTGAAATGTCTTATACAACATACATCCTTTTCTCCGCACAACTTTTGTCCTGGCTGTGAAGATATCGGTTCTTTAGGCTTTGACATTTCTGTTTTGGAGTTTCAAAGTCAGGGTGATAAGTAGAGTAGAAGTTAGGATCTAGACTTTTAAATAAAGCCACGGAATATTCTATTTGAGAAAAAGGGAAACGTTTGAGGGACAGAGTTACTAGTTAATTTTTTAATTTTATTTTTTACTTTTATTTTATTATTATTATTATTTTTTGAGATGGAGTTTCGCTCTTGTCACCCAGGCTGGAGTGCAATGGTGCAATTTCGGTTCACCGCAACCTCTGCTTCCCGGGTTCGAGCGAGTCTCCTGCCTCAGGCCCCGAAGTAGCTGGGATTACAGGCATGCGCCACCACACCCGGCTAATTTTGCATTTTTACTAGAGATGGGTTTTCTCCACGTCGGTCAGGCTGATCTCGAACTTCCACCTCAGGTGATCCGCCCGCCTCGGCCTTCCAAAGTGCTGGGATTACAGGCGTCACCGCGCCCAGCCAGTTACTGGCTAATTTATATACTTTTATTACTGTTGTTTGTTTTAAGACGAAGTCTGCTGCCCCCTCACACTATAAAGCATGACCCTAAAGTCACAAAACATAAGAGGTGCCATTTGAGGACTGTCACCTTCTCTGCCTGAGAAAGTATCTCCATGGGTGCTTATCAATAATGATATATTTTTAAAAGTTGTAATAGAAAGTTCCAACAGGTTGAAAACATATTATCTTCTCATTGACAAAATAGGTAGCATTTATTATATCATGTGTGGCAATTTATTTGGCACATTGTGGCATCTCTTCTTCAAAGGCTTTTCTTGCCAGCACATTCATTTACCTCTTCGCAATTTTTTTGGTCTTATCTTTTTGACAAGACTGAGCAGAAAGTTGAAGACTATGTCATAATCTCTTGTAATCTTCCACAGTGCTTACCACGCAATGATTGGCATAGATACCTTATGGATGCCATGTCTTCAATATGGCTTATAATCAAATGATAGCTACCATTTTATTGAGTATTTTCTATGTGATAGACATTCTGGTGAGTTTTGTACACATATAATTGATACTTCCTACAATAACGCAGCTAAGGAGGTATTATTTTTAACACATGAGGAAATGGAGTCACAGAGATTTGAATGGTGAGTCTCGTTTACTTAAATAGAAAGCAGAAGAGCCAAGTTTTCTCTGACTCCAAATGTACATATCATCACTCCCAGTGCTAGAAAAGTATCTATCTGAGAAGATTATATTTGAGAAAAGCCTCATATTGCTGACCTATTTGATTTTAGTCTGTTGTTTTGTCAATCCAATCTAATTCCACATGCCAGAATAATTGTCACATATTATTCTAAAGCTAATCTCATGTCCGAGAGTCTAGAGCAGCTACCAAATTCATTTGCTAATAAAATTTGTCCTCCGTAGTCTGACTTTCTAGTTATTTATCCATTAATTAATTCAAATCTCATCTTTTCTCATTCCCCTTTAAAGCTCATCAGACCATTTTTAAAAATAAGTTTCTGCTCATGTCATGTAAATTCAGCAATCACAGTCATCCGCAGCTCTCCAATATAGGGAGGGGGCCTACTTATATGGTGGGAAAAACAAAAGGGCTTGAAAGTTTTTAGCACATTCTTACAGAAACATTTCTTAATTCCCTGGCCATCCTGTCTACAACTGTGCACACATCTCCACAGTTAATTTGTATCCTTTACCCTGAGTTATTTTTTCTTCATAATATTAATTAACTGTATTAGTCAGGTTAAGTAATGCTATATTGTTCTATGGAAATAAATGAAACTCAAACCTCAGTTGGTTATCATAATAATTTTTTTTTCATGCTTTCATTAGAATTTGATATGCATCAGATCTTTCTCCTCTATCGCATTGCTGTGTGATCTGGAAAATGTAATCTCTAAAGAGAAATGGCAAGAAGAGATGGAAGAGGCTCTTCACTGGCTTGGCTTGAAAGTGACATGCATCACTTTTGTTTACCAGTCAACTGACCAGAACTAGTCAGGTGGTCCTAATCTGATTGCAAATAATGCAGGGGAATGCAGAAGAGCACATGTACATTTGGTAAGCACTATCTCTGCCACACTATCTCACAAAAGAGTATGTATTTATTTGCTTCTCTCCCCTCTCTCCCTTCACTAAAAAAATTCATTTATGTGACTGCAGATTTTGTTTTATTTTCCATGCCAATAAGATCAAGTAGAACAGTGGCTGCTCCACAGGGGGTACTCAAAATAAATTGTTGAGTGAAAGAATACTTGCAATTGATCAAAGATGGCCACACATTCTTTGATGGTTCCTTCATCGAGAAGTGGCATGAATTTATGATAACTTTGACCAAACAATATGGCAGAAGTGACGTAACTGTAGGCCCAGCTTGCAAGAGAGTAGACAGTTTCCACTTTCTTCCTAGTGGGGCCTATCTTGAGGCAAGGAAGCACATGCTAGCCACTTGGGGATGCTACATGGAGAGAGAGAGAGATCTAAACAACCCCCAGCTCTTTCAGTACCTTTTGTTTATCTTTTGTGAGGTCACAGACATTGCAGAGCAGAGATACCTAGTTACCTTCCAAATCCTTAACCCACAAAATAATATATAACAATAAACATTGTTTTAAGCCTGTAAGTTTTGGTGTGGTCTATTAATATTATGCAGCAATAGATAATTGGACTAATATTCATGATGATTGACCCTTGCCTATTCAACCCCAGTACCTATAGCCTAAACCATACACATCTATTATCTCTAAGGACCAAAGGCTCAATGTTTTTAAAAGATGCCTACTTTTTCATATCCATGTACAAGTGCTTCTATTCTGTGAAGTCTTTACCCTCTCTTTGGTCTAATTTTGAGGACTGTCTTCTTTTATATACCCCAAAGGTTCTGCGTGGATACATCCTGCCATAGCACTCAGGACACCTGATTACTTCTGTGTATTTATTCTTTTCCTGTAATCTGTACAATGAGGTTCACCACGTGACACATTCCAGAACACATTCTCAGCGGCCCCTAGTCATTCTGCAGCCTTTACCTTCCACTCCAGTTGGCAATTTGAAACACAAATTTGACTCTGAAAAAGTCAAAGAGAGCGATGTTCTTACAGGCATGGTTTTTAACCTACGCCCATGAATTAAAAACAATTTAAAAACCAAATCTTTCACTTTAGCTACTGTTAGTTAATCTCACTTGTATACACGTTTTACAACTGACTCTCATGCATCTTACAGCTTATATAACCATCAATTCAGACACCAGAGGTGACAGTAGCTGCTATAATATACTCATTGGTTTAAAAGTGTTTGTTTTCCTATTAGTTGCAAAACTTTTAAGGGCAGGCAGTTTGAGTCCCAGTTACCCAGTTGAGATAACCCACATCTGCTAATATTCTTACATAAAAGTAAGTGAAAATATAATTGGCAATGTCATGCAAAACTGGAAGTCAATGTTTACTATTTTCAAGCCATTTTGGTCTATAATTTAATCAGAAGATAATCATACTTAGAATGCAAAAGGATTGGATCATGGTGGCACTATTTTAAAGTCTCATTTAAATATAACTAAATATTGCAATAGGTGACCATAACTGTAGTTTGACTCTGATTAATATAAAATAATTGGTGAGTAAATTTACCCCCCCCATTCCAAATCAACAGCTCTTTGACCAAAAGGCAAAAAGAATGTGAACATTTTCTCAGTATCACTAAAAATTAGCTTAAATATCTAGGTAAATTTAGAAATGATAAATCAGTCTCCATAGTTAAAGACTGAAATTTTAAATCATCATATTAAGTAAGATTCATATAGTTTCAGGAATACTCTCAAAATAAAAATCTCTCTTACAAACCAAAGGAAACAAACATCATTGAATAATTCTATAACCCTTTTACTATAATATGGCATTATGGTGTAAGGCAAATATGGTGGTTCAACCAGCTAAGTAAACACTGATTAAGAATTAAGATTGATCACAGCAATAAGGAATATTTTCCTCTAGTCAATCACTCAGGTTCAGAAATACCAAATTTATCTTAAGACAATCTAATTAGGCAAAACTACTTGATAGATTGTGCAGTTGGAGATCAGAAGCATGCATCCAATTAAGAAGAATGTTATTGAATGAGTTTCATTCACTGGCCTCTTCTGTTCTCTGTATTTTAGTTTACCTTCAGCACCTCATTGAAGACAGCTATATCCAAATCCAATTTATTGCCCAAGACCTCTTTCAAAAAAATGGCTCTGGAGATTCCCAGCTAGAATAACTTTTCTGTTCTCCTAAGCTTCCATAATATGCATCAGGGATTTGGTATTTCTCCCTCTGAATTGTAATTGTTTCTATGCACTAGCTTCACTGCCAGTCTGGAAGTTCCTTAAGGAGCTGAGCCCATGTTTTATTCATGGTTGTTCCTTTGTGGGGCACAGCACTTGGGCCTCCTTTCTTTGAGCATCAAAAACAAAAATGTCATTTTTCTTTCACTTATTTTCACATCCATGTCCTCTACTAAGAAAGACCTTTGCAAGCCATTCGTAGTTTTAAAGAGACTACATTTAAGTTTTGATAGATTAGCAAGGTAAATAACAAGTCCAGTAGTATAGAGAAAAACTTCTTTCCTGTAGTGGTATTTGTTATATATTTTATTTGAATTTTGAGGTTCATCTGTTTTCATTTGAAAACAAATGAAATGATGATTTCTTTGTTTGTTTAATTAAAAGCAGTAATTAAATTTCCCTTAATTACATGTTTTACTTGCCACCAGGTGGTATGTCTAGGGATTTGTATGGTGAAAAGAAATGGAACTCACTGGTTTAAATCATAACATGCAGGGGTATAGAGGTTTTTAAATATTGTTTAGTTCTTTTTTCATTTTACACTAATAGATGATTATCAAAATGGCAGTGAGGAAAAAACAACTCATTCTTTATATTTGGAAAGTTTTTGGCCCTGAACACAAAACTTTAATTGTAACCTTAATTTATTAAATAAAATATTGAGCTTCTAAAACATTTGAGAGTGTGTAGCATATTGCAAAAGATACTTGGAAGAGTCAGGCTGATCTAGCTCCAAGAAACTTCTGGTTAAATATCAATATTATGAGGTTTGAAAAAGGTACACAACCACTACTTTACAGCATGAAGTAAGATTTAGGCTACGAGAGATGCCAGTTACAAATATGGAATAAGTTTGGGCTGCAAGGAAAATTGACTGTGGCACAAGTTCAGGATCATTTTAGATTAGCAAAGTAGAATTGCTAGGATTTCAGGTCTTATATATTTCATAAAATAACTACACCTCAATACATTGGAATTTAGAAATAGAGACCATGAGTGAGATTCCATTTCTGCAGTATTGTTTGTTCTAACTTTCTCCTTTCTATTTTCTCTGTTCCTATCCTAGTATACCAAATTATCATCATATCCCCTCCCATCCATGATTCTAGCATATTAGATAAATCGTCTCACCATTTTCCAAATACTTGGAATTGAGGTCCATGTTCATGCCCTTTTCTGAGAATACCAAATTCCTTGAGCTTAATCTTGTATCTTCTTTTAATATCCTTGAACTAAATGACTTTAATCTAGAATTTGTACATAAAACCAAAGTGACAAAGGTACTTTCCATGAATCCCCAAACCTCCTGATATTGCAGATAAAATTGTGAATTTTCCTGGAGTTAGACTACATGACAATGGTCAAATCCTCAAAAGGAGCTCCTGCCCCACTGAATTTAAGAAGTTCTAGTACTTTCAGACCATTGGGGATATATTACACACAGAGCAAGTACAGGTAATGTCTTACAAAAGGCACTTGCAATGGCAGCCTTTAAGATTTCTAGAAAGTATGCAGAAAAATTTCCTGAAGATAATGGTCATCAAAAAAGTGACCATGGAATCTCTTCTCTTGCAAGGCATTCATTACTGAGTAACTCCTTATCTCTTGGTATAATTTTGGCATGGAGTGAAAGGTCTAACTTCCCAACGCTGTTTCCCCTTCTGTACCTCCTCTGTCTCTTTCAGACTTAATAGGGTCATCTGTTGACTTGAATCAGAGTCACATTCAAAGCTGCGACCATCATTGCCTTGGAACTGTCTGTATTCTGTGTGAGTCTCCAGGACAGGTGCTAGTGTCTGGGGCTGAAAGAGTGTGTGTTGCTGGTAAGTCAGCCATGCGCATTTGCTCATGAATGTGTGTATAATAAGAGAGAGACAGAGGGGGAGAAGAAGTGGGCAGGGGAGAGAGATGAGAGAGAGAGAGAAAGAGAGAAAGAGAGAGAGAGATCAATCTGAGAGAGAGAGAAAGGTATGTGTACACACACACATATGTGTATATATGTGTATATGCGTGTGTGTGTGTGTATGTGTGTGTATATGTGTGTGTGTGTATATATATATATATCTGAGAGAGAGAAAGAGAGATCACATCTCATCTCTAATTGTATCCACTTCAGACCAAAGGGAACAGAGAGATAAATATAAATAAGTGAAAAGATTCACTGGGGTCAATGGAAATCAAGAAGAGGGTAGTCTTGGCAGTTTCTTCTCTATTCTCACTGATTTCATAGATTAAATGAGAGACTAATGTCAAGTCAGAGATATTTTTATGCAAAGCTGAGAATATGGATTTTTGGGTGCAATTTTCCAAGGTCTGTGCATTAACAACTAATTAAAAACATTTAAAAGAATATAGAGCACATAGAGGAAAATTTTCTCAGTTTGATAAAGAATGGCTACAGAAAACGTATAACTAACATTGTACTTAAGGTAAAAAAATCTAGACACTTTCCAATTAAGGTCAGGAACAAGGAATGATTCCTCTCACCACTTCTTTTCAACATTGTGCTAGAAGTGCTAGCTAAGAAAAATAAGACAAAATAGGAAATAAACTGTAAACACCTTGCAAATGAAGAAATAAAACTGTCTTTGTTCTCCAATGACATGATCATCTCTGTAGAGAATACAAAAGAATTGATAAAAATAACTCCTGGAACTAAGAAGTGATAGTAAGGTTGCAGGATACAAGATTAGTATATAACAGTCAATCACATTTCTATGTACCAGCAATGAACATACAGAATTTGAAAGTAAAAGTACAATACCATTACATTAGCATACAATAAATAAAATATCTAGGTATAAATCTAGCAAAATATGTCCAAGATCTGTATGAGGAAAACTACAAAACTCCGATGAACAAAATCAAAGAAGACTAAGTAAGTGGAGAGCTATTTCATGCTTATGGATAGGAATACTCAATATTGTCAAGACATAAGTTCTTCCCAATTTGATCTACAGATTTAATACAATCCTAATCATAATTCCAGGAAGTTATTTTGTAGATACTGACAAAATGATTCTAAAGTGTATATGGAGAGGCAAAAGACACAGAATAGTCAACACAATATTGAAGGAGAAGAACAAATGTAGAAAACTGGCACCACTCAACTTCAAGACTTACTATAATTAAGACAATGTGAAGTTGGTTAAAGAATAGACAAAGAGGCTGGGCACAGTGGCTCACGTCTGTAACACTAGCACTTTGGGAGGCCAAGGCAGGCAGATCACTTGAGGTCAGGAGTTTGAGATCAGCCTGGCCAACATGGTGAAACCCCGTCTCTACTAAAAATACAAAAATTAGCCAGGTGTGGTGGTGGACACCTGTAATCCTAGCTCCTCAGGAGGCTGAGGCAAAAGAATCACTTGAACCTGGGAGGCAGAGGTTGCAGTGAACACAGATCATGCCATTGCATTCCAGCCTGGATGACAAGAGTGAAACTCTGTCCAAATAATAATAATAATAATAATAATAATAATAATAATAATAATAATAATAATAAATAAAAAGAAAAAGAGGTGAATGGAATAGAAAAGAGAATTCAAAAATAATCCCACATAAATTTTTACAAAGGAGCAAAAGTAATACAATGGAGTATAAATACAGTCTTTTCAACAACTGCTTCTAGGGGTGCCAGATTCAACAAACCTGAATACTCATATGCAAAAAAAAAAAAAAAAAAAAAAGAATCTAGAGACAGACCTTGTACTCTTCACAGAATTAACTAAAAGCAGATCATATCTAAATATAAAATTCAAAGCCATAAAATTCCTAGGAGATAACACAGAAGGAAACCTAGAAGAACTTGAAAATGGTAATGACTTTTTAGATACAATACCAAAGGCATGATCCATGTCGGAAATAACTCATATGCTGGACTTCATTAAAATTAAAATCTTTTTGCTCTGCTAAAGGAAATGTTAAGAAAATGAGAAGACATCATACACTGGAAGAAAATATTTGTAAAAGATATATTTGACAAAGAATCATTATCCAAAATACCCAAAAAACTCTTAAAACTCAACAGTGAGAAAAAAAAAAACCCAATTAAAAAAACATGTTAAAGACCATAACAAGCACCTCCCAAAAGAAGATACACAGATGAAAACTATCCTAAAAAAGTCTCTCTTAAAAAGAGTCCAGAACAAAGACAAAACATACATTTGTTGATATGGAACCTAGGGGGCTTGAAGTTTGCAAACTTTCATCTATGGCTTAATCTCCCCACTTATTTTCCTCCACCATCTTTGTAGTAAATTTGGACTATTCTGTATCTACAGAAAATGCCTTGTAATTTCCTCACAGCTTATTCTTATAAAATCCTCTCAGTTTATAATTCCTTCTCTTGACTGTTCTACTTCCTTACTCTACCAGTCCCAGATTTCCTGCCTCCATGATGAAGCCTTTTTTCTTCTAGGACCATGAAACATACAATCTCTATCATCTGCATGGCAAATTGTCACGTATTTGTCCATTGGGTATTCTTTCTGATGCTGCTGTTATTTCCACATGTTCATGTGTCTGTCTCATCCCATTTCATTATTCATTCATGCATTCATTCATTCACCCTACATATACCCATTCTATACTCTGCAACGTTGTGCTTGACACTGAAGATTAGACCACAGAGCAAGACTCCTTTCATCCTTTGTAACTCACCGTAAGTGTACTTCTAATACACACAATCAATCAAGAAGGTTATTATAAACCTTTGTGACCTGAAACCCTCTGAAGGCTTTTTGTATTGATATGGTGGTATGGACTGAACGTTTGTGTCCCCTCAAAATTTATATGCAGAAGCCCTAACTCCAGTGTAATCATATTGGGAAGTGGGGCCTTTGGGAGATAATTAGATTTTGAGGAAGTCATGAAAGTGGGTTCCTAATGATGGGATTAGCTCCCTTATGAGAAGAGAACACAGCAGGCTCTCTCTCAGCCTAAAGAGTGACTGATACACAACTGGTATCCATAAATATTTATTGTTTGGTTACGTATTTTCATTTGCAATAAGTTATAACATATTAACAATATATTCCTACATTTCACAATGTGGATGCTATTGTTGTTGCCACTGGATATCTATGTGGGAACTAATTGAGGACCACATTTACAATGTGCACAAATTGTAAATGTAGGAGTATCTATGTGGGAACTAATTGAGCCACTGAGTGTCTATGTGGGAACTAATTGAGGACATTGTTTACAATGTGTACAAATCATAAATCAATTAGTACACACTGATTTACAAACAAGGAAGAAAAATTATTTGTTTACATTGATACTGCCCAGGTAATTTTTTTCAATTCAAAAGAAACACATAGTTCTGTCATAAAGTAGATTTTCCATCCCTTTTGTTTTCTGAGTTTATTTCAGAAAGCACTTGCAAGAGCTTTGTACAATTCAGCATTTATGAAGGAAAACTTTGTTAGCCTAAAATGTAGCTGTAATTTTTTTTCAAATAATTTCAACACAAAGCATAAACCTCATTTGACTACCTCAATTTTTTCCCCAATGAGTGAATATGGACTTAAACTCATTTTTCATAAAAAGCATTTACCATTGTTTCTTGTAATCACACTCAGTGAGAGTCAAACAATAGTGCCTTCATTTGAAATAGACTTTTACTATAAGGTTGAAATTGACTTTCAATTCTTTTTAAATGGCCCCAAAATAACACATAGCATAGTGGCCATCTTTGAGGTGAGAATTATCTGTCTTATTGAGAGACTGGGCTGTGTTTCACAGAAATATTCTTATGACCTACTAGTGTGTTTGAGTCCATTGTTCTGAAAGCACAGGATAAGAATTGTAATGATAATGATGAAAATATATGAAGACATTGAAAACTGAGGTTCTCATTGTTATAGCATGTTGGTTATCTTTATCTCATTCAACAGCATATTTTAAAATGTCACACTGATTTCCAAACAAGGAAGAAAAATTTAAAGAGTTCAGGCAATGCATGCTAGTTAAACTTACTGTGATAATACATTCGTAGACATTGAAAATATTGGACAAAGAATGAAAAAACAGAGAAGAAAAGCATGCCTAAAGATAGTGCTTGGCCAGTATACATCTTAGGGCAGAATTCAATGACTCGGGTTGAAAAATAAAAACCTATCTAGATCTTTTTTGTTTCTTCTTCCCTCTCTGATTGATCAAAATATAACAAGGCAGAAATGAGGGAAGATGCAAACATTTAGTGGCCAATCAGGAAATATACCTTGGGGCATATACAGTGAGTCCAAAGATTAGTGGCCCAGAATAATAGAAAAAGAAGAGATGCGGTAGTACAAGAAGGACATGTATCATCATTCATCTCTGCTACATATCTCTGTTTATTCTGCAAGTAATGGGTGCAAAAGAAGAAAACTGTGCAGGAATTAAAGTGGCAGCTCTACAGAGTCACTGAAAGCTCAATGTCCAGAGTTGGATAGAAGTGGGTTCCTAGCCCTGCCTCAGTATTACTTGTGTCCATGATCATGTCACTTACGTCTTCTACACTCCAGTTGTTTTGCCCGTAAAATGGGGATAATTATGGTCCCTAAATCATAGACACTGGAGATATTAAATGAGATAACGCAGAGGAAGAGGATTGAGTAAACATCTGGCATTTACTAAGCCTCTAGCAGAGCCTAGCCACAAGGTTTCTACCAGTCCCAGATTACCTGCCTCTATGATGGAGTCTTTTCTCTTCTAGGACCATGAAACATATAATCTCTATCAAATGCATGGCAAATTGTCACGTATTTGTCCATTGGGTATTCTTTCTGATGCTGCTGTTGTTATTTTCACATGTTCATGTGTCTGTCTCGTCCCCCTTCATTATTCATTCATGCATTCATTCATTCACCCTATATACACCCATTATTTTTAATTAAAAAATATTTTTATTCATATTAAATTAAATTAAATTAAAAATATTTTTAATTAAAAATACATAAGGAATTTTAACCATTCTTTGGTAAGTTTGGTTATCCAAACTTTTTTCTATAATAAGCCCTTTTATAACACTGGAGGACTGGAGACATGTATCCTCAGTCACACTGTGTTTGACTCAGCTGTAGAGAACTGTTTTGCCCAAGGATTGATTGTGGTAGAAATCCCTGATTTTTCTGGGCCATTAAAGACGATATTGGGCTGGACGCGGTGGCTCAAGCCTGTAATCCCAGCACTTTGGGAGGCCGAGATGGGCGGATCACGAGGTCAGGAGATCGAGACCATCCTGGCTAACACTGTGAAACCCCGTCTCTACTAAAAAATACAAAAAACTAGCCGGGCGACGTGGCGGGCGCCTGTAGTCCCAGCTACTTGGGAGGCCGAGGCAGGAGAATGGCGTAAACCCGGGAGGTGGAGCTTGCAGTGAGCTGAGATCCGGCCACTGCACTCCAGCCCCGGCCACAGAGCAAGACTCCGTCTCAAAAAAAAAAAAAAAAAAAAAAAAAAAAAAAAAAAAAAAAGATGATATTGTTTGACTGTGTCCCCATCCAAATCTCTTCTTGAACTGTAGCTCCCATAATTCTTATGTGTCATGGGAGAGACCCAGTGGAAGGCAATTGAATCATGATAGTGAATAAGTCTCATGAGAGCTGATGATTTTATAAAGGGGAATTCCCCTGCACATGCTCTCTTGCCTGCCGCCATGTAAGACATTCCTTTGCTCTTCCTTCATCTACCAGCATGATTGTGAGGCCTCCCCCGGCATGTGGAACTGAGCCCATTAAACCTCTTTTCTTTATAAATTACCCAGTTTTGGGTATGTTATTATTAGCAGTGAGAGAACAGAATTATACACAAGATAACTCTGACCCCTCAGAACTCCCTGAGGGGTTGATTAAGACTTTGTGGGTCTAGAAATACCAGACCTTTTCCTCTGAGCAATTGTACTTCTGTTGTTCCTCTTTCAGTGATGTTAATCTCTAATCCTGAATGCTGAACTTCTAGAGAACCTAATCTGGTTTGTTTGCGTCAACTACTCAAATTGTCTTCAGGGAGTTAATGCTTTCTTTCTTTCTCATGAAATTACACGGCTTACGTTTTCTGCTGCTGGAGAACCCTCAGCCATGGATCCTCAGGCCAAGGATGGAAGGAGAAATTCCCCGACAGTCTATTCTAGGATCACGTGGAAAAGACTGTCCTAGAATTCTCTGATGTGGACCGGAGACCACATCAGAGAAGAAGGGTAGTTGGGGACCTAAGTCCTGGGGAGGGGAATAGTAGGAATTGGGGCCTGATTACTGATCTGGGCCTGCTCTTTTTAAGCAAAGTGCATTTACGGGATAGAGGAGAGGGGGGGTTATTCATCATGATATTAGTTATAGATTCTAGAGACCTAGAGACATAAGCAGAAAATAAAAACTACATGTGTATGTTTAACCTAGAAAAATGAGTAATTACTAATTAATTTATATGCATCATTTTTCGTTTCATTCATTTATTGTTTTAGTCACTCAATACAATTTAACTGAGAAATTATACAACACAAGACACTGTGCTAGACTGTATGGGGTGAAGCGTCGACTAAAACCTGTCCCTTGTCATAAAAGAAACCTCACATTTTTACCTCATTATCTTGCATAACAACATAAACATATTTGATTATACACATACACATACCAGATACATTTTGTTTGTCCTAACCAATTCTGTCACTACCTTGATCTAAAAAGATTGGAGATGTGTGTCACAGAAAACGATAAAAATTTTGTTTCATTATTTTATAGTTATATCGCAGAAGTTCCAGTTTCTTGGTGTTCTTTTCTGGTAGCAGAGGTACCTGCTTAAACTTTTACAATAAAGAATGAAAGCACTGGCTACATGCATTCCCAGAGGCTTTGAATAACCACTGTGGCAACTGGTTTGCCCACAAAATTGAGCTGATTTCTAACAGGATTAAAAAATTAATTAAATGCATAATATACATTAGCTGAATAATAGACAGTGTAGGGAAGATTTTTCAGTAGATAATATCTTGTGGTTAACCCAGAATTTTTTCTCTACACAAAATTAGGGGCATAAATTACTATTTTATTTTTAGAGAAACTGGGCATCAGACTGGATGTTACAAAACAGCTTCAATAAGACATAGAAGGCCATTGCATTCCTCAATTAAAGGGAATGTTTGTTGCAAAGACAATTATCCTTTTCACAAACACCTGTGCTTCCTTTTCAAGTGCAGAGTAATACTAGGCAGTGGCTGCCCAGCCAAGAATATTACCTGCTCCTGTTGCAATATAAAGGAGTCATGTGACTGATTTCAGCCAATAGAATGCTCATAAGCAAAAACAGTTAAGAAGCGTGGGGACCCTTTCCAACCTCTCTCCCTCCAAATGCAAGCATCTAGCTAAGTACTCGGAGTCCAGAAGAGATTGCTGAAGCAATAGCTGGGAAGAGACCCACTCCTTAAAGAATTGTTTGAAAGAAAACTGCTCACTAATCAGAAACTCCTGTTTAGATTTTACAAGCATGAGATGTCTTCTTCTATTTGTATATTTATTTGTTACAGCAGCAAGCATTACCTTAAACTATATTGAAAGCTTGTGGTTGAATGTGAAAATGTTGTACAGAAAGAGAGGGAAACATATGTTAATGACAAATTGGGTCCAAGAGAACAAGCCTGTTATAAGATATGCATGTCTTTTAAATGATTGAATAGAATTCATTATAACATTTTATTCCCAGTAGGACAAATTAGATTTCTAAAAGAATAGCAGCACTTGTGGCAAGATCTTATGTTGTAAGGAGAGTGAATGAATGAATAGAAACTGCTCAACCTCCATTCTCTTAAAGATTAACATTTATAATTTATAATTTGCCTTTTAACTTGTGCAACAGTATTAACACATGTCCGTCTGAAAATATATTCAGAGCTTTAAATACATACTATAGGGTTTTGTCAAGAATTATTAAAGGAGATAGGATCACATTTATTCAATATGATAAATAATTCTAGACCCTCCCATTTGGAGAAGAAAAGACAGAAAAAGAGTTTACTGACTTACAATATGCATCCATAATTTTTCTTTTTTATAACACAATAATAATAATACAACAAACACTATAATCCTATATATGCAAAAGTGCTTAGTTCTGGGTCAGGCAAATTGAAAGCAAGGTGGTGAGCCAGGCTCAGCACCATATTGATGAGAATCATACCTCAATAGAGGGAAAAGCAACTAGAGAGGGGTTTAGATGATCTTATATAACAGAGGTTTTTAATCATGCTGGAACCCTGCCTACCTCTAAATTATTACATGGGAGAAAAAGACGTTTACTTTAAAAATTCAATTGTATTTTAGGACCTTTCTGTAACAACAGCGTAATCTATGCCTAAATGTTATATGGCCCAAATTGTGCCCCTTGAAATTTCCTATGTTGAAGCCTTATTTCCCAGTATCGCAGAATGTGACTGTATGTGGAAATGGGTCTTTAAGAAATGTAATTACATTAAAATAGAGTCTTCAGGGTAAGCCCTAATCTAATGACTTGTGTCCTAATAAGAAAAGGAGATTAGAACAAAAACAACACATACAGAGGGACAACCAAGTGAAGGCACAGCAGGCAGACAGCCGTCTACAAGCCAAAGAGAGAGGCCTCAGAAGAAATCTATCCTGTTCACATCTTGATCTTGACTTTCAGCCTCTACAATTGTGAGAAAATAAATTGCTGTTGTTTAAGCCACCCAATCTGTGGTACGTTGTTATGGCAGCCCTAGAAAGTGAATACAAATAATACATAATTCAAGCATTCATTCCTTCAACCTTTACTTAGCACTAATTTTGTCATATGTCCTGTGCTAATGGATGCAGATGACAAGGTAAATTAAATCCTCCTATGTCCTCAAGCAAATCACAGACAAATGGATAAGAAATCTCTCCTTCCATTATACAGTGGCTCCTTATTATGGAATCTTGTTATTTAAATAAAATATATTCCATCAGTGATAGGTTAAATTGGTGTTCTCCCAGATTCACATGCTGAAGTCCTAGCCTCTAGTCTTTCAGATTGTGACTGTATTTGGAAATTTTGTGACTGTGGATGTAATTAGTTAGGATGAGGTCAGATTGGATTAGGAGACCACCCTAACCCATATGACTGGTGTATTAGCCAAGGTTCTCCAGAGAAACAGAACCAACTGTGTGTGTGTGTGTGTGTCCCACAGAGAGAGATTATTATAAGAAACTGGCATACAATTATGTAGTCAAACAAATTCCAAGATCTGCAATGTGAGTCTGCAAGCAGGAGAGCCAGGAGAGCTGGTGCTGTAGTTCCTGTTTGACCCTGAAGCCCTGAGAATCGACAGAGCCAATCTTTCAGCTTCAGTCTGAAGGCCAGCAGGTGCCAGACACAGGAAGAGCTGGTGTTTCAGTTTGAATCTGACAGCAAGAAAAATTCCCCTTTACTTGAGGGAGGGTCAGACTTTTTGTTCTATTTAGGTCTTCAACAAATTGGAGGAAGCCTGCCCACATTAGGGAGGATGATCTGTTTTGCTCAGCTACTGATTCAAATGTTAATCTTATGAAACATTCTAACAGACACACTCAGAATAATGTTTGATCAAATATCTGGGCACCCCATGGCCCAGTCAAGTTAACACATAAAATTAATCATCACAACTGGTGTTCTTATAAAAAGGGGAAATTTGGACAACGAAAAAGACAAGCATATAGGGAAGATGGGAGAATGTCTTTTACCATGAACATATCAGGCTACCAGATGCTAGGGAGAGGCAGGAACAGATTCACCCTTACAGCCCTCAGAAGGAACTGACTCTGCTGACACCTTGATTTTGAGCTCCCAGAACTGTAAGACAATAAACGTCTGTTGTTAAAGCCACCAAGTTTGTGTAACTTTGTTATGGTTAGCTTTAATAGATTACATCATCTATTCTACACTAAAATTAAATATTTTAAATTCTGGAATCAGTAAACAAACCCTGCTACTTGCCATTTGGAGTTAGGGGAGTAAGCCATGTCAGTCCTTCACAGTTTCTTTTCTTGATATCTGTCTATCAGCAATTCACTGATGTACCTACTGTTCTTTCAACCAACACGTATTAAGTGTCTTCATCCATATCTCTTGTATTGTGTTATAAAGATTATGATAAATGCCACTGAGCAGAGGATGCTAATCACAGAGATAAATGTAATGTGATTCTTTTTTTTTTTTTTTTTTTGAGACGGAGTCTTGCTCTGTCACCCAGGCTGGAGTGCAGTGGCCGGATCTCAGCTCACTGCAAGCTCCACCTCCCGGGTTCACGCCATTCTCCTGCCTCAGCCTCCTGAGTAGCTGGGACTACAGGTGCCTGCCACCTCGCCCGCCTAGTTTTTTTGTATTTTTTAGTAGAGACGGGGTTTCACCGTGTTAGCCAGGATGGTCTTGATCTCCTGACCTCGTGATCCGCCCGTCTCGGCCTCCCAAAGTGCTGGGATTACAGGCTTGAGCCACCGCGCCCGGCCATGTAATGTGATTCTTGGGGATATGTCAAACAATGAACTGAGACTGATTTATCTTTATGAATTCAAGTTGCTTATATCATACCAGTCTAAAGAAAATAAATTCCAAAAATATTATCACCTTTAAATCAACATTGAGATACAAAAGTATCAAAGAGACACCAGATAGACTCTGTTAACTTTTATCAAAAAATGATGTAGATATCAGTGGGAAAAAAAATAGAAGATTCTTAGAAGATGGTTATTTTAGAGATTTGGGGGGAAGTAAAGAGAAGAGAGAATGAAAAAATATTCTTAAATGACTCTCAAGTTTATATTAATAATATGAAATATTTTTAATTATCTCACAAACTGAAAACTTGCATCTGAGTGTCCACGTCAAGGAAACAATTTTGTGTTTAAACCTCTGCAGATCCAAAGATTCATATGAACATCTCAATGTTAGAAAACTGTCATTGAAAGGATTTTGAAAATAATTAATTCTTAAGCTGCATAATTTTTCACTTTTCATTTCACAGTTTGTCACTAAGATAGTAATTATTTTTTCTTCTCTTGCTAATCCAACAATTTCATACTGACAGCCTTTCATTGGGAAATTTACTATCACATTACTGCTTTACACTTTATTTTATTTATTTATTTATTTATTTTTGAGACGGAGTCTCGCTCTGCCGCCCAGGCTGGAGTGCAGTGGCCAGATCTCAGCTCACTGCAAGCTCCGCCTCCCGGGTTCACGCCATTCTCCTGCCTCAGCCTCCCGAGTAGCTGCGACTACAGGCGCCCGCCACGTCGTCTGGCTAGTTTTTTGTATTTTTAGTACAGACGGGGTTTCACCATGTTAGCCAGGATGGTCTCGATCTCCTGACCTCGTGATCCGCCCGTCTCGGCCTCCCAAAGTGCTGGGATTACAGGCTTGAGCCACCGCGCCCGGCCTGCTTTACACTTTAAATACAAATATTTTCAAGATGAAATTAGATACATTGGCAAGAAATATGGTCTTTAGTTAATGATTTATGTTTCTGTTTGGGAAAAAGAAATGTCTCTTACATATATCATACAGACAAGTGGCTTTCAAACATTTTGTTGAAGTGTTCAAAGGGAATGTTTTATGATTATTGCTCAATAAAAATAGTGTGTTGGAATTGTTACTCCCATTAGCTCACAGGAAAAAAAAAGAAAATGCTGCAATAGTATGTCATAGAAATTAATAATATGTACATTGGAATTTGGTACACCAAACTATAAGTCCTGGATTTTATTTTACGAATTCTGTGGTTTAGGTAAGTGCTTTACCACCCACGCTATAGCTATCTTAGCTATAAAATAGGATCATTGGCGTATACACCTCTGAAGGTGTTTGGAAAGACTGAACAGGAAAATTCATGGAAATAACTTAGATAAAAGGGAACTTAAATAAGTGCTCAATAATTGTTAGTTGAGGCTGTTATAATCATTACTTACTGAGTGCTATTCAAGTGCCAGGTATTGGGCTATGGAGTAAAGACATAAAAATGAGGAATTATCACGCCTGTAATCCCAGCACTTTGGGAGGCCGAGGCGGGCAGATCACGAGGTCAGGAGATCGAGACCATCCTGGCTAACATAGTGAAACCCCATCTCTACTAAAAATACAAAAAATTAACCGGGCGTGATGGCGGGCGCCTGTAGTTCCAGCTACTCGGGAGGCTGAGGCAGGAGAATGGCGTGAACCCGGGAGGCGGAGCTTGCAGTGAGCTGAGGTCCGGCCACTGCACTCCAGCCTGAGAGACAGAGCAAGACTCCGTCTCAAAAAAAAAAAAAAAAAAAAAAAGAGGAATGCACACATCTCTGGGACCTCACTAAATGTACTGTGGAATTTAAAAATGAGGGTATATGTGAAATCACTTTGAAAAATAAAAAAACTCTATATAAATACAAGAAAAATCTCTCAAGACAGATAGTAGCCAATGCACTATTTAATAACAAAACGTAGGTCAGCTTCTTACTTTGGAATGTTGTAGTTTTAATTTAAATTATTGCCAATATTTAATCTTAAATACACTGAACACCTACTCATTAATTGATGAACTCAATTATGCTATCACTTATGCATTCTCCAAACAGTACAAGTGTCTACTCTGTCATGGGAACTCCCCAGCCATTCTGGCAGCCCAATGTTTTGTTTCTCAAGCACGTAGTCACACCTTTCTTCCCCTTTAATGTCAGCTTCTTTCTTCTTCTTGGTTGACTTTCTAGGGTGTTCTATGACAGGCTCTGAGCAGTTTGTGGTGAACTTACAAATGTCTTAAAATAATCGAGTGTCCCTACACTACCAAAGCGTTAAATCTAATCGAAGAGGCCACCATGAAAATAAGTATCTGGCATAGCCTTGGCTGGGCTTGGGAAAGCAACAATTTGAGAACCTAGATGTTGGCAGATGGCTGTATTTAGATCTACTGGAATTGCATTTAAAGATTTCATATGCATGACAAAGCCCATCTACTCCTACAATTGGTTTGATTTACAGCCCAAGATAATGGTGCTTCTAGTATCTCAAATACTAAAAAAAAGTATTTAATTGCTTTAATTCACTATTAATCGATTATTATAATGTACTGCTAAAGGACAATTCTTTCCAAGTTCTACAAGCATAAATAGCATGACCATATTATCCTTCCAACTTGCTGACTGTACAATATTGTGGGAATATAAACTACAATATAATCCAGTGGTTTAATAGCTGTTACTACAGTGAAAGAAAAATATTTAGGAGGTCATTATATCATAGATTGGTATCATTTGTCATAATATATATAACTCAATTTTATTTTAAAAAATAGTAAAAGCAAATATCACATGAATTAAGAATGTATTTTATAGTTTACGATTTATTTTCAAAATGTGAATGTTAATTAGATCTTCCCATCATGACCCCAGAAGAATAATGATTTATTTTAATATTTGTGATTTTAGGATTTAGATATTACCTACTTACCAAGATACTCACTTGTAAAGTATGTTTTAAGACTATAGAGGCAAAATAGTAAAGCATAGAAAACACATTGAAAGTTCATATTAATAGCCCGTCCTAGTTTTTATACACCCTACGGTAATAAAACAAAACAAAACAAACAAAAAAAAAAACCTCCATCGCTTGCCTTAGTTCTCATTCATGTGGTTTGTCTATAGGATCAACAACACTGGTGGGAAATTTTACAGTATTCGTCTTATTGTGGGCAGCTCTGATGGTTCCAAGGTTCTTTCCTGTGCTGAACAGGAACCTATTTACTTGTGGCTTCCATTCAGTTTCAGTATTCCTTTTAGTGCTGAGGAAAATAATTCTCAGAAGAAGGCCAAGAAACATAGTCAAATAGAGGCGCCCACCAATTCTTTCTCTTCTGCAGGAACACTACATTGAAAAACTGTGTACACACACAAAAGCACCTTAAGAATCAAAAATCAGGTGAGTGATCACAGTAGCTGGTTTTTACATCATACTGAGGAAAGAGGCACTGAACAGGGTAGAAAAGACAGTCTTCAATCACCTACACTACCTCTCCCCCATCCCCTGGCAAGTACTGCCATGTGGCACTGAGAGAATGTCTGCACTTGGGGAAGGGAGAATGCAGTGATTGTGAGACTTAGCACTGGAACTCAGTGCTGTCCTGTCACAGTAAAAAGTAACATGGGGTGGAAGTTAGCCTCCATCCACAGAGGGAGCGTTTAGACCAACCCTAGCCAGAGGCACATTGCCCATCCTAGTTGTCAGAATATGAGTTTCAGCAAGCCCTGCCACCATGGGCAAAAGGACTCTGGGGTCCTACATCAAGTTGAAAGGCAGTCTAGGCCACCAGGGCTGCAATCCCTGGCAAGTCCTGGTCCTGTGCTGTGCTGGGCTCAAAGGGGCCAGGGGACTTGGAGTACATGTGACCTGGTGAGATACCAGCCGGGATGGATGAGGGATGTTTGCACCAACCCTCCTCAACCCTAGGCAGTATAGCTCACAGCTCCAAAAGAGACTCATTCCTTCTGCTTGAGGAGAGGAGAAGGGAGAACAAAAAGAACCGTGTCTTGCAACTTGGATACCAGCTCAGCCACAGTAGGATAGGGCACCAGGCAGAGTCCTGAGTCCCCCATTCAGGCCTTAGCTCTCAGATGACATTTCGAGACACACATTGGGCCAGAGGATAACCTGCTGCATTGAAGGGAAAAACCAAGTCCTGGCAGGATTCATTATCTTCTCATCAAAGAGCCTTGGGCCCTGAATAATCAGCAGTGGTAGCTAGGTAATACTTGCTTCTGATCTTGGGTGAGACTCAGAGGTGTGCTGACTTCAGGTAAGACCCAGCACATTCCTAGCTGTGGTGACTATGGGGAGAGTCTCCTTCTGCCTCAGGATGGGAGAGGAAAGAGTAAAGGGGATTTTGTCTTGCAGTTTAGGTAGCAGCTCAGTTACAGTGAGATAGAGCGCCAGGCAGGCCCGAGGGTTCCTGATTCCAGGCCTTGGCTCCGGGACAGCATCTCTGGGCCTGCCTGACATTAGGAGGAACTCATCACACTTAGGAGGAACTCATTCTCTTAGGAGGAACTCCTCACACTAAAAGGAAGAACATAAGCCTGGATGACTTTGCTACCTGCTGAGTGTGGAGCCCTTGGTCCATGAGTGAAAATAGGCAGTAGCCAGGCAGTGGTCACTGCAGACCTTAGGTGAGACCCAGTGCTGTGCTGGCTCTGGGTTTAACCCAGTGCAGTCCGAGTGGTGGTGGCCATAGGGGTGCTTGCATCACCCCTCTCCCAGATCCAGGAAGCTCAGCACAGAGACCCTGTTTGTTTGGAGGGAATGTGGTTCTGAGTCATTTAGGGGAATATTGTCTGAACATAGTCGGCTTTGAAGTTTCTCAGTCTTTTTCATGGTGTGTCCCATCAGCATAAATATTATCAAGCTTCATTTCCTATAATTTTCATTATGCTGCCCAAATGAAAATATTCTGTTGCAAATTACTAAAATTTAAAATTTTGCATTAAAATATAAATTATTTGTTAAATTATTTAAAATATGATTGGTTATTCTACATACAGAAACGTCTTTGGATATCTCAGTATGTTCTCATCTTCGCCCTGTCCTTTCACTATTCTTCCAGTGACTCATGCCAAGAACTGATCACAATGCTCCAAGGGTGGTCTGACCAGCAGGGAACTGAGCAGAACTGAACATGGCTTCCTGTTTCCTGTACCCAATTTCTTTCTCTTTTTCTGGTACCACTCATGTCCACATCACAATCGTCTTTTGCCTGGACAACCTCAACAGGCTCTGAAGTGGTCATCCTGCTTCCCCCATGAATCCTGAGTATTTACCTTCCACTTAGTAGCTAAAGGGCTCTTTTGAACTTACAAAGTTTATCAAGTCATCACCTCCTCAAAACATTCTATATTATTCCCATAATAATGAGCATGAAATCCAACTCCATTCCCTGTGTTGTCTACATAATCTCACTTCCCTCAGTCTCCCCTTATTCCATTCTCCCTTCACTCATGAATCTCCAGCCAAAATTGCCTTCTTCTTATGTCTCAATGATTAGGTCAATCAAGCACCACACAGTAGGGTGTGTGCACTGACTGTCTTTGTGTGGAATTCCTTCTCTCTCGCTGCATATTTACGTGGCTGCCCTCTTCTTGTCATTCAGGTTTTAGTTGATATGCCTCCTCTTCAGTGAGCCCTTTCATGGCCTCCAAATAGTTAGTAAGTAGCTTCTCTCATCACTTTTTATCATGTCACCCTAAATGTCATAATAATACTTGCCACCATAAAATATTCTTATTTATTTGTTTGTTGTGTAGTTGTCTAATGAGATAAGACCCACAATAGCAGTAATCTTAATAATTTTATTTAGAATAATGTTTGGATTACAAATATTGTTGAGTGAATGAATGCATGCATGCATGACCACAGTATAGATGTATTATTGTATATAAAGGTATTAAGATCAATGAGTTTGAGCCTGGTCTTGAATTGCTGATCTACATTTACTATGGTGAGTCTAAACACGTTACTTAACCTTTCTGTGTCTGAGGTAATACATCTAAAAAATGGGCAGATAAAAATATTACTTTCTTCTCAAGGTTATTGTAAGGATTAAATAAATAAATTGCTCTTTGTAAAATGCATAGATAACTACTATATAAATGCAGCAATTAATAGTAACACAGACAAACTTTTAGAATTTTGGCAGCCACACTGTTGACTCATATTACACCTAAAGCACAATGTAAATTCTCTATGGTTTTTTTTTTTTTTTTAACGTGGCTGCTTTGAAGTCTCACCTCTATTTTTTTGTGCTTACACAGCTGCCTTTTAGAAGCCAACTACAGGATTTTATATTGGTCAGCTTTATTTGGTTTCATTCAGCACATCACTCCAATCTGTTGACAATGCTGAAGGTTTTGAGTTATTGATTAAATGTCATCTTGGATATTTGAAACCAGGACTTCAATCTAAAAATCTAAGCTACTCAACTCAAGTGACCTCAGTCTAGAGGACTCTGAGGATTCATGGGCTCAGTGTGTTGGTCTTCTAGCAGTTTCCTTTCACTTGCCCAGAGCAGAGGCCCGTGAAGGCTGGCCCTAGGTCTGTAAAACACATACCAGAAGTGGGAGAGGACATAGGTTAAAAGCAGATTGACAGAGGAAGACAAAAGAAACCATAAGGATACCTCAGCTGACAATGACCAAGCTTATGGGAAGAAGATGCAGAAAAATAGAAACTTAGATGTAGAGCAAATCTTATTTTTTCACTTTTAATTTTGAAATAATGATAGATTCATAGGAAATTGCATAGTTAGTACAAAGAGGTTCTAAGTACCCTTCACCCATTTCCATCTTACATAGTACTTAACACCAAAGCACGACTTTGACATTGGTATAATGTGGGTATGTAGTTCTGTGTCATATTAGCAAACATGTAGATTTGTGTAATCACCACTATAATTAAGATGCAAAAATATTCTATCACCACAAAGATCTCTCCCACACTTTCCTTTTACAATCACATACCAAAACTCTCATTGTTCCTGACTCTGGGCCATCACTAACCTCGGATCCAACTCAATAATTTTATCACCGAGAGACTACTATATAAATGGAATCATACCAGATGTGACCTTTCAAGATTGGTGTTTTCCCTCAATATAATGCCCTCATGATCTATCCTAGCTGTTGTGTGTATCGATAGTTTGCTCATTTTTATGGTTGAGTAGAATTCCATGCTGTGGATGTACCACAGTTTGTTTAACCACTCACCCATTGAGGCACATTTTGGTCTTGTTTTTGGCAATGAAAAATAAACTGCTATGAACAATCACGTGCAGGTTGTTGTGTATCCAGGTTTTCATTTCTCTGGGATAAATGCACAGAGTACCGTTGCTGGTTTAACCAGTTTTTTCAGTGGTGTACTGGCTTGTATTTCCATTGTCACAAGTTTTTACTTTAGCTGTTCTAACAGGTATGTAGTGATAACTCATTGTCATCTTAATTTGTATTTCCCTAATGTCTGGCAGTGTTGATTAGCTTTTCATGGGCTCATTGGACACCCATATTTTTTTATGATGAAATATGTCTTTGTATATTTTTCTTGTTTTCTGTCTGAATTGTCTGTTTTTATTGTTGAGTTTGAGGGTTTTTTTTGTTTGTTTGTTTGGTTTTTTTTTTTTTTTTTTTGAGACAGAGTCTTGCTCTGTCACCCAGACTGGAGTGCAGTGGCACAATCTCGGCTCACTGCAGGCTCCACCTCCCGGGTTCAAGCAATTTTCCTGCCTCAGCCTCCTGAGTAGCTGGGACTACAGGTGCCCGCCACCACACCCGGTTAATTTTTTGTATTTTTAGTAGAGATGGGGTTTCACCATGTTAGCCAGGATGGTCTTGATCTTCTGACCTCGTGATCTGCCCACCTCGGCCGCCCAACGTGCTGGGATTACAGGTGTGAGCCACCATGCCTGGCTTGAGTTTTGGGTTTTTAAATACATTCTAGATACAAGTTCTTTGTTAGATATGCAGTTTATCCATATCTTCTCCCAGTCTGTTGCTTGTCTTTTTATCTTCTCAACAGGGATTTCAAAGAGCAAAGGTTGTTTAATTTGGTGAAATCTCATTTGCTTATTTTTCTTGTACAGATCATGTCTAAGAACTCACCCAGTCCTAGGTCCTGAAAATTTTCTCCTATGTGACCTGCTACTACAAGTTTCATAGCATTATGTTTTACATTTAAATCAATTGTTCATTTCAAGTTATTTTTTGTAGAAAGGGTGAAGTTACGATTGAGGTCCATTTTGTTTGTTTGTTTACCTAGTGTCTGATTTCTCACACACATTTTGAAAAGACTATTCTTCCTCCATTAAATTGTTATTGTTTCTGAACTTTTGACCAAAGGTGGTTGGGCAAATTTGAGCATCTTTTTGGGTTCTTTGTTCTGTTTCTTTGATCTGTCTTTCTGCCATACCACACAGGACTGTTGCTATATACTAAGTTTTGAAGTCATGTAGATTAACTCTACCTACTTTATTATTTTGCAAAGTAGTTTTAGTTATTGTAGTTTCTTTAGCTGTCTATACAATTTTTAGAATAATTTTGTCTATGTGTGTAGATATCTGTTGGGATTTTAATATAAATTATGTTAAGCCTGTATATCAATTTGGGTAGACCTGACATGTTTGTGTTGATATATACATACATATACATTCCACACATTTAGCTCTTAGTAAAATAAACTGGTAAAAGTATGTGTACCCTATCTTCCTGGAAGTGGAATCTAGAAGTTATAGAACAAAATGGTACTTTTTTTTTCAATGTGTGTTTCTCTCTCCTACTATATTAGGTCTTTGTAAAAGGCTGGTATTAGCCCCATTGTAACAGTGAAAAAGTAGGACAAAGAAGTTGAGTGTCTTGTTCAATTATTTCTGGTCTGTTTGTGTAAGGAGGTAATCTTTATAGGAGATTGGATTTTTGAAGGTTAGCTCTCATCATATGAACACAATAAGTCATTAAACCATTAAAAAATCATATAATACCTGGCCTATACTGGATCATGGTGAAAGTGAGAAAACACGCTAAGTTTACTTCCACTGTGTTTCTCAATATTTCGTGAAAATAAGCCAACTAGAGACAGTTTTCTGAGTTTTGGCAGGAAATTTAAGAGTTTTGGTTCTTCTAATATCTGGCTATTTGTCTTAGAATTGTGCATCTTTTCTGGGTGTCAGTTCCCAACTCTGGGAAACATTGGTAATAGTGTCTGCTATGCCTATTTCTCATGATTATTGTAAGGATCAAATGAGTTAGCATATATGCAAATATTTTATAAAATGTTAAGCTATTTATAAATGTAAAATGTTCTTGTCATTGGCATCATTATTACTCAAATAGTTATGAGTGTTCTCCTTACACAGCAACACAGAAATCAATAGAATGACAAAAATGTTTAAGCAGAGAAATATGAGCAATCACAAAAGTAAGCAATGCAAATGCAATACATTCAATAAATTTAAAAGATTATCTGCAAGGCCACTGTATTACATGCACAGGAATGTGATGAAGAATTGTATGTAATTACATAAAACAAGAAAATTAGTTATGGGATTTCTTTCTATGGAAATTTAAAATTTTGATTCCTTATCCAACATGTTTCAGATATAAGACATGAAGACAGAAGAAGAGAAAGAGTCAATTTGATTTCCCATTTCATCCCAACATGGGACATGGATTCCTATCAGGCCTGTCTCCTAAATATACTTCATTCTTATTGTCCCTCAATTTTCCCTCATTCCCCACTACCTATTTTTCAGAATCTTATCAATATCCTCATCTCCCACATGAATATTCTCTGACAATTCCAGCCCACTCTGCTCTCTCATCCTTTCCTGAAATGTTATTGCTCTTATAGCCTGTGCCACAAAATTAGGCATTTAATTTCATATTGTCTTGTTTTGTTTTCTAATTATGCCATGGATATATTCTTTTCCATGCTACATTGTGACTTCTTGGCAAGGAACCAATTTTCATGCTTTTCTGTGCCTCTTTTCAGCATTTAGAAAATATGGACATATAATTCCACTCAATAAGAATTGTTAATTGACTAAACAACTTTCCTAGGTTCATTATAACTCTTTACTTCTATGATATTAAAGTACAGAGCACAAAATGACCAACAATTTCTATGTTAATTGTCTGAAATGATGAAATCATTCCACACCCCTGGCAGCTATGGAGAAACGTTGTTGATGGTGTGAGCAGTAGTTTTGCGTGCAAGGGCCATCCAACCTAAACAGCTCCCATACACTTTGAGTTTTGGACTGATTCATCAGTTATCTACTGAGTAGATTGCTTAAAAAGAAGTGTTGGGGGCCAGGTGCGGTGGCTAATGCTTGTAATCCCAGCAATTTAGGAGGCCAAGGCGGGCGGATTGCCTAAGGTCAGGAGTTCGAGACCAGTCTGGCAAACATGGTGAAATCCTGTCTCTACTAAAATACAAAAAAATTAGCTGGGCGTGATGGCATGCACTTGTCATCCAAGCTACTTGGGAGGCTGAAGCAGGGGAATTGTTTGAACCAGGAAGGTGGAGGTTGCAGTGACAGCGAGCCGAGATTTTTGCACTCCAACCTGGGTGACAGAATAAGACTCTGTCTCAAAAATAAAATAAAATAAAATAAATAAAAATTTAAAAAAGTATTGAGGTTTTATTGTTCCATTTATTTGTGTTGTCATGAAACAGTTGGTATCCATTGACTCAAAGTAAATCAAGTTGATCTAAAGGGATAATTTATGATTCTTGGAAAATTCTATAATGTTCACTCATTTCATTTTAAGAAAAAGTAAAAGTAAAAATCTTTGAAGAAGTTACTACTCAGACTATAAAAATCATGTAGTCTTGCCTTATCATTCTAGTCTCAAGGTTCTAGAAGTTAAATAAAAATGGCTTATTATATTGGTCTTTTTACTAACTCATAAGAAGTTCCAAACATGTAGTTTTTACTCCTTTACCTGCTAGTATTTAGATAGGCACCTCGAAACCGATATTCACATGTTTCATAATCATAGTGCCCTAGTTAAACTCCAGATTTGTTAGTTACTGGCCATGTGACTGAGTAAATCATGTAATTTCTAAGAGCCTTAGTTTTCTTTCAGATGAAATAGGCAAAGCCATATCTACTTCTCAGTGTTCTTGCAAGAATTAATTAGTTCATATAATAAATGTGCTCATCACTATTCAAAAAACACATAAAAGCATAAAAAGTACATTGCTATTTATCTGGGAATAATCCTTTTTATCATAATGTAAAAATTGTTATTTCAATTATTATAAAACTCGTCTTTTTGAGTAGGGCATACATTATTGTTTAAAATGTAATAAAATTGGTGAAGTTTTAGAACTAAAGCAAGATGTCATAGTAGCATAAAAGAGGGTACTTAACAAGACCTGGATTCTAGAAAGTATACCTAAATTAGAAGATTTTTCATATGAATTTTAGAGATTTTAAGGAAGTCATTATCAGGGCTTCTGGAGATAAGGTGGCTTGGGTACATTTATATTTTAGACATATCTAGCAGGAGGGAACATGGTTAAGCAGAGCGTGATGACATAAGGAAACCACTGAAAGTTATTTGAGTAAAATGATCACACATATTAGGAGAGATGGGGCAGATATTACTCGTTTGAGAAAAAGCCACACTTCAAGAGTGACTGGAAAGAGTTAGCGAGTGAGAGAAAACAGTCAAAGGTGATCCTTAAGTATCTAGTTTGGGTAACTAGGATAGTGTGGCTCCAACCTGTCTTAATCAGCTCGGGCTACTATAACAAACATTATGCTGAGTGGTGTAAACAATAGAAATTTATCTTCTCAGAATTCTAGAGGCTCCAAAGTCTGAGATCAGGGTGCCAGAAAGGTTGGATTCTGCTGAGGGCCCTCTTCTTGGCTTGCAGGCGGCTGCCTTCTTGTATCCTCATATTCTCTCACAGAGAGAGAGAGAGAGAGAGATCATCTCTCTTATGCCTCTTCTTATAAGGGCACTAATTCCATTCATGAGGACTCTACCCTCATGACCTAACTATCTCCCAAAGGCTCACCTCCAAATATACTTTGGAGATTAGGGACTTAACATATAAATTTTGGTAAGCACAACAATTTGTCCCATAGCATACCCATTGAGAAGTATAACACAAGAACATTTGGGGATAACCAATTTGGGGAGAAAATGATGAGTTTATGTTAAACCAAGATGAACTTGAGATGTCTTAAGAGGGAAATGCTTCTTCCCTACTACTTATATGTTCTGCCAGGAAGAGAAAATTCTGCTAATGTGGTACTTCTAATTTCTTCTCTCATCCCTGTAGTTACTCTGCCCCTGTGGAGGCAAATGATTTATTTGGTTGTTCAAATCTAGCAGTTGCATCATTTTGACCTCTGCTTCCTGGTGTTACATTCTGGGACTCTGACTCTCCCGCCTCCCTTTTTCACTTATAAGAACCTTATAAGTGAAAACTTATAAGAAGAGTAACTCTTCTGTCTAGAAACAGCCTTCCTGTGGAGATCCTGGGCTGTCCTCTTTCACTCCATGCCTTACATCTGTAAATTCTGTAGGAGCCTCCCTTTTGGAAGCCAAATTGCCCTACAATACAGGTCAGATTGTGGTTCATATTAGCAGCTGCACTTTACCCATATTTGAAAGTCATGTGCGCCAACCTGGTTATGACTTGACCTCTATCCTTCCTGCTTATTTTTCAGCTTTCTCAGTATTGAGGCAAGAACGAAAGGTATCCTTTATAGAAAGGACTCTTTAGAGATTCCAATAAGACCACTTTTGACAACGCATCTGTGACCCATTTTTTGGCATCTCACACAATTGGCTCATTTAAGTTTTTAAATGTTGAGCCAATTAAAATATAAAAATGATATATTTTTATATACCCCCAAAATGTAATAAATGCTCAGTAAGTATCTGTGGAGATTACATATTTAAAATTAGGTGAGAAAAATAATTAGCCTGCTGTTAAAAAAATTTTAGAGAGATATAGAGATATCCATTTATTGAACTCCTATTTGATTCATAATTTCCTCAGTACGACTGCCATCCTACACTTTTTACAAACTGCCCCTTTTCTCATTTTGCCAAACCAGATCGCCTTTCTTTTAATAGCTCCTTCTTTCTCATCACTGAACCTAAACTCATGCTCTGAGTGGTAGGCAAAATAACTAACAGACCCACAAAGGTGTTCGTGTCTTAATTCCCAGACCTTGTGAATATGTTATGTCACATATCAAGGGGGAATTAAGGCTGTAATTGAAATTAAGGTTGCTAATCAGTTGACTAGAATATAAAGGGATTATTCTGGATTATCCATATCAGTTCAATGTAACCATAATGGTTCTTATAAATGAAAAAGGGAGGTGGGAGAGTCAGAGTTTCAGAAGGAGATGTGACACCAGGAAGCAGAGGTCAAAATGATGCAACTGCTAGATTTGAACAAAGAAGGACCCACAAGCCAAGTGATGGGGATGGCCTCTAGAAGCTGTGAAAGGCAAGGAAACTGACGTTCCTTCTAGAAAAGAATGCACATTGATGACATCTGATTTTAGCTTAGTGAAACCCATCTCATATTTCTGAACTGCAAAACTGTAAGGTAGTAAATTTGTGCTGTTTTAAGCCACCAGGTTTGTGGCAATTTGTTGCAGCAGTAATAGGAAACAAATACATTCTGCAACTCATCCAATGTGTCTTCCCTGAGTGGCCATTTATAAATACATAGACTCTGACCCAGCCTGGCCAGAGATAAATCAGGCTCCTCCATCTCTCCACTTGCTAGCTCTGTGGTCCCAGGCAAGTTATTTAACTTTTACACAACTATTTCCTCACCTATAATATGGGGATTATCATGACACCGTCCTTATAGGGATGAGTTAATAGATGCAAAAGCCTTTAGAAAAGTGGGCACATAACAAACACTATAGAATTGTATGCTAATATTTTCACTATTATGATTACATCTACAAATTATTTTATAAATCAGTTCAAATGATTTTTTTGAACAATAAGATCTTTCTTCCTTAAATTTAGAGAGGACTTTACCTTAACAATGTTTCATAGCATGTGATATTTTAATTCTTATTTAATCATTTTCATACATATTGAATCCTCTCACCTAAGATATAAGATCCTATAAAAAAATCATTGAGATGTATTTTATTTATTTACTTATTTGATTTATTCTAATGTTGTTATTCCTATACTGTCTAGGCCAGTGTTTTGCATATCATAGGTGTTCACTAAACATATTTGAACTACTAATGGTGTTTTCCACTTGTGCTAATTTCAAGAAACAAACAAAATCACTCACTATTCAGTGGGCAACACCTCTACAGAAAGAATTAATAACACAGAAGAATTAATAAAAACCTGAAGAGTAGCGTGAAGTCTATAGAAAATATCCTCCACAAGTATTTAGTGGGATTCAGATTCTTTTTTTCACTTTCACTCTAGGTGTTCAACTTTAATTTAAATAACATGTTAGATCAAGTGTGCTTTTATAAATTAGTTATTAGCCCATAAATTCTGTCTCATATAGTCTGCTCTGAAGGTTATCGCTTTAAGAGGCATGATATACTGTGGGGACTGAATTTTAATACTGTGCAAAGACCTGACTGGAATCGGCATTTCTGAACTTCTAGAGTCTTTCCAGGAAGACTGCAGTTGTTGCTATGAAATTGACTTTAAAAGAAGCTTATGATGACAATGCCTAGCTGATTATTGTTTCAGAGATGAAGTGAAAAAAGAACAAACATAGTTACCATAGAAATAAATGTATTAAGTTCTAAAATTAACATTCTTGTTAGTGATTATGCTCATTTTTTGGATAAATCTACAATTAATCTCAAAACTTTGATCACGGGTATAGGGTTAGACTTCCTTGCATGACCCAATAAGTGAAGCTCAATTATAGTCAAATGTCATTAACTTTGGTAGGATGTTTTAAAATTAACCTCAGAACAACCCCAATTTTTGTTAAAACTATAGAAGAAGAAATTATTTATTGAGAAGGTAAGAAAAGTAAATCTTCTAAACTATGCAATCACTTATTGACTGGCTCTGATAAGAATAACATTTCACATGGTTGTGCTTTCTGCCACTAATTTGAAGTTCCAGTGTAATATTTTTATTTGATTACATGATTACAAAACAAGTCTTTACTTACACCATATGCATTATATGCCAATTGAATTCTCCTTTGAAAAGGTCAATTGCTGATAAGAGCAATGAATTCTATTGAATAGCTCGCTGGATTTTGAGAGAGTAATTAAGGATTTTTTATGTACACACAGAAACACACATGGCTCACACATTAAGATGTAGAAGACAATCTTTGAAGATACCATCTATCAAATGGAGGAAATATGTCTTCAGCTTGCAAATTTCAAAGCTCTATGTCAAATAATGAGATAAATCTTCATTTCTGATGGCACTAATCCTACACTGAAAAATTAATTCTCCTTTGAAAAGGCCAATTGCTGAAAATGTCACAGAAAAGAGATCTATTCTTTTTAGTGGATATGAATTGATCCTCCTAATGCAGAATCTGACTTTTTCAGATTCTTTTAGCCTTTGGTACGAGTGAATTTTTAAAATTTCTCTTTTGCTGTATTAGAAATAAATATAATGATTTTTTCTCATGCTGATTTTTAAGTGTTTCAAGGAAAACAACAGCTGATAGCTCATTAAGGCGCATGAGACACCACTAAGAATCTACAACTCCCATTTTGAGACTGCATTAGCCAAACACTTCCATTTCCACTAGAAGGTGTCATTAGAAGCACTTAAGCAAAGACAGCCACTAGGAGCAAAAACACCCCAGGGAATTTCTGTAAAGACTTTATTGCACCCATTGCCCCATAGTTTAGAATGATGTATGACTCAAAGAGCAACCTCATTAACAGATTATTTAGATTATCATGAGTTATGATGAACTCAAGCCTCTGTAGTATTTTCTTACCCAACAACTTGCTTTATTATAGCAATATAACAGACATCTGCCTTAAGTCTTACTTCCTATTCTATTGGATGCAACTGAAATTTACAGAGTCTGGGACAGGAGGAAGAAGTAATAAAGTCTTACAGGGCAAAAAAAAAAAAAAAAAAAAACTCGTTACTTAAGAGCAATATCAGAAATGATGACAAATGAGATAAGCTAGTAGGACTAATTCAACTAGGACTGAAGACGGTGGCTCGGAATCTGATTTGCTCTCCTCCAAAAGAAAAATGGGCTCATGATAACAGTAACTAATGTGTACTTAATGCTTTTGAGGAAAATGACTACATGGAGCTCCAAACTGTGTGCCACATTCTGTGCCAAGTTATTCATTTATCTATCTATCTATCTATCTATCTATCTATCTATCTATCTATCTATCTATCTATCTATCTACCTATCTATCTATAATGTATGTAGACACAGAAACATAACATTTTACATAAGCAATAAAGTAACTCTGTATTTTAGGTCTTATCATAGCCATGTTAAAGATATTTCCAGAGTAATATAGTTAGTAAGTTGTTTCAGTGGGGTTTGGATGCAGGTCTCTTTGGTTGCAAAGGCTGCAGTCTTTACCCCTCATCCTTGCTTTTGTTTCCTTCTTCACTTCTTTTGTCTCTGTTTCTTATTCAGACAAAAGTGAGAATTGACTGTAAGTGAAGACTCTTCTTTGGCTAATCGGTTTATTTTATCCCTAAGGAAGATTCCTATTCTTGCTTCTTGTCTCTCTTCTCCCTCTCTCTCTTCCTCTCTGTTTTCTCTCCCTCTTTCCTTCCCCCTCCTCAAAAAATGACTAGACTTTACCTTTGTAATAGATTAAGTTATAGCCCCTAAAAGAGATATGCTCAGGTACTACTCCCTGGGAGTTTACCCATAAAAAATATATTTGCATACCTGATGAAATTAAGGCTCTTCAAAGGAGGTTCTTACATTGGATTATCCAAGTGGACCCTAGGCAAAGTCACATGTATCCCTTTAAAAGGGAGGGAAATCTCTCTCTCCCTCTGGGCTTCTCAGTCTAGAGGGAGGCAGATACACACAAGAGAAGAGGCAATGAGATAACTGAGTCAGAAGTTGGAGACAGGCATCCATAAACCAAGACATTCCTGGAATTACCAGAAGCTGGAAGGCAAGGAATGGATTATCTCCTAAAGCCATTGGAAGAAATATGACCCTATTGGTACCTTGAATTCTGGCTTCTGGCCTTCCTAACTGAAGAGATAATAAATATCTGTTGTATCAAGTCAACAAGTTGTCTTAGTTTCTTACAGCAGTCACAGAAAACTAACACAACTCCCTTCCTTGAAATTCTGGAATTGGCAGCAGGGGAAATTGCATGTAAAAACACCGCATGTTCACTTCTAACTCTGTGAAATCATAGGAAGTCCGGTTAGATTCTAGGAAACACAGGGGCATTTTACCTCTGCACAAACCTATAAAGCTCCTGAGGGTCATGTAGTCTTTTTCCACCCTGATGTCTCCCAAGATAGTCTTCTGATTGCTGAGCTATAGCCTACAACGAATAGATATTTGTTGAGCAAATCAGCCTCCTTCTGCTGTGGCTCCAGCAGGACTGGAACATTTCCGGAAAGAAAAAAAGGTCATTTCTCCTGAGTTAAGTGTTAATTCTTGCCTCGATTGTCAGTGGGATGCTAACACCTGCTCTGACATGTATTTTAGGTCCATCAGCATATCCTAACTAGGAAGGTCTTGTGACTAGCAGAAAAGAAAATGCAGGTTAGCCATGCAATGGTGGAAGTGGACTGTTCTCAGGGTGCGGTGACAATTATGACTTAGTCATCAAAGGTGAATTGATACAAACACTTGAACACATCTTAAATTAGATTGTTCCAGAAATCCTTAAAATGCAAGAGAAACGACAATGATGGGGCAATGGATAAATCTAAATGACATTACATAGGGCTATGATTCCCTTCTCCATGCCATTTGGAAAGTTAGAAGAAATCATATTAGCCCTGAGAATAGACTGGGTGCTCCTCAGTGTGGATCCTTTACACCCAGAGTGCCAATCATCTAGGATGCACTGGTTCTGCCATACTGGGGATATACAGTCAAAGTCCCTTCTTACTAGCTGGTACCTTGCAGGACCAGTTGTCAAATACTTTTAACAGCACCTGAATTTATGCATCTTTTTCTAGAATATATATGAACTTTTTCCATCCCCAGTATTGTGGCTCCCCTCTCGCACCTATTTAGATCCTGATCTCTTACTTGGATGCCTAAAATAGCTACTTCGGACACCCCTCTTTCTACATAATTGTCTCCTGTAATTTATTCTCAACATATGCCTTCTTGAAGCCCTATCCAAATATATGACTCCTCTACTAAATGCATAAGTACATAAAGAAAACAAATATTGAATAATTTACTGCTACTGACTTCGTGTCATTCCACAGGATTAAATATAGATCCCATATTATACACACACACATATTACACTTATATAATATCTATATTATTATATATCTATATTAAATACACATATGTTCTAGATATTAAAAGGTCCTCACAATTTGAACCACATTGTATGGACTCAATGTTTGTGCCCCACCCCTGAATTAATATGCTGAAGCCTAAACCCCAATATGATGGTATGTGGAGGTGGGATCTTTGGGAGGTAATTAGGTCATTAGGGAAGAGCTCTCGTGAATAGGATTCAAGCTCTTATAAAAAGAGACACGAGAGATTCTCTCTCTCTCTCTCTCTCTCTCTGCCAATTGGCCATATGAGGATACGCGTAGCAAGAAAGCAGCTATCTGCAAACCAGAAAGGCCCTCATTGAAAACCCAATCATATTGGCATCCCGATCTCACACTTCCAGGCTCCAAACCTGTGAGAAATAAATGCTTGTTGTTGAGGCCATCCAGTCTATAGAATTCTGTTACTGCAGCCTGAGCTAAGACACCCATCTAACTCTGCAGCCTTCTGTTCCTCTCTCTATAATGAAGTCTATTTCATTATTTCATATGTATTTCTCATGCTTTTTGAAATCACCAGGCAATTTCCTGCCTCCATGATTTTAGAGATGATGTCAAGTGGGGACACCCTGGTGACACCAAGCCAACAGATATCAATTCTGGTTGGTTAAGGCTGCTGCTCTATCTGATTAGTTGGTTTGGGTCCCCCCAAAGGCAGATCCTGAGACAAGGAATTGGATATAAATAGTTTACTAAAGGCATAATCTCAGGAAGGAGGAGTGAGAAAAGCAGAGAGTGATACAAGGATGGAGGAAAGCCAATATAAATGTATTTTGACAAAGTTACTGTGAGAAATCAGAAGTTCACGCATATGCTAGGACATTTGAGAAGGCTGACTATGAAATGACCTTATAATCATCCAGAAAGATAAGGCATCTATCCTTCCATCATTGGTTAAGTTTGTTAACTCCACTGCACTTCCAGGTTATACTAATGAATAAGATGAAGGAATTCCAAGCACATCACTCCAGACCAGCGGGCTGAATCAGAAAGATAAGTAATCTTCCATTTCGTCTGCTCCCTCCCTGTGGACTTGAACATGTATATGGTGTTGGGGAGCCAGGTTTCGTCATGTAGATATAGTCAAGCAAAAAACTCTAAAAATCTGGATCCCTGCACGACCTCATGGAACAGAATAGTTGTATTTTTTTCATTCACCCACCCCTGGAGGGCCTAACAATTCTATATTGTCAAGTGAAAATTATTTCAGTCTCATTCTGGTGGCTAAACCCAAATCTTAATTAATATTATTCTCTCATGCCTCTGTCCCATGCTGTTTACTTTCACCACACTCTAGTTCCACTTGCTGTCAGACTCTATTGCAATTATCTATTTAAATGCCCGTCTCCATCATCGCATTGAACGTTCTTGATGACAGTCACAGTGCCATTTCTGAACCCTGAGTGCCTGGTAGGTATTGGATTTACAAGAATTTTAAAATACATTTTAAAATGTAATTGCTCCAACAGTAAAGCTGTAATACATGCAATTATGAATACATGATACATAATCATCATTTATTGGGCTGCTTACTGTACCTTTTCTCATGAAGCATAATTTGACACATGAAGGTTAATGAAGCATTTCCCGGGATGCACACTTTACACATAACATGACTCCAAGATGTGTTTGCAGCATTTGTGTCTTCTTTCCCTCTGTCACAGTCAGAGAGGTGGTTCTTCTAGCTAAGAAAAATTCTTCTATCTATGCTCTCGATCTCTTTATTCTCCCACTATTAAGACCCTAAGCTCTTTTCTTTCAATTCCTTCAAGTTCTTTCTCTCTGTTAAAATCTCCCTAAAACAATCAAAGAATGCTACCTAGTCTTCACATGTTCCTTTAGATGGCAGACTCTTTTCTTTCCCTGCCCTCCCCTCCTCTCCCCTCCCCTTCCCTCCTCTCCCCTCCTCTTCCCTCCTCTCCCCTTCCCTTCTCTTCCTTCCTCTCTTTCTCCCCCACTCCCTCCCTTCCTCTCTTTCTTTCTGTTCTGTTTGTTTGCTTGTTTTTGTGTTTTGAGTCTCGCTCTGTCACCCAGGCTGAAGTGCAGTGGCACAGTCTTGGCTCACTGCAACCTCCACCTGCCTGATTCAAGCGATTCTCCTGCCTTGGCCTCCAGAGTAGCTGGGATTACATGGGATTACAGGCGTGCACCACCACGCCTGGCTAATTTGTGTGTGTGCGTGTGTGTGTGTGTGTGTTGAGACAGAGTCTTGCTCTGCCACCCAGGCTGGAGGGCAGTGGTGCAATCTCGGCTCACTGCAACCTCCACCTCTTCGGTTCAAGTGATTCTCCTGCCTCAGCCTCCCAAGTAGCTGGAACTACAGGTGTGTGCCACTACACCTGGCTAATTTTTTGTATTTTTAGTAGACATGGGGTTTCACCATATTAGCCAGGATGATCTGAGTCTACTGATCTCATGATCTGCCCACCTCAGCCTCCCAAAGTGCTGGGATTATAATTTTTGTGTTTTTAGTGGAGATGGGGTTTCACCATGTTGACCCAGTTGATCTCCAACTCCTGAGCTCAGGTGATCCACGTGCCTCGGCCTCCCAAAATGCTGGGATTACAGGTGTGAGTCACTGCACCTGGCCAGGTGGCAGAATCTTAATTATCCTGTTGGAGTCAAGATTTCATAAAAGCCTTCACTTGCTGTCTGCATTTTCTCACTCACTCCACAACACAGTTCCAACACACAGGTTTATATTTGGATACATCTACAAACATTGCTCTTGCCAATATATCACAAAATTCAATGGACTTCTGTTATCATATACATCTGTCAGCAGCACTCAACACCACTCAATCCTCCCTTCAAATGTCCACTGGGTCTTCATTTCTGTTTATTCTTCTTTTCTCTCCAGTCACTCATTCTGAAGGTATTTTGCTGCCTCTTATTCCTTCAGTAGACATTAAATGATAAAAATTATCAACACTTATTTCAAGATATGCTTCCCTTCTCACTCAATACAACCTCACTACTTAATTTTTTCCAATTCTATGGTTTCATTGGTCATGCCACAAATCCTAAATGTCCATCTCCTGGACAGATCTTGCTTCTGAGTTTCAAAATTTCTATTCAAATGTGTGCTGAAATGTGTCGCTGGCAATTCAAAACCATATGCCATTGTATCTGAAAAGTTGGCCCCCTTCAGGACTCTTACTCAGGAAATTGCACCGTAATTTACCTCCTTGTTCAAGTCAAGAAAATGGAAGTCTTATATGATTTCTCATTCTGCCACCAAGAATGGCCAACCACACTGAGTTGCCTGGAACTGAGGCGTCTCTTGGGAGGTAGAATTTTTTAAGCTAAAATTAAGATAGTTGATAACCTTCCAATCTGGCACCTGACCCTGTGCATTCTACATCCTAAATATCTCATATATTTGTTCAATTATTTCCATTCTCACAACCTCTGCTACTGTCTCTTGTACAGGTATCCATACATTCATTCTTGCCCTTCATTTCTCACCCTACAAATGCGTTCTGTACATAATGACCACAAGACATCAATGAAAAGCAAAATTTATTATATCAACTTCTTCCATCCTTCTCACTGTCTATGAGATAAGACCCAGCCATATCTGGGCCCTGCAGGTCTCCTCAGACTCATGATTCATTATTTCCTCTGTGTTCCAGCCCTACTAACCTTTCCATTTCTCAAATGTGCCATAAAACAGGCCTAGAATTACTCTTCCCTACTCCTTCTTCCTATTAACTCCTCATCTTTTGGGTCTCAGAATCAATGTCATTTCCTAAAGATGTTTTGCCTTCTCTCCCTAGACAAGATCAGACACATCTTTTCCCCCCTGCCCATATCAAACTGCACTGCTCCTTCACAGAATCCAACAGCATTCATTATTTCTTCAACGTCCATCTTCCCAGCTACACTAGAAACCTATGAAGCAACTATTCTTGCTTTATTCTCTTATCACTGTATGTACAACACTCCAATCAATGCCTAGAAGCAAAAAGCTTTTGTGAAATGAATATTTTGTTATAGAATATTTCCTTATGTGATATCATATTCTATTATAACGTCAGATAGCTTAACTAAAAATATAACTCTCTTAAGGAAAGAAATAAGGCCACGGCCCCTCATAAAATTTTAGCAAGTTTTACCATATCCCCTTTGTATGGTTTGGATTTGTGTCCCTGCCCAAATCTCAGATTGTATTCTCCAGTGTTGGAGTAGGGGCCTGGTGGGAGGTGACTGGATCATGGGGGCGGACTTCCCCCTTGCTGTTCTCATGATAGTGAGTGAGTTCTCACAAGACCTGGTTCTTTAAAAGTGTTTAGCACCTCCCCCTTTGCTCTCTTCCTCCTTCTCTGGCCATGTAAGATGTGCCTGCTTCTCTTGCACCTTCTACCACGATTGTAAATTTCCTGAGACCTTCACAGCCAAGCTTCCTGTACAGCTTGCAAAACTGTGAGTTAATTAAAACTCTTTTATTTATAAATTATCTGGGCTCAGGTTGTACTTTATAGCAATGTGAGAATGAACTAATATAGCACTGAATCTAAGATGTCATCAATGGTAACATGCGTCATTATTTTAAGTTTAACTAAGAAAGAAAAACAATGTTGAAAAACAAGCCATGAAATGCCTTGACTAAAAGACACGTCCAGTTTTTAGATATTAAAAAGTAAAAAACTGGGAAAGTCCACAAGTTCCACAACAAATCTCGTTTGCTCACTTCTCTCTCTACTGGGCAGTCCCTCCTTGGTCCATGGAGCTATCACCTCATTCCTGGGCCACTGCAACTTCCTTGTATTCTCCTAACTAATATCTTCTGCTGTATACTTGAACACCCAGCTTCTTCACATTTCAACCAGAGTGATCATTTCAAAATACAAACCTGATCACTCCAAAATGCAAAACCTGATCTCTGGATAACCTTATACTGGTTATGTATTCTATGACACCTCACACACATACTCCCCCCTGTTTTCTGTCCTCCTGATATGGTTCCTAAAATATGCCAGCTTCTTTCCTTTATCTGGAATATTCTGCGACTTTCTGTCCTCAATCTTTCCTTCTGCTCCTTTTCATTTTAGTTTTTATTACGAATGTCCCCTCCCCAGAAAGATATTCTGTGATTCTGTCATTGCAAATCGGCAGCCCCTCTCCCCTGCCCATGCCATTATAATTTTTCAAACGTATAGTCTGTTTTCTTTCTTCGCGGAGCTCATCTCAAGGTTTCATTACACATATTTATTTGTGTGTTTATCTGTATAATGACTGTTGCTTCCACTGAACTTTTAGCTCCATAAGGGTAACTATCAACATGATGTGCCAGTGCCATATACCACAGTGTGACACAGATTATTTATTGAATGAATGAGGCAGTGGAACAGATACACTTTGCTGAAACAAAGACCATAGAAAATTCAATGCACAGTCCTGAGAGGAATCTAAAATCAAGTTTGCAGCTAAAAAGGAGCAGCATATACCCCCGAAACTCAGGTAGGTGTAATAACCACATCCTCATAACCATGTGTGTTCTCACCAGATACACTTGCCTTCTAAATACTGTTTAAGAACAATTCACACTAAAGGTACCACTTAAGAAAAATAGGTCCTTCCATCTTAAAAAGGAAAAGTTTTTATGTATTGAATTGTATTATCCTCTCAAATATTTTAAACTTATTTTAAATCACAGATTGTTTTGCAAACAATTTTGTTTTTCCAGTAAAAAGCTTTGAAAAACCTTAGAAAAGATTTTTTGCAAATATGGACCTCACTATCATTTGTTATGTCTCGTTTTAAAAAATAATCAAATTTGAAATAAAATGTGTTTTAGAAAGTTAGAAATTTGGGAGGGATTGCATTGGGGATTTATACCTGATATAAATGATGAATTGATGGGTGCTGACAAGTTGATGGGTGCAGCACACCAACATGGCACAAGTATACATATGTAACAAACCTGCACGTTATGCACATGTACCCTAGAACTTAAAGTGTAATAAAAAAAATAAAATAAAATAAAATAAAAAGAAAGTTAGAAATTTACACATGATGTTTTCTCTTCACAAGCTTGTGAAAAAAATTGGGTAAATGACTCTAACAAGAAAATATTACTAGACTAAATTTACAAAGAATATGGAGCAAAAACAGAACAAACTTAATAGGATCAGTGCCAATTACATCTCACATTTCAATGGCAATGAAAATAAACTTGATTTTGACATATGAAATTGTGTTAGGAATATTTTTATGTAGATGAAAATGCTATCATCCTTGGGGGCTTTTTGTTCAACCAATTTCCAACTTTCTAATGCCTGGCTGTAGCTTGTGTGGAATCAGGGAAGTCACCATTTCTCTGTTCTTGAATACTGCTCATGCATCATTCTCATGAAAATATATATTTGGCCTTCCCTGAATTCATGCATCTCTTCATTCACTCAGCATTTGTGGAGCAAATTTTATATGCCAAGCACTGTGCTAGCTTCTGTATATACAAAGATGAATAATTCTAGGATTAAAATATGGCAGGAAAAATCAAATCATTAACAAGTAAATTGTGAAAGTTAAATGCTAATAAAAAAGTGGTAGACATATGTACAAATATTGAAAGCCATTTTATATCCCTCTTCATTTTCCAGAAAAGGGTATTAAGGCTTAAGATAATAAGGTAATTTCGTGCAGATGTCATAGCTAATGAGTGAAAAGACTGGGGCTTGAATTCTGGTTTCTGATTTCATACCTAGTAAATCCCTTTACCAAGTGTTGTCAAAAATATGTCATCCATTTTACGTATGAAATCTCCTTTAATCTTCATAACTATGCATCTTTACCAGTTTGAGCTGCTATAACGAAATACCATAGAATGGGTACCTTATAAACAACAGAAATGTATTTCTCACAGCTCTGGAGGTTGGAAGTCCAAAATCTGTGCCAGCATGATCAGGTTTCAGTGAGAGCCCTATGTCATGTCGCAGATGCTGACTTCTCGTTATATCCTCATATGCGGAAAGAGCGAGAGACCTCCATGGAGTTCCTTTTATAAAGACACCAATCCCATTCATGAGCACTCCACCCTCAAGACCTAATTACCTCCTACAGACACCATATTCTAGTACTATCACATTGAAGGTTCGATTTCAACATACACATTTTGAGGCGAAACCAACATTCAGTCCATAACACCATGAAAAACAACAATTTTTATTTCTGTTATACTGACAAGGAAACCAAGACTCAGAGAGGCTCAGCAACTGGCCAAGACACACAGTTAGTAAATGGCAGAGCCAGAATTCAAACTCAAGTTTGTCCAACCCGGAAACTTCTGCAATGTCTACTATCACGAGTTTCTTCTCTATTCCAGTTCCCATGTAACTGTGAAATGATTTAATTATTACACATTACTAGCATTTGTTGAACATTTTATATGTCTCAGGTCTTCCTTAAAGGTGCTTCCATGAATCAAGTTATTTAATTCCAAAAAAAATATGTAGGTACTGAGGTACTATCCTAAGGTATTGAGGTATTATCCTGATAGCACACCAAGAATGCTATTTGGTCTCCCAAAGATGGAGAATTAAAGAACGAATGTCTCTATATTCCTCAGCAGGAGTCAGTCTAAAAGGAATAATCCACCAGCCAGAGGTTATGCCATTTTTAGGTTACGTATACAATCCACTACAAGTTCCAGACCCAGAGTGGTCAATATTGCTTTTCTTCTTTTATATCTATTCTGTTTTGCAAAATATATGTTATGGTTGAAGAATGAATTTATTTGAGTGAGCTGCCCTAAAATGAGAGCCATCTGTTTAAAGTTCTGGGGTGACTCCTTCTTCCTTCCCACCCACATCCTCAACCACATGTTGAGATTCCTGGCAATATGCTCCTTCAGCAGAAGGGTAGAGAGCCAATGAGGACCAAATGATGTGTTTTCCTTTCCCTCAGCTTCAGGGGCTCAAAGTCCCAGATGATGGGCCCGGAGCATACTCCATGACAGAAATAAACAAACAGCCAGATGGCCCAAGCAATGACTAGCCAGGTCTCTGGAAACTTGTCAAGAACTCACCAGCTTGCAGCCTAATCTAGGAACAGTGGTGTACATGACTGCATATAATATAATGTGAGTAGTACTACTACAGACAGGTGGGCCAACATGATCTGAAAGCATCAGTTAAGAACGCATACAGAAGTATAAGATATGAGGTAAAACCTATCATTCAAAGGCATACAAGTACTTTGCAACTATGAAAAACCATCAACCAAACAAATGGCATGTCTTAAAAATTAAAACTAACTTAATAAATGACTATACAATCCAGCAATTCTATTTCTAGCTATCTTCCTAAAAGAAATAACCTCAAAAAAAAAAAACCATTTTGAGACAGTGCTATACATAAAGACAAATAATTTAAAAGACTATATGCACATTCTCAAAAGTTTATCCTTGCACAAATCCCTGGCTTCTCACCATAAAAAAACACTTTTGAAACTCTTTCTAATAAAACCATTAAGGTTGAGCAGGCAACATTGTTTAGAAGAACAACTGTGAGTTGTACATGACACTTCATAAAAGCAGAGCCTACTAAACATCATTAGTAGGTGACATTATAGTGTCTTCAAACCCAGACATAACAGGCACCAAATTTGCGGGAAAATGAGTTACCTTCCTAATAGCCCTTAATTACAATTAGAAGGTGACTTGACTTGTATTCCAGTAATGAAAGCATTTACTCTCATTCTTCATCTGATTTAAAGGGTAACATAAGCTGAATGCAAGATGCCTTATAAAATTAGAAAAGCAACTGAACAAACATTAACACTATGCCCCAGGATGACAAGAAGGAAATTTCTTCACAAACAAGACATCAGTGTACCCAGAAAGTTCTTTGGATTTCACAATTTGTAATCCCAGGTAAAGAAATATGGGGGAAAAAAATGAGAATTGAGTTATTTGGCCAAGCTAAATCAAATGCATGCTTGTAAATCTAATTTCTATTTCTTAGAGATACTGAGTGACAGATACTATATGAGCTAATCATAACGAAGATGACAAAACTTTTTTAATAAAAAATCATCATTATCTACAAAAATTAGAAAATGGAGACCAGTGAAATATAAATTGAGAATAAGGTATACTAGATATCACCACAATTAAAAGAAAAAAGCTTACTAAATAATTTAATTTAGTGCTGTACCTTATAAAAGATCGTAAAAGAAATTCCACATCAAAATGTTATTTAAAAATAATAAATAACCTCTCTAGTTCAAAACAGAACTAAATATTTACGAACTTTTAAGAGGAATAGTATTTTTCTGCATCAGAGAAGAAGTGACAACAAAGGTAGTGACGGATTCAACTACAGAAAAATTACAACTTCCTCATACAATGAAAATTTTATCTAAAGCAAAGAAGAGATTAACACCCAATATGACAAAATGTTAAGATCTGAATGGTATACAAAATGCACAGAAATTGATAAGGAGAAGCTCTGGTGATGACTAGAAGATTGCTAGAGATATGAATGATGTGTGGGAAAGCTCGACTGGGAGGATAATATAAAACAAGAGGAAAGAAAAGTCAGATTTAGAGTAAGAACATTGTCAATAAGAATTGCTAGTGTCCCCCCGAATGGTTCCAATGAGCCTCATCTCCTGATATTTACATCCTTGTGGGAGGGGTCTCACACTGACTTGTGTAATCAACATGTTATTGCAGAAATGAAGTTATCTGACTTCTGAGGCTAGGTTAAGAAAGACTTTGCAACTTCTGCCTTGTACTTTCTTGGATCACTTGCTCTGGAGAAAGGCAACTGCCATATTGTGAGGAAACTCAAACAGCCCTATGGAGAGGTCAATATGAAAATAACTGAAACCTCCTGAGAACTGAAGCCTACATCTACTTGATTATTGTACAAAGGAAGACATTGAGACACAGAGATTAAGAGCCTTGCCCAAGTTTACACGGGAAGGAAGTGCCAGATCTAAGATCAGGCTTCCAGAGCCTGAGTCCTTAACCTCTGCATGATACTGCCTTCTCCATGGTAGAAATCGAATGGAAAAGTGTTTACAATTGTATGAAACATAACAACAAAAGAGAAATGCTAAAATTCAGAAACTGATTGGATGTGAAGGCAAGGGGTGCATTGACATGGCTTTTGTTTTTCAAATATGAATAACAAGAATAGTAGGGTTATTAACTAAGATAAAGATCAGACACTCACAGTTTGAAAAGTAGTATGTGCACATCAATGTATGCATCTGTGATCATTCATGGTTGTTTAGAGAGTAAAGTGATACACAGGGAATGTAGTAAGCAAGCTGGTTTGGGATGATCAGATTTGAGTTGGCCCAGGCAAGAAGAATTTCAGAGAAGCTTCATTCCACTAGCATATAGTTAAAAGATGGTCTCTTTCAAATGATAATGTGTATACTACTTTCCTTCTGGAGATTAATGAAATGTTGGAAATTTCCTCACTCCACTTAACCTCTTTTTTGTCTGTCTCATTCTTATTAGTCACTCTAGGTATGGATCTAATCTAAAGGTTTCTTAAAAATATGACTCTTTAAAAACACATACTAATTAAGTAGAATTCAATAAAAATTAGTTTATTTAAACATGAATGAAATAAAAATAATTAGACTCGTTTCACAATAACTAGAATATAAACTACTATGCAGAATGCAAATCCTATGTTTCATTAGTGTGTAAGAGATAATATTCTAAGTTTGAGAAGTGTTTTATTTCTCCAAAGAGAAGTGTTTTAGTTTTTCTTCTTCCAAATATATGTGACTTTATTTCATTTTAATATATAAGTCTTTTTAATAAATAAAGTTCTCTCTATGGGGAGCTAGGAAAAGGCAGGTGCAGCAGGTGTTATTTTTGAAGAGTTCTGTACATATTCGCAGCTGCTTAGTTGTTATGCACTGCAGCATGCAATGGCCAAGAAAATCCAACACAAATGCTGAAACAAAAATCCCCAGGAAACCAGCAGAAATGAAATTGGACAAATCCTAATACATAATGTATATACTTCAATATCCTATTTCATGTGGTTACAAATTTGAATATGGCATATAGCTTATCTTTGTATTTTACTAAAATAAAATTAAAACCTACAAACTCTCTGGGGAGGTTAAATTTACCATAAAAATGCCCGAGGGAATGTTGAATTCCTTTTATAACAGAGGGACTAGACAATGACCAGAGCGATGCAATTAACCAGGCTGTTGGTCATGAGTTGATACTATTGTTCCGCCAGCCCCACTTGATTCGTTGCCAAGCTCATCACATACCCTCATTTGTTAGAGCCACTCCATCTTTGCTCTATTTCACTTGCATAGAAAAAAAAATCAGATCCTGAAAATCAATATGTTGCTGAATCGTAATTTTATCTTATTTTACTTGCAGATCTTATCTCACTTGCAGCTGTTTACATTTTCCATGTTGTGTTAATAGTCAAATTTTATTTCTAAATATAACCTAAGTTTTGCTGTGCAGGTAACAGGCTGTCTAACAAGCTATACCTACTTTAGGGTCCTTCAGTTTTTTTATTCTCTTTGACTATGTGCTGTCTTCATCAAATATCTCCTCATTTGAACATCAAAAATATTAATTTTTATTATAGTACCCAGCAAGTAACATGATACAAAGCACTAAAGTTGGTTTCTCAAGAATTATTTTGAAAATAGCTCTTTTAAATGTAGAAAACAAATTTCTTTGTGTTTCTTATTTTAAATATTAAATATGTTCATTTACAATATATATTTGGTTTTTACTTCATATATTCTTGCCTCCTTTGAATAATTTCAATTTAAAAAGAAGACACAATTTCCAAGTGTTTAATAAAGCCTCTTAGAATTATACTTCATGCAATAAATAAATAGCTATGGAACCTTATCAGAAAATCTCACGAGCAGTAATGACTGAGGGCTCCTAAAGAATGCTATATTTCCGTATCCTTCCACTTCCCCAAATATACAATTAATTTAAAACTGGACAGACAATGGGACAAAGCTCTAGCCATTAAATTCCAAATCCCTCAAAATTTAAAAACAAACAAACAAAAAACCATCAACCAAACAAATGGCATGTCTTAAAAATTAAAACTAACTTAATAAATGACTATACAACCCAGCAATTCTATTTCTAGCTATCTTCCTAAAAGAAATGAAAACATATATTCACACCAAAACTTATACAGAAGTGTTCATCACAACTTTATTCACAATAGCCAAAAAGTGGACACAGGCCAAATGTCCATCAATGAGTGAATGGATAAACAAAACGTAGTCACACAACAGGACATCACTCAACAGCTATAAAAAAGGGCAAAGGTACATGCTGTAACGTCAGTGAACCTCAATCACATTATGCTTGGTGAAAGAAGCCAGACACAAAGACCACATACAAAGATATCATCTTGTATTTTGTTTCATTTTATTGTGCCTTGCAGATATCACATTTTTTTCTTTTTACAAACTAAAGATTTTTGGCAACCCTGCATGGAGCAAGTCTATGGGAGTCAACGGGAGTCATTCTGAACAGCATGTGTTCATTTAAAGTCTCAGTGTCACATTTTGATAATTATTACAATATTTACAACTTTTTCACTATTATTACATCTGTTTCTGTGACCTGTGATCAGTGATCTTTGATGTGGCTACCATAATTGTTTGGGGCGCCATAAACCACACTCAGATAACATGTTGAACTTAATAATAAATGTATGTGTATGTTGACTGCTCCACAGACCAGACATTCTCCATCTCTCTCCCTCTCCCCCAGCTTCCATATTCACTGAGAAACAACATTATTGAAATTAGACCAATTAATAATGCTACAATGGCCTGTCACTATTTAAGGGCAAGGAAGAGCCACCTGTCTTTTAGTTCAGATCAAGTGCTAGAAATGATTAAGCTTAGTAGAGAATGCAAACTGAAAGCCAAGATAGGCCAAAAGCTAGGACTCCTGTGCCAAACAGGTAACCAAGTTGCGAATTCAAAGGAAGAGTTCTTGAAGAAAATTTAAAGTGCTACTCCAGCAAATACACAAATGATAAGAAACTGAAACAGCCTTATTGCTGACAGAAAGGAAGTTTTAGGGCTCTGGGTAAAAGTTCAAACTAGCCATGATATTCCCTTAAGCCAAAGTCAAATCCAGAATAAAGCCCTGACTTTATTCATTTCTATGAAGGCTAAGAGAAATAAGGAAGCTACAGAAAAAAAGTTTGAAGCTAACAGTGGTTGATTAAGGAAAGAAGTCGTCTCCTTAATATAAGAAGCAGTAAATGCTGATGTAGAAGTTGTAGCAAGTTATCCAGAAAATTTAGCTAAGGGAATTGATGGAGGGGGCTGCATTCAATAATAGATTTTCTTGGTAGACAAAATGGCCTTCTATTAAAAGAAAATGTTATCTAGGACTTTCATAACTGTGGAGAAGTCAGTGCCTGGCTTCAAAGCTTCAAAGGACAGGTTGAGTCTGGGCTTTTAGTAAATCCATTACCTGGACAGTGAACATTGTGTCTAATAAGTAATTTTTCAACCCTCATGCCCCTCCCATCCTTCCACCTATGGAAGTTTCCAGTGTGTATTATTCCACTCTATATGTCCATCTGTACCCATTGTTCAGCTCCCACTTATAAGTGAGAATATGTGGTATTTGACTTGCTGGGTTATTTCACTTAGGATAATGGACTCCAGGTCTCTCCACGTTCCTTGCAAAATACATCATTCCATTCCTTTTTATGCCTGAGTAGGATTAGGATTCCACGTTGTATATAGATTATATATATATATATATATATATATATATAATTTCTTTATATATCACAAAAATGTATATAAATGCATAAACATGTTTGTGTGTGTGTATACACACAAACACACACACCACATTTTCTTCTATTGATGGACACCTAGGTTGATTTCAAATCTTTGTGACTGTGAATAGTGCTGCAATAAACATAAGAGTGCAAGTAGTATTCTTTTATTTATGTAAAATATCCAAAGAAGGGCAGATATGTAGAGACAGAAAGCAGATGACTGGTTGCATAGTGGTGGAGAGTGTGAATAGGAGTGACTATATGAACATGAGGTTTCCTCGAAGCTGATGAAAATGTTCCATTATTAGTGTGTGGTAAGAGCTAGATAAATTATACACTTAAAACGTGAACTTTATGGTATATAAATTTATTTGCAGTAAAGCTATTAAAAACAAATGGCATACACTATCATAAAGCTAATATTACTATGTTCATTGAAAACCTATAATTTATAGACAGCACATGACTCATTACAGAGGGAACAGGTCTTAAACATAGAAACTATGATTTAAATGTATGCTGATCTCTCAGTGACTGAGGTTAGTGCCTTTTGGAAATGTTTCATAGAAGAAAATGTATAGAAAGCTAAGAGAGGTGGAAAGATGGAGACACAAAAGAAGAGGCCACAGTCAGGAGGCCCAATTGTACCTAAATCACAAGAACAAGCCTGGTGATTCACTCAACAATCCTCTGCCTTTAGAGACCCTCTTGGATAGGAATTAGGAAACATCTCCAGAAGAGAAGGTGTCAAAGACAATGTAATACAACGTAGTTTTTTTAGTGATTCTTTTTCAACGATTGTGTCTAGCATTTGGAAGACATTAGAAAAAAGTTTTAGCTATACATCATTATTTTATATGTTGTATTTGCTGATACAGAGATGCAAATCAGTTGGGTGGCTGGTGATCAGTAGATGCTCAATAAATATTTGTTCAATAGAAGAAAGAACAATTATGCTATCCATAAATTGCAATATTAAATATCCATGAGATATGTAATTCAAGGGCAATGGGGCATAGGCTGTGAGAGAAAATTGTGGAAGAAAAGCAGATTTGGGATAGGGTTAGAAGATAATGAAGCTAGTCTTGGACATACTGAACTTAAGCAGACTTCATCTCATTGACATGGAACCATCTGGAATGCATATCAATATATGGTTCTGGACTGAGGATATAAATTAGGAAGTTTTCAGCATAGCTTAAGTCATGGAAGTCTGTGACTTATAAATCAATAACAAATCAATTTCTTTTAATTGATATACAAAATATTCCCATGTAATTAATTCTGTCTGTAATTCTGTATTTTTTGGCTCTGATGGTATATCTGAATAAGTCTATTAAAATCTTCAGACATTATACATTTTCTTTGAGAACAACAGTGGCTGTAAACAAAGCTGCCTTTGTTGGCTCATAAAGAACATTTGCTGTTCCCACAAATTACTTTCAATCATGCAAAAGTCCCTCTGTGGTTATTAATTTCCCTTTGTAATTTCACTTTGTTCCCTTTGTAGAGTATTCTCCTTTCGAGACACCCAGAGTCTGAAAAATGTGAGTCAATCCACAGATTAGTTGGTAGGAAAAAAGAAAAATAGTTTCTTTCCCCTCTTATTAAATGTTCATTCTTGTTCTATATAAATTCACTTGCTCTTGCTATGTGGCATTACAACATTAGTTTTACTGGTAGGGCTATTAAAATACTGTCAAATGGGGGGATAGATATATTATGGGGAACAGAACCCTGATTTGGAGTCAAAAGAACTTTTATTTAAATAACAGCTTTTCCATTTACCAACTTTATGATCTTGGGTAAATTGTAAAGTTTCTCTGAGATTCAGTTTCTTGATTCATAAAAGTTAAGTAAATTTATGTTCCTAGAAGGCTTTTCATGATAATTTCATGAGATTTTATATATATACATATATATATCTCCAATATCCAAATAGACTGGTTGCTAACTTTATCATTAGTTGATGGTGTACAGAATATATACATTTATTTTAATTATATCATTATTTTTCATATCTAATAAAAACTTAAATCAGTGGAGACATTATTCAAATATACGTCCCATAAAATGCAATGTAGCTAAGTTTTTGGAGCATTTTGAAATCTATTTCTTCTGACCATGTCTTTTGTGTATTTTCCTCTAATTTTCCCTTCTTTTGATCTTAGATGATTTTAGAAATTCTCTCTTTGTTTACTTGAAACTACTCTTTCCTAAAGTAAGAAAGAACTTAAATTTTCTTTTCCTTTTTTTTTTTTTTTTCCACCTCCCAGGTTTACGCCATTCTCCTGCCTCAGCCTCCCAAGTAGCTGGGACTACAGGCGCCCGCCACCTCGCCCGGCTAATTTTTTTTTTTTTTTTTTTAGCAGAGAAGAGGTTTCACCCTGTGCGGCCAGGATGGTCTCAATCTCCCGACCTCGTGTTCCACCCACGTCGGCCTCCCAAAGTTCTGGGATTACAGGCGTGAGCCACCGCGCCCGGCCAAGAACTTAAATTTTCAAAGGAAAAATGTACATATAAGATAAATAGATATTATTGTTCATACCCCTATATTATAATTTGAAATACAGCAATTTGTTGTTAGGGATGACACCAAGCCTTCTGAACCCTCATCACGTCTTCTAGAACGATTGCCAGCTCTACTATTAACTATGTTGCATGGGATCAAACATTTAACCCTTTGGTGCCATCTCTAAAGTAAAGTAATCAGATTAGAAATTAGATCTCCAGCAGTTAATGAGTTGTCCGTTTTTGGGAGATTTTAGATTTGGGGCTTTCATTTTAATGATACAAAATAAATAATTAAAAGCATAATCTAGATTGTCAGGACGACCACTAGACTATGGCCTCTGATTTCAGTGTTTGTGATCATCTTGGTGGTGTTACTTCACTTGCTAGGGGCTAATGAGGAAAGAAAAAAACAGACACATAAAAATGAAGCGTCCACAGCAAGGAGGGCCAAATGGTGCTGTGGCTCACTAGACCAGTGAGGGTTTTGCAGAAATTTAAAAGAAAAACACTGAGATGGCCGGGCACGGTGGCGCACGCCTGTAATCCCAGCACTTTGGGAGGCCAAGGCGGGTGGATCACGAGGTCAGGAGATCAAGACCATCTTGGCTAACATGGTGAAACCCTGTCTCTACTAAAAATACAAAAAATTAGCCTGGCATAGTGGCAGGTGCCTGTAGTCCCAGCTACTCGGGAGGCTGAGGCAGGAGAATGGTGTGAACCTGGGAGGCGGAGCTTGCAATGAGCCAGGATCGCGCCCCTGCACTCCAGCCTGGGCGACAGAGGGAGACTCCGTCTCAAAAAAATAAAAAAATAAAAAAATAAAAACTGAGATAATTAAGTTAATGCATGATCTATGAGAGTCATCGTGTCAAATTTGTGCTTATTCTTAGCAGTTAGTGCTATAGTATTCTATCACATTAATGCCAGTTATTTCAGACTTCTCTGGCTTTTTAATTTTGTTTATATTTCATTTGTGCTATAAGCGGAATGTTTGTGTTCCTCCAACCTTTCTTGTTGTTGTTAAAACCTAATCCCTAATGTGATGGCATTAGAAGGTGAGGGTCTTTGAGAGGTAATTAGGTCATGGAATAAGTACCCTTATACAAGAAATCTCAGAGAGTTCTCTCTCTCCTTCCACCAAGTGAGGACACAACAAAAATTTGGTTGCCTATGGATCAGGACACAGGCCCTTACCAGACCCTGAATCTTCTAGTGCCTCAATATTGGACTTCCTACAGACTGGAAAATACATTTCTGTTGTTTATAAGCCACTCAGTCTATGTTGTTTTGTTATTACAACCCTAACAGCCAAAGACATTTATAAATAAGTTTTAGGCTTCTTGGTTGCTTAAGATCTGTAAACATAGAGTGTTTTATGTTTTCTCTCTATACAAATTTAAATAGAATTTTAATGAGTACAATCTTATATTTTATATTCTAGAGAATGTTTTCCTTTGAAAAGAGGCCTGTGCTTCATTGAAGTTTGAGAAACATTGAACAATATCTTGATTTATTAATCAATTCTGTTTTTCATTCCCAGCATTTCATTATCCTGGATGTTTCCCTGCTTTTAACAGTCACCAAGGAAGAGAGAACATAGGAGAAAGAGAGAACGAAAGAATTGATCCTTGGCTTTGAGTTTCAAATAGCACAGGCTCTGATGCAGACAAAAGATTAAGCAGAAAATATTATTAGGGAAATGTTTATCTGCACTTTACCCTTATCCTCAGACAAGGTCAAGATTCCACAGGACTAAATTCAAAGGTAGGAAGTAAGAGAACAATAGAAATCCCAAACAAATTTAGAGAGTCAGGTATAGGAAGAATGTGGCAACCATCTCCAGGTAAAACCCAGGAAGTAGGCAATCCTTTGAGGTCTTTCTTATCTGGAATAGGTAGGAACAGAAAAAGTCTCCTGCCTGAGGTTGTAGGCAGCCTGGCCTGCCTCAGTCTCTCAGATTCCCAAACTCAACGTGGCACTATAAAAATTCAGTGACGCCCCAAAGAGGCTCTGAAGATAGGTTTATTACAGCCCATCATGGGATCAGGAGTAGCAGAATGCTTCCTGTGTACCCTGCCTTGGAGTGGGGGTCCGGGGCGGCTCAGAGCGCTGCCGACCTGAAGAGATTTTGCAGGCAGGAGTAAGCAGGACAGGGTGGAGACAGTGTGGAGAAATAATGGAGACCCAGACATGATCTACATCATGCCCACCCATGTCCATATAGTTCTGCTAGGTCCTAGCACTACATAAGCTGCATGGAAAAGGGAAAAGAGGAACATGTTAATCCAATGGAATAAAGTTTCTGATAACCTAGTGGAATGATAGATCAAAATATAAATGAGGTTTACTTGCATAAAAATAACATCAAAACAACAACAAATCTATCCTTTCTCTCTATCTCTGTATCTATCTATCTATCTATCTATCTATCTATCTATCTATCTATCTATCTATCTATCT